>NW_028262402.1:863030-1166060 GCF_047370975.1 Nipponia nippon
GAAAATAGAAGACAACAGAATGCACTGTGTAACAAGAAGGATGGCTGCTTTCATTAATCACATACAAGAAATGAGGAAAGTCAATGACTTTTGATTCTGATCTGACTCAGCAGCTTTTATTTAATAAGTGATAGGCATTTGGCTGTCTCCCCTTTTGGGGCAAAAGTGGACCAGGCCAGCTCATCACCATGCAGGGACTGCATGCCACCCTGAACAACAGTATGATGATGAATGGAGTCTTAAAAAAAACCCAAAGTACTTATATACTTACACCATTTGTATAGAGGTGACAAGCCATCTCCAGACAAGTCAAAGTGCAGGCAGAGGAAGAAATGCCATTGCAACCACAAAGCACTTTGGATAGCAGCCAACAGCCACCTACTACCCTATGGAGGCGGCTAATGCAATCTAAGCATCAAGAAGAGGGTAAATTGTAAAGGCTTCACTTGAATTGTAAAGGTTTAGCTATCAACCAACAGAAAAAAATCTATTTCATAAGAGACCCAAGGTACGAGCATGAAGCAGGAAAGGCTCGTCTCCTCTGAGAACAGCTTCACATGTAAGACCTCTCTAGGTTTTTCATGATGCACTTGATTGTACTGTGACTTGACAAGCTGTGTGTTTAAGAACAAGGAGGATGCACCATTGACTTTAAGATTAGTGTGGTCCATTGACCCTGGCTGGACACCAGGTGCCCACCAAGCCACTTTGTCACTCCCCCTCCTCAGCTGGACAGTGGAGAGAAAATATAACAAAAGGCTCATGAGTCGAGACAAAGACAGAGAGAGATCATTCACCAATTACTGTCACGGGCAAAACAGGCTTGGCCTAGGGAAATTAATTTAATTTATTACCAATCAAATCAGAGTCGGATAATAAGAAATAAAAAAACCCCAGATCTTAAAACACCTTCCCCCACCCCTCCTTTAGTCCCGGACTCAACTTTACTCCCAGTTTTCTCTACATCCTCCCCGCACAGGAGGACAGGGAATGGGGGGTTGCGGTCAGTTCATCACGTGTTGTCTCTGCTGCTCTGCAGGGGGAGGACTCCTCACACTCTTCCTCTGCTCCAGTGTGGGGTCCCTCCCACAGGAGATGGTCCTCTACAAACTTCTCCAACATGGGTCCTTCCCATGGGCTGCAGTTCTTCATGAACTGCTCCAGAATGGGTCCCTTCCACAGGGTGCAGTCCTTCAGGAACAGACTGCTCTGGCGTGGGTCCCCCGTGGGGTCACAAGTCCTGCCAGCAAACCTGCTCCAGTGTGGGCTCCTCTCTCCATGGGGCCACAGGTCCTGCCAGGAGCCTGCTCCAGTGTGGGCTTCCCACAGGGTCACAGCCTCCTTTGGGCTCACAGCCTCCTTCGGGCATCCACCTGCTCTGGCGTAGGGTCCTCCACAGGCTGCAGGTGGATATCTGCTCCACCGTGGACCTCCATGGGCTGGAGGGGGACAGCCTGCCTCACCATGGTCTTCACCACAGGCTGCAGGGCAATCTCTGCTCCAGCGCCTGGACCACCTCCTCCCCCTCCTTCTTCACTGACCTTGGTGTCTGCAGAGATGTTCCTCTCGCATATTCTCACTCCTCTCTCCAGCTGAACTTGTGCAGGGCTTTTTTTCCTTCTTCGTAAATATGTTATCCTAGAAGTGCTACCACTGTTGCTGATGGGCTCGGCCTTGGCCAGTGGCAGGTCCATCTTGGAGCCGGCTGGCACTTGCTCTATCAGACACAGGGGAAGCTTCTGGCAGCTTCTCACAGAAGCCACCCCTGCAATCCCCCTGCTACTGAAACCTTGCCAAACCCAATACAGTTAGAGAGACTTCCAGGAATGTTTCCAAATTGTGACCAGACATCTCTACCTTATTCTCTCCCGTAATTCCACTGATTTAAAAGGGTCATCCACAATGTTTGGAAGGAAAGAGAGAAGACAAAGAGAATTTGGCTCCACTGAAGTTTGGTTCCTCAATTAAAAAATGCTTCCTCTGTGAAAAATAGAATGACTATGCACTGTCCCTGCCACTTCTCTTTGAGGAGTGTTGGGGTACAAGACAGAGGAGGGAGGATGGAGAAGAATCTACACATTTTTCGTCACCAGCTTCTGCCCTGCTAGATTTAATACAAGGCACAGGAGCATCAAGTAGCACAGAATAGAATTTTTATCAGGTACAAACACTTTTACTTTGAATTAATTGCATTAGATTTAGAATATCTAGAAGATTTTAGAAATATTAGGGAAAATATTTAGTTTATGTAATTATTATATTCATGTGATTCCTTTCTGTGTTCTCAAGAGGCTCACATTTAGCTCTCCAAGCACCATGATGCTACATACTTATATTTCGCAGGCAGGCACAGTCTATTTTGAGATCAGCCACTATTGTGCTCTTGACGCACAGCCTGGCCTAGAGGAATTGTTTCCCTGTACAGGGGCAGATGTGTCACATGGGTGTGTAAAATCTCCCGTGATAGCTCAGAGATACAATGGAAGCAGGGTCCTACAGACCTGTCACAAGGAGTGGTGATTGATCCTTGACAATCAGAAATTTAACACCCCCTACTCTCAGTCTGAGTAGAACGGCTGCTTCTGAACATTGATTCTTACAGAAGTTTCAGGCTACACACCAAAACCTGATACCCTACTCATGTATAATACCTCAGGGTTTTGAAAGTAAGTGTCATCTTTAGGTCATTGCAATCAGATTTGTCTGTGGATCTTCCAGAGACCCTGGCCATGACCAGGTATCTCATGACTGTAGGAATCAGACACCAGAATCAGTAGAGGACTTGAGATTATCAGATCAAAGGATCAACACAACACTTACAGCTACTAGATATATAATCACTTATGTAGAAATTGTTCTCTGCCACCAGAAAAACAGGGTCCAGTCAAGACTTGAGTCTAGATTTCAAGCCTTGAAAAGCCTGGAGGTCTCTGGTAGTTTCGGCTGGGAAGGGAAAGCCAGGGCCTTGGGAGGGTTGAAAGGAAATAGCAGCTGATCAAAGAGACAAAGCAGTGGTGTTTCTGGACAATATCAAGTGGGATAAAGAGTTAAGTAGTTCATTTTGGCCCTAAATCAGTTGCGGTCCTAAAATGGAACGCATAGTAAATGTCAATTAAAAAAAAAAAGGAAAACAGAACCAAAAAATAAAAGTTAATACACTGTGTCCGCAGAGTAGTGGCTCCTCAGATACGGGTTCCCAGAAGCAGTGCTTGCTTTGAAAAGGCAGTACAAACCATTTTGTGTAGTGACAAGGTCAATTCACATAGCTCCTCCAGGATAAAGAGGTCAGTTTGGAAGTGATGAATATAAAGAATTTGGATGCTGAGGCCAAGTAATGATTGGATTTATTGACTCGCTTTAGAGAGGTTCTGATTACTGATAAAAGAAGGGGAAATGAACAGACAGGAAATGAGAGAGAAAATGCAAAGGATTAACCATTAAGGAAGCAGACAGAGTAGGAGCAGGTAGCATAGTTACTCAGCTCCAGATCTTTTGTCCATCCCAGACCTCACTGAAGAGCAAAGTTAAGCTTTTACCATGAGTCAGAATAGTGTTGCAGTTATACAAGCAGCAGGAACTTCCTGGAGGTTGGGCAGCTCACTGACACCTGAAGATTTTCTCCAGCTGTTCTACTGTGTAGCTACAAGGTCTCCTAGGAGCACCAAGTTAGTGTCAAACACCTGGTTTATTAAAACTGGGAGAGGATGAGGAAGGAAAGGTGACAGGCAATAACACACCACCTGAGCTGCTTCAGGACCAGTGTCTCAGATTCTCACCTAGGGTAGCATTAACTCCTGCCACTGAGACGAGTCCTTGGCACTGGCTTGACAGCAGTGATTAATTCTGGAGGACAAGATGAGCTAGAGCACAGAGACCTCCATCAACCCAATTTCTGTTCTCTATCTCCAGCTATCCCCCTGTGCCAGCACCATCAGGGACCTCCACACTAAAAAGGACTGAGACATTTCCATACCACCTATTCACATCTCCACTGCGAGCTTTTGGATATATGTTAGCACGAATCCAAAACTAAAATTCATTTGTGTTTAACAAAATATGGGAATTGAGAGTGGCAGAAGCCCACACTCCACTTGTTTTAGAAATGTGAAGACTGCAGCTATTGCAGAAGACTCCTGCTTCAGCTAAGCAGTGGCACAGTCTCCCAGAAAGACAAATGGATGTCTCTCTGCCTCTTGCAGAGTAGAAGAAAACTTGAACATCTGCCCTAGATGTGACTATTTCAATAACAAACCAGCAACTGTTTAACAAACGAAACATTTCTACCATTCACCTTCTTTGTAATCGTGCCCCAATGTGATACCCATTACCTTCTTCTGACATTGAAGGAAAACAAGGCAGGGAGGAAAGAAAGGTTCATTGCAATAGTTTCCTGCTAGCAAAAAGTAAGTGAATAGCATTAGCATGATTACACCTTAATTTTATTAAAGAAAATGAATGCTGTGATCATCTAACTGAGGCTATTAGAGGAGGCTAAACAGGATTGCAACTGTATTATTTTCTCTCCAAGAATATCCTGTCACTTTCCTAGAACCATTTTCACCTGGAAGGAATAGGAAAGGTCTTCCTGTCCCCTTGCACTTAGCGACTCACCACAGGATGAGATACTGAGCACAATGAAACAGTTGAGTTAGGCCTGTTATTAGGACATGAATGCCAGTTACATTTTCACTATAAAAATGCACTATTATTCAACAATAAGACATGTTAGTCATTCTGTATGTTTTTACACCTCTGCAGAACACTTACAAGGCACCACTCACTGCTTACCAGATAGTACTTGCCCTGTACTAACTTTTGAGAGGAAAGTAAGGAATTTAATTTCTATCAGTGGTGAAAAATAAGGCAAAGGCATGAATCTGGACTTGGAGTGCTTCTATGTCTGCTTGTCTTCAAACTTTCCAAGTTTGTGTTTGTTGACACTCCCCACAAAATACAGTTATTTGCAAGATACAGATTTAGAATTTGTTAAACATGCAAGGAATTAAATTTTCCTCCACAAAATCAGATGTTGAAGGATTGGAATTTCAGTGGTTTTAAAAGAAAAAGATGTTACCCAGGTTGGTGGCATTGATGGGTTTTTTTCTGCCTATCAGCAGATGATCTTAGTTAACACCTATCTAAAGAAAAATGAAATCTGAATCACAGCAAAGGCTTTCCTTTCTTTGTAAACTCTTAAGTTGGGACTATTTAAAAAGCGAGGCTTTTGTAATTCCTTGGTGTATTTTTAAGTCTAGGTACCTCAAACACTATTTGAAATTGCTGAGTACGGAAAGATGCTCTGGAGAAAAAAGAGTTGTTAATATATCATTCGTTTGCACTGTGCATGTAAGTTGAATGATAAAAGCAGATACAGACTGTAAGGTACATTGTTAAAGGCTGAAATAAATCCATAGCATTGTTTTGAAGTCAGTGAAGTTACCCTTCTGGTTTTTATTCTGTTTTGGCAATTTTGGCCATCTATTTACTTGCTTGAACTGTGAAGTGAATGATAAATTAATAAGATTGCTCTTTCTATAATAAATACTTGGTCCTTTCTTGAACATTTGCCCTTCCAGGTCTCAACATTTATTACAGTTATCAGTATTATTCCCATCCTACAAGTATGGGGGGAAAACCCTGAACACAAAGAGATTCAGAAACTTGCTCAATGTCATCTTATGCACGTAGCAGACACATTCACCTGCCCCAGGCAACTCTTAAAGCCACCACCACATGGGAATCACTACTGAACATTTAATTTGCTGTCCCTGAAATACACAGATTCAGGAAAGAGGATTTACCTTTGATAATTTATTTATGTTAAAAGATCTAGAGTTGAAGGGACCCAGAAAGCAGTTATTAAGCTGGTTTGGTGAAGTGGTTTGAGCATTCAAATACTGCTGATCATAGTATGCAAACCAGGACCCATCTATTAAAGGAAAATCAAATGTCAAGAAGAGTTCAAACAAAGCCTATGTCTTAATTCTTATTACTTATCAATATGCAAATATATTTGTGTAGGCAAGACAGGTTTACCTTAAATGTGTGCTCAAAAGGCACTCACAGGGGACTGTTTTCTACCTCATCCTGTTCTTCCTTCCCCTGCACCCCCAACAGGGATTCAACCTAAATAGGTCATGAATTGACTAACTTTGATGTGAACGGTAAACACTTCATCTCCTACTCTACAAAGTGTTTGTTAATATTTATAGGGATTGAGGGATATTAAGTTATTTGAGAAGGAGCATATATATTCCAACAAATGCAGGGGAAGAGGAATGGAGCGGAAGAGATTGTCAAAGTTTACAAAGACATCAGATCGTGAAGAGCCTGGTGAAGATATTAGATGGTGAAGGAGCTAGTTATTTACAAAAGGAACTCAGTCATTTTAATGAACACATTTCATGAAAGTTTAATAATGCCTTATGTTGCGCATCTTAAATCTCAGGCTCCTGAAACAAGGTGATTACACGTGAATCTCTCCTTTCCTTTTTCATCCAACATTGTTGTTAAAAGCATTAACCCTAACAACTTGAAGGGCAAAGGGAAAGTAGAGAGCTTTCAGATGCAGAGGTTCAAAACTTTTGATTTATGCAAGCTTCTTAATTTTAGAAAGTTTGGCTTCATCTTTGAAAGTGCTGACACTGGGCTTCTGTTGGAGCCCTGACTAACCTGATAAATCATAAAGCTTATCAGAGTTCTGGGATTTTTTTCTCAAAAAAAATAATGAATGAAGCATGCAGACAGAGAGTGTAATTGCTACAGCGCTTTAGCCTGGCACAAAGCAGAGATCAGGCAACAGGACCTCCACTTTCACCAAAGGAGGAAAGCTCTAAGTCTTGAATCCTTCATCTCACCTCAGCACTTTTCCACTCCACAACACTATGGGTATCCCCACATTCCTTACATTTCTCATCTACTGTATGTTGGGGCTTTTGGTATTACTCTTCACCTTTCCATTTTTCCACTGTATTCATGCACCGGGTTTGTTTTCCTCTGTTCTCTGCAATTTGAAGAGGAGATGTTATTCTGCCTAATACTCTGCCTGCCGCAACTTCCTGCTTAATGCCCCATCATACTCTCATGGAGTAATTTGTGCTTCAGCATCTTGGAAGATTTTCATATGCTTTCCACTGCCAAATTACTGTTTTCCCTTTCTCATCACCTTTGGTCTCAGCTCTCCTCAGTTGTGCAGATGGAGATAGGGAAGAGTTGTATAATTAAACATTAACGTGACAGCATATACATTTGTCAGTTGGTGAGGTGTGCCATAGACATGTGCCTTAGCGCACAGGCTGTTCTCAGCAGCAGCTGCTGAGTACAAGTCTTAGATTATCAGTACTACAGACTGCTTTGAAAGATATCAGTAAACATTGAAATGATAGTGAAAGCAATTTGAGGTGAGGGAAGGTAAAAGTAATCCAATTGATATCTTTAGTTCAATTGCCTGCTTTGCCATCAGCTTCACACACCTTCATCTAAATACTTTGTGGCTCTGGCCCAGTGTGCCTTTAACTTATCTGCCCTCAAGGGTAACTGGGTTCATGAACGGCAAGGTGGGAGACAAGCTCAAGATCCATTCAGGAAAAAAAGGAGGCTGAACCTGGGTTTCTTCACATCTTGGGGTATCCCTAACATCCAAGGTAGAGTATAAGGTTGGAAAGATGGGGGTACAGGTACTACGTCGTGCTTTATTTTGAGAGGCAGATTGTCATACCAGCCCTCTCTCTTAAAGGATGGTCCATGTAGGCTCTCTTGGTTAGAATTGGGAACTTCCTGGCAGCACCTAAATCCTTTTGTGAATCTAGCCCTCACTCAGAGCTAGTAGCTAAGAGCTACGAGATCTAGTAGCTAAGAACTGGAAGCTCCTCAGATAGTGTAGCCATAATAACCAGTTACAGAACCTTCATCACCAATAGGCCCTGATCCTTTGGGATGAGCTAAGAAGACTTCTGATAGTAAGTCCATAATTCCTAGCAGGTCTGGGAGAGTTTTAAATCACATGGGTTACTTTATGTTTTGATCTCTAGGGGTTGGAAGCAGGATACATGATGCAGTTTGCAATAACTCTACACGGACCTGGCAAAAGCACTGATTTCTTCTGCAGAGAGACCTTGTCACAACTTCCACCTGAGAAATGTTGAGTTATTGAATGCTGTTGGCCTGCAGAGCCGCCCAAAACTGAACAGTCCCGTTCTAGTTACTAAGGAACACACAGACGTGCATATGGGAATGTAGTGCAGACTGGATGGTTCCCCTGTTTTAAGGCAGCTTTAAATGAGAACAGTGTGCAAAACAAGGCTATTTATGCTGGCCTCGGGAGGAAAGAAATCTTTTCCTTTAGCTCTGTGATGCATGTAACACTGGAAGTTTGCAGAGAGACATTTCTTTCCCTCGAGCGTAAAAATGCCCCCAAGACCTCAAAACAGCTCTGCTACCTGCAAATTGCAAGTATCCATTTTTTATCAGCTGTTCAAACAAAACAGAACTAATCAAAAAAGACCACTATGTCCTTTTCTCAGAAATGTCTGCAATGTCCCCAGCTAAAGCAGAATTTCTGCAGCTCCCCAGTATGGACCATTTGAAATGTTTTCCTTACTTACTCCTTGAGAACATAATATGCTTTGGTATGAAGCTGCTCATGCCCTTCAGGATAAGCCTCTCTCTCTATGTTACTCAATTAGTAAGTACTTCCTGACATGTTTTGAAATTTGGGTCTTGCTTCTAAGAAAATAGTTTTGCCTTAATTGCTTCTTAACCGCTTCTTAACTGCCTTAACTGCTTAACTGCTTCTAAGAATATATTTGAAGAAGAAACTTTAAAATGCTTTGTGGCAGAACTCCTCCCTTACAACCCTTTTCCTCCCTTGCAACCATTTTCCTCCTGTGAGAAACAGTTTACTTTTGACTTCAGCCAGCATCAGGTTATCATCAACTTTGCTCTCCTAAGCAGAACTGGCTGCAAAATTAAGCAAGACTTCATTTCTGCAGAAAAGGAAATGTATAAATGGACCTTACAGAGCAAATGCTCTTACGGAGCAAGTCCAGACCCACACCTTGTTGGCCAGCTCAGAGTCACAGGGGCTCTTCAACATTGCATAGGTGACTGCAAAATCACAGGAGTCCTTTGTCTTGGAGTGGATCTTCAGCATCCCACAGTGGGAATACTGCATCAGAGAGACCAGGGCTCACTAACCTCGCAACCAGCTCCTCAGGGCCGATGTGCAGGACACAGGAGCACAGGACCACTTCCTGGGGCTGGACCCCAGCTGCGCTTTGGTCAGACAGACATTCAAGACCCTTCCTCATATTCTAATTTCTGTCGTAAGGAAGAAATCTAAACATGCAAGCAGGGAACTTTGATGGACTCCAGAAGGGCCCGTATCATTGCTGATGCTCTGTCAGAGAACTGACTGCATGGGGCAGCACAGCTTTTCTGAGGCCATCAGGAAGGACAGGATTTGTTTTGCTTTTAGCTATTTTTCCAGCTAATAAAGAAAAATCTGTATATTATACAAATTCTATATTAAAGTGTTGAAGGAAAAAAAATAATTTCAGTTTATGTTGAGAAGCCTTAAGATAGAATGGAAATGCTTATTGCACTGCAAAACAACATTTCCAGAATCAGAAAGCTTTATACCGTAGTAAGGATATACAGAAAAGAAGCTAAGAAATAAATGAGGAAGCTCTGGCTACGAAACATTTCCCAGCTGGCTACATACCTACTAAGGGTCAAATGTGAGAGGGAAACAGTTATTTGCTTCATAAGAAGTACCAGGCGAAAGTAACTGATAGCACTAGGTATTTAAAGGTGCTCTCCAGCTCAGCCCAGACTCTTCCCTTTGAACATTCAGCATCATTTCTCCAAGGCAAATAAATTCACCACATCAAATCCCTTTCATCAGCCCACTCAGTGGAAAGCTGCCTTCTCAACCGTACCCCGCTCCACTCTTTGTTTTTCACAACTCTCTCCCCAAAAAAGTCTCCCCACAACTCACCCTCCTCTCTAGAGGACTCCCAGGAGGACTGGATGATTTTCCCCCCCATCGTTTAGTTGTTCACTCCAGCTGGAAGAAAAGCAATTATCCCTGACTGGGCCAAGCACAGTGGTTCTTCCTGGGCCAGTTGTTTTTTGATGGGTCTTGTCTGCAAACACCACACAGCTTCCCGACTGTAAGATAATCTCTGCTCAGAAAGGGGAATGGCATGTACTTCAAAGAACAGACATAAGGCTAAAACATACGATCTCCAAGCAGTCATGGAAAAAACAGAAAGTCTCATTAATACATCGAATCTGTGAGGGTAATGTCTTGTGATTGCAAGGCAGGCAAGAAAAAGTGCAGATGTTATTTTTGTGCAGTATTTGTTTATTGCTTTCCAACTACAGGTAGAAAATAACTTGTCTTGGCTTTTTGATACATACTATCACCCTTACAGCAGAATTGGCTTTCTGTAGTCAATTGGATGTTTCTGATTTGCTGAATGGACATTTTCTTATACATTTGCCTTTTTCTGTTTTCATAATTAATTTGTTGCCACAGGCTAGATTGAATAGGGACAAGTTTTGAATGTTTGGCACTTAGCTTTCACCTAGCAAGCTACCTGAAAATATGCACCATAAGAAATTCTTGAATAGTCCTTCTGAATTAGAGTTAACATGGCTATAGTGGAACAAAAATTTCATGCCCTTACTGATACTAAGAATACGCTTCTTCCAGTCAGTGTTGATTAGTCTACTCAGGAAACAAGGTGATGACATGAATAGGAATATTTCCATCCTCTTATATAGATTAAAGCGAATATTTTTAGAAAAGATTGGAGATTTTGTTTGCAGAGTATAAAACTGTGTAAAGGGACTGATTTCTTTTTCTTTTAATTAAAGAATAAAACACCAGCCTCTGGAAAACCACACCCTTTGAAATCAAAAGACTGACATCATGAATGACTTCTGAAAAAGGTGATTTGATCGTGCTAACAATACCAGAGCTGGAATCTCAAGCCCTTTATACCAACACTATTTGTTTTGCTCTGCAGTTCACATTCATAAAGTCCATTTTTATTGACCCTGCACAATTTGTCAATCAGCAAATGGGATAATTTTATAATTCCATAGCAGACAAACAGGTCTCTCATAAATGTATTCATAAAGTACTTTTATATGCAAATAAAAGTACTTTTATATGCAAATATTTATTTCTGCAGACAAACAACAAGAAAATGCCACAGTACTTTAGCAGCTGCAGAGAAGATTAGAAGGGTGGTTTCCAGAACAGAAGATGCCAAGATTGAGAGCAAGTCAGGGGAAGTTGCTTTCAGAGCTGTTTATCTTCCTCTGATATGTCCCATTGTAAGAGAAAATGAAAATAACTGTATGAGCAGCAAGCATCTCAGATTCACAGTAGCACTAAGGATACCATTGAGCCCAGGTGAGTCTGTAAGTGCACTGTGAACCAGCATAAGTAATTTTAGTATTGCTTATGGCAACACAGAAGCTAACCAGTGCTTGCTTCATTGCTGTGTGAAGGTATCTAGCAAATTACTAGGAGGTAGGAAAATTGAGAAATTACATTGCAGTTTTGATAGTTGCAGAAGGAGAGCGAAGTAATTCGTTGTTTCTGGGTCAGAGTTGGGGTTGAGTTGTTACATGGGTACAGAGTTGTAACCATATACTGCCGAATTTCAACAAACATCGCTGACATAATTATATCTGCTATTGCCATCTTCAGCTGTCCTACTTGTGGATTACAGTCTATATAAGCTATAAAAGATCATTGTATATATACCATCACAGATTTATTCCTGGCTGGATAACTCCACTGCATGTTTTCCTCTCCTTTAACACTGACCTTGCGTTGCTCCTGTTGATGTCTCGTTATAGCTATGTCACCACCACCGCCGAAGGAGAACAGCTGGATGACCTCATTAGTTCATTTTTTATCCCCATCCAAAGAGAAGGAAGAAAAATATATGCCTTTTGGGGTTTATTCTCTCACTAGTCTGGAGTTCTGCAATATTCTCCAAGAGCAAGAAGAAAGTGCTCAGTCATGAACGTGTCTTAGCAGGAAGAATATGGGAGGATGAACTTAGGGGACAAGAGGAGAGTGTGATTGCAGGAAACATCTAAGAAGGCATACGTCTGTAAAGGTTTGGAGATACCAGAAAATGGAGCTGTAAGTATGGGTGATATAGAGGGAAAGAAACCCGTTATATGAAAGGGCAAGCAAAGTGCAGATTTTGGCAGAGTCCTTCAGTAAAAGCCTTGTATGTTGGCGGCTGAGGGTGCAGGAGTACATTGGTAGAGGTATCTGTAGCAGTTGTGGATAGCTGTGTTAAAAGCTCCAATCACTGCAGGGGTGAAATTGTAAAGAGAAGAATTAATGGACTTCAGTGCTGTCAGTCTCTTCAAATGTTTATGGCACTGTTGTCTCAAAAGTGGCAAAAGCTCTGGTAAAATAGACGTACAAACCATTGTGTACCTACCCAACGAAGCACTGCATGTGTCCTTTTACAAAGGATTTAGATTGTAGCTCTACCTGGTATATGCTGGTTTCTGAGCTGAGCATAACAATAAGTTATAACTAACTCAACAATTGGATAGCTTATAAATTTCATTTACAAGTCCATCACTTTCTTGATCTCAGAACCCATCACAAAGCAGAGGCAGCTACACTGATTTATAGCAGCTGAAGATTTGCCCAAGGAATTCAGCCCTACTGGTACCTTTCTATTGATCACACTTCAGAGAAAGGCTCAGAAGCTGAAGACAAATCACTCCTGGATTATTTGGACCTGTATCTGCTAACCTTCTCAAACCTATCATTATAAGGCCCTATTTTTTGTTAATACAGCTGTAACTAGGGTTTATGGGGTTTTAAATGCTTCCCTTTGCTTTTAGACTAAAACATACTCAAATTTTCATCAATTTTCCTAATTTTCTTCTTTTTTTTTGCTCTGCATATGAGCAAGACAGATCAAACATTTAGCATTTGTATCTTTTTTCACTTCCCATTGATCTACCTATGACTGCAGTTTTTCAGCATTGTTTACCAAGCTGCAGAAATATCAGTAGACTATGACTTTGCATGCTTTGTCTAACCATTACCATTTTTTGCTAAGGAGCATTCGTAGATCAGTGATCAGTTAGATATTCAGGACTACCAATTTATTAATGCATACACTCTTTGTTTCTCACTCAGTATGTTAGGAATAAATATTTTTGGAAATGAGACAGAGAAGCCGTATAATAAATTTCTGGTGTCCTTGTTTTAATGGATACAACTGTGTGGCATCCCTGTTACTACAGTGGAAAAGAGATACTGAACTTAGATTTGGCTGTTTGAGGTATATTATTTGAATGACAGCATAAGAAAAGGTTCATTTAGTTTGATTTTCAAATTCGTAATAAAAAAATAAAGTCTGTCATCTGGTCAATTACTGACTCTTTTTGTCTGCATTTCATCAGGCAGTTCTTGTGTAACAGCATGGAAGCGTGTCTGTGGAAGCAGTGTGTCTGTGCAGCTCAAGCACATGCACAGAGGTAAGCAAGCAGGTACTGCTTTACCCATGAAGAGTCAGTTTTGGATAGGAAGAGTTCATCCTCATTCTGCAGAAGTCAGTGAATGAAGTATCCTTCATTTAAAAACTCAAGTAGTAGTAGGCATGCCTGGCAAGTGAGTTGCAGTATGGCAAAAAACACCTGAGCCCACACTACTTATGTTTGCAGTGAGATAATAACCGTTTTGCTAAAATTGCGATTACGGAAACATGTCAATTTTATCCACACACTTCTTTTTCCAGTTCATTTTGTGATCATTTGTCTGTTCTGCTTACCTGCCATTTTTCGTCTGATACCCAGATTATCAACTATTTTGAAAGGAAAATGCCCACACCATCTGTCTGATCAGCATTCAGCACAATGAGACCTTGTCTGAGCTGGGAATCCCGCACGCATCTAGACAAATACTTGACCTTGATACCAGGTGGGAAAAGGGCATTATCAATTAAGGCAGGGATGATATGTACATTTTGCATTAATAAATGTACAGTTCTGGCTTCCCTCAAGAGAACTTAAGGCAGGAGAGAGGTAAATTGTAGAAGAAATCCGTCATAGATGTGAATTTTCCTGTGATGAGCTGGAGTGCCTCATAATATCTCAGTGCTAAGATCAAAGCTCCACTGCAATCTAATGCCTGTGCTTCATTAGTAAATGTTAGGCCAACTCTAAACTTGTGCCAAAGAGGGACAATGAAATTGCTAAACTGAATGGCTTTTGACCAAGAACTACTCACTAGCTTCATAACCTGAGTTTCCTAATTGCAGTATGATTAGCTATGGCAAACCACATACACCTATAGGTGTAGGACGTGCTGAAGAGCAGTACACCAATACCATGTGGCTGACAATGTAAGCTCAGGTGGTGGTGTGTCTGAGAGAGGGAAGCTGTTGATGTTGATGTGACACTGTACTGTGCCAGTTCAACAAAACACACCCATAATCAAACGATGACTCTGTTGGGCTGTTCTCCCTTTAGTCGACCTTGCCCCGGCTAACGATGTGAATGCCAGTTTGGTGAAGGCTTGTTCTTTTCTCTGATCCTGCTTAGTCACTTGAAGGGTCAAAGTTGCAGAGGATGGTGTGTGGACATAAAACTGCATCCACATCTCAGTGAAGTCAGAGGAGAAACACTCAGCCTCTTTGTGGCTGTCAGATCAAGCTGTAAGCTCAGCTTTGCTTCGCCTGCAAGATATACTTAGCCAGCTAAAACACCAGTGAAAAAGTCCTCTGCCTGTAACATGCATTTTAGTCTCCACAAGAAGGTCATCCTGTGATCTAACAGCAGACTTTGCTCTCAATACAGGCTATCTGGATGAGCCTGGTATCTAGATGTCAGATCTGGTAGTCCCTTCTGGCTTGAAGCTCAGTGGAATAATGAATTATCGGTCTGTTTGGCTGCAGAATCTGATATCACTCTGGTGGAGAGACCAAGGAAGCTTTGGCATAGGCTGACTGCTGCCTGTCACACTGACTGCTGCCACAGCCTGTCTGCAGCCTCATCACTAGAGATCTGTGTTTTTATTGGGATATGACTCATGCGATAGAAAATGGCCTTGGTACATATATGTATATTCATGGCACGATATCTGCAGTCTGAAGTCTGTCATTCATTCATTTCCTAGAATAGTCACATAGAGGTTTGGTGGGGTTTTTTTGCCCACATGGCAGAGCTTCAGGGACTTTCAAGGCAGCCCAGAGAGGAATATTACCATATTTTATTTTTGACACCGTGATTACATTTTTCTAGTACCAAGGAAAGCAAAAGCAAATTGCTCCAGAACAAAGAATAAAACATTTTGCTTATATGTGCATGGAAAGAGTTGTCAAGGATGCAAGAAAAGCTAGAAGTTATGAGGAATTTCAAGGGTTATGCTACAAAAGGCAAATCTAAAAACTGCTTGGTAATCATAGACTTAATGTCTTGTGTGCATTTAGACATGTAAATTGAATAGAATAATCGAATAGATGTTGGTGGCTCAACATTATAATAAAATGCAAATTTTTTTTGTATTAAAAACTTTTATACTATGTGTTCAAAGTGAAAACAGAATAAAACAGGATCTTCAAAAATACTTCATTGCTGTCAAAGGCTCAGGATCCCCAAAGAAGCTGTAAGATTTTTCAAGTGGAAGTTGCTGTGCAATGAATGCTCTTTAAAAGCATTGGCTTGAAAGCCTTCACCCAAATATTACATATGAATTCTCTACACATTTTTTCCTGAACACTAATGGGCTTTGTAAAGCAGAAAGAAGCAATTAAAAATCTCCCTGTGATGTACTTATGCTTATCCAAACTAATCTCAAACTAATCTTGAATTTTACAGTCTGCAGAGTGGCAAAAGCAAGCTATAAAAAGAAATAACAGCTCCAGACCAGAGGCTTCTGTTTCCTCAAATCTCACATTGTTAGAACTGGGTTTAGGGAGTGTGGGAGAGATCTATAGCCATTAACAGCACATTAAATTATCCCATTAGGCTAAAGTGTAGAAACGTGACCTGTTACACTTCTATTTTTATTATGTCCATCCTTACGCATGGAAGGATGATATGTGAGCTGCAGAAATACCAGCCTACGAGCTGTAACAAATTGTCACAAATGAAAGGTCTTCGGAAGAGCTAAGAAAGCTCTTAATGACAGCTTCTTCTCTAAATAGGGGTCGGGCTCCTGTTGGGCTGTCAACAGCATAACTGAGCACTCTGAATTGTGGCTTTTTGGTGTTGATCTACAGTCAGCATTAGAAACATCACGAAATCTCTGTATCCAAGGCTGCTATTTTTGTATGGTGTTGATCAATAATCATGATCAACGCTCCTTTCTACTCTGATTTATGAAAAAATCACAAAAGGACTGCAGCACAGCTACCGCCTCCTGCCAAGATGCAAAGGCACAAAAACTTGGCATCAGCTGTGTGTGGCAGGATAAATGTCTTCCATTAGTCCTAATGTGAAAAGAAAGGGAGACTCCTAGAGCTTTCTAGGCCACCCGTGTGCCCAGTTCCCATTGCTAGTAATGGAAGAAAGGGTATTTGAATGCTTTATTTGGCACTGAAAATCTTAACAAATAAGCACTTCAACCTTAGAAGGCATGTCTGAACATCTTCCAATTATACTGCGGCAGTATATCTGATTAATTGCTGTTATTCCATATCTTTGGCGTTTTTCATAAACACAGGCCACGGCTTTTTCATCCTCCATACTTCTGATGTGCTGCTTTTCAAGGATCTTATCTTAAAAGAAATTGCACAGAAAAAATAAACCTTCCTAAAGCTATTAATAAGTATAATTTATTCTCTAAGTGCTGTAGCAATATCAATTAGTGCGGTCTAGCTTTTGTTGTTGTTACTGAGGTATACTTGTTCTTGGAAAAGCAAAAGTATTTCTGCAGTTGAAGATAGCTTGTGTTTTATTGGTAGCATTAAAATAGCACCTAAAGGCTCCCAGCAGAACTCATGGCTGTGGTTTGTTCTGATCTGAGTTGCTCTAATAGGATGGGAAATAGTTTTTCTAGCTTGTGAACAATGCTGAGAGGACAGATATTTTTCCCTGTTCTGCATCAGGTTGTAATTGAGTTATTTGTCATTTCCATTCAAAAATGTCCTATTTTTTTTCATTTGGACCAGACATTAACTTCCAGAAATTCATTCCTTTTATACGTTTCTCTGCTATGTTAAAGGCAAGGTCAGTACACAGAAATTATTCCTCACGAAGGTACTCTTCCACAGCAATCATGTCATAGATCAGCCTCCTTTTTGATAAGTGAATCAGGCAGATTCCTGTAAGTATCTCATCTTAATGGATTTTCTGCAGCCCCTAAATGCTATCTATCTATCTGATGTGTCCTTGATATGACCTCTCCAGTTTTTCTACAAACTTTTTTTAAAGCACAGATACCCAGAGAGCAGCACTTGAACCTGATCTCAGAGTGCCTTGTGCAGAGACCAGTGCAACCTGTGCTCACCAGGATGCAAGGACCCCATCCCATCAAGGAAAACACTCTACATCTGTCTTCTGGCAGAAAGTGGTGAGGGATGCCACAGTTATGACAGAAAGGAGAGGCCCACATTCTTCCCCTGTGATTTGCAGTATTCCTCATTTGTGCCTTCAACTTACAGCAACTGTATGTCTCTTCACCAGGGGTTGTACTTCCCTGGATTTCTTGTACAACAGAAGTCCAAGACTAGCATCCTTCAGATACTCCTCATCCTTGTGTTTGGTAGGTAGCCTGAACCTTCGATTAGGTTCAGCAGCATTATAAGGGCCCCAGGACAGACCCTGTAATGTGGGTACGGATACATAACAAAGGTGACAAGACAACTTACCACCCCAAATAAAAGGGGGAAATACCTTCTCAGAATGACACCTCCCATGACTCAAGCGAAGAATACCCAGAGGTCTATGTACAGAGCAAGAGTCACCCCAACCATGTAGCACATTGCAGCAACATGGCAGTTTATCTTTCCCACATCAGTTTTAACTTCTTCATTTGTGTGGCCACACCAACTTTGAGAGTTGCCCTGAGGAAATATGTCCTGCAGATGAGTCTCTGAAGGAGTAGGTGGAAAGAACAGATCTCCAGCTATGACCTCAAATTCAGTCTAATTCTCTCAATCAGAATGAGCTCTTTCAATGCCAGGCTTTTAAAGACTCTGGGCACACTACAGTCATTGAGATAAACACTGTAAAGTGAGGTTCACAGAAATCTGTCCTTGGTTTGGACCCTGCTCCTTCTTCAATGACAGTGACCAAGGACTGTTGGCTGCAGCTCTAGGTGGAGGAAGTATACATGTTCCTCTCCTTACCTCAATGAGCAACTGTGTAAGTACTTGGGGTGAATGTTAAACACACACTTTCCTACATTTGCTTCCTGAAAACATAAATTCTGCAAACTGCAGCATAAGCATTCTTCCGACTTCTCCTGATAATTGGTTTAATGGATTCTAAGAGCTGGAGAAGCAACGTAGCCTGCACAATTTATTGCTATAGCTAATTACAGAGAGTGTACACATGCAGCATGTTACAAAGAAAGAAACATATACAAATGCACACATGTACAAAGCATCCCTAAATCCTCCTTCTAATGAAAGCTCCAAATGAAATATCCTGAAGTACTTCTAATCAAAGTCTTTGAAAAAGCAATCCAATCTTAATATATTTAGTATCCTTACAAAGTAACCTTTTACGGCCAACTTAACAGTATTTGGCTAGATGTCAGCGCTTACATTTAAATACTCTGAACATTTTGAGCCACAAATTCTAAAATCCTTTAAACAAGGTGGAAAATTAATATTCTAATTGCTCACTGTAGGAAAGAGGGGAGCTTCACCAACAGCTTGATAAAAAAAAATCAACATTAGTTATGTCAATCAGAAATTGTTTCACTTGCTCCTCACTCACATGCAGTATCTATTTCCTAAGGTTACCAAGCCTGCCTTCTTTCACTGAAAATGATGAAACCCAAGTGATCGACAAATACCCATTTCATCCTGCTGCATTTTTTGACCACAGCCTGGTGTTGTTTAATTAGCTTTTAAATTAAACATTTCCTTCCCCAATATCAACAGTTCTACAACGCGTAGAATTAGTCAAATTAATTAGTCAAATTAGCAGCACGCAAAATCATCATGCTAAGATGTAGAAGTCATTTATGGGCCAGACCCAAAGCTCAACTAACTTAATTACTGCCTCAACATTTACTTCAGTGTGCCTTGGTCCATCCCTGCATTCGGTTTAGGACCAGTTTCCCCTCTGGGCTTTGGCACTACCTTGTTGGCTCAACAGCTGCACAAAAGGGAGGGTCCCAGCCTCAGGGGGATGCATGCTGAGCCTTTCCAAATGAGCTGCAAGAGGTATTCCTCTGTGTCCACAGATGAACCCACAGGAGAAAACCCGTTTGGGAAGGAGATCGGTGCTGGCAAAGGGAAGTGGCTGCTGCTGGTGGCCAAGGGTGGCTTCCCTGCTAAATTCTGCTCCTCTCATTGGAGTGAGGGAATCTGGGGAACACCTTCTTCTGCTGTGCAGGTGCTCCCTCTGCCACAGAACCGCTCGCCAGGATGGGGCCTTGTCTGAAAGCCCTTGGACATTGTCCAGATTCATCCTTCTGCTCCAGGGTATCCTGCCCACTTCCAACAGCCTTCATTGTGGGACAGCAGTAATTGGATTATTGTTCAAGAAACGATGCATTTACGTGACTGTTGTTGGAGCTCCCCCACAATACAGTTCAGTCTCTTTGAACTTCAGAGGGACTTGAGCTTTCAAGCTTTGTACCCAAGTGGCTCACTAAACTCCTGGGGCAAAGACAGGACATATGTTCCTATTTTCAAATTAACAGTCTCAACATGGCTAAAACCAGCAAGCAATGCCTTCCAATAGCTGGATCTCCACCTGAATTTATTGCTGGTTGGTTGCACAGCTGGAAAGGCAGTTTGGCTGTGGCTTTACTTTGTTGCAGGTAAACCAAGGAGCTGCTGTCAGCATTCTCCAAGGACTGCATTGGAAGGATAGCAAATGTGAAAGGAAGTTGCCTGTCAGGGGGACCAGGATTAGAAATATGAGCAGCAAAAGTTAGCTGCAGCTTGGGAGAAAAGGAGGGGATCAATACAGTTACACTAAACTAATGAATTTCATCCACCATCTGCTTTCTCCCCCCTTCCAAACTATTCATCTGTGTGCCCTTTTTTAGTTCTTTTCTCACTTTCCCTTCCATCTGTCTTCCTGGATCAAGTCAGTTTATTATGGAGATAATTGTTATCATCAATAAAGTAGCACTTCAGCACATACTAATCCCACCAAAAGAATGAAGCAGAAAGTAAGGAAGGAACAGCATAAGGTATGCAGGACAGCAGAGCGCAGACAGGGACTAACACTGCATGAAACTAGTTCCTGGTGGCAATGCCCCACAAAGCACAAAGCTCCTGTACATGTAGTCCATGAGCAGCCTGGGGTCCAGAAAGACCATGTTAAGAAATTCCTTCTGCTTCAGCCGCTGTGGCTGCACAGTCATGCCACCCTTCCCATATGTCTCCTCCTTCACAGAAATGAGGAAACTGCTTTTGGCAGAGAAAAGAGATGCTAACCATCCGCTTTAAAGCTGGGGTCAGATGTTTTTTCAGACATTCAGAGTGGATTCTTAAATGGATCTTGGCTTCAACAGATGCAAATAAATGCTTAATACAATTTCAGAAGCAAAGTCACACATCGATAGGTGACTCAATACTTTTGAAAATCAAGTGCATATTTTCTGCTGGAGTCAATTGGATTCAGATATGAATCGCTTAAAATTTGTATTGCCCAGACTAGTCTGGCTTCTGCTGTAACAGGTGTTGTGTGTGAATCACACGACAAAGTTCAGCCCCTGCCAGAAATTTCTTACAACATCAAAGATCAGTCTTAGCAGAATAATGACAAGACTGAAGCTGATGAGGGGCAGGTGTTGGGTGGCACAGATGTAATAGGCTGTGTCCCAGATCTATCAGATCAGGCCTCCTGCCCCTTGATAATAACCATACGCTGCACCAATCTATACCAGCAGCTCATTAACATCAAAGGGGGCTTTTTGCTTCTTTGTGCAGTGGGAGGACCAAGTACATCTCTTCCAATGGCATTTATTTCCAGCCTAGAGTTCCCCTGACACAAGTGAAAAACTGGTAAGCCAACAGTGGAGCAAGTTCTGGGCCCCTAACCATGGAAACGGCAGCTATTTTTGCCAGCTGTTTACCCTGAAATATAAGGGAGAAAATTTGTTTTGAGAGAAACCCTTTGCAAGCTACTCACCTACAACAGTTTGCTCTTTGTAAACCAACTGCAACTATAGACTCAACTCACACAGAAGCCATTTCAGATAGGCAGACTGCTCATCTGTGTTATAAATAGTTTACAGCCAGTTGCATAATGAAACAGGAACTGGGGGAACTGTAGATGAACCTAAGTTTCTAGTTTGAGTCTGTGGGAAGAGAAAAAAAGATGTCATGAACAATTATAATGCCTGACTGGAACCATAGAAATTGTGAAAGTGAAAGAAAAGATGCTCCACCACTGTTTCCTTATCTTTCCTGTGCTATTGGTAATTTCTTTAACCTCAGCTAGCGGAAATCAACATCTTCTATTGCCTTCAGCTGAGCAAGGTCAGTTGAAAACAAGCAAGAAACTGGCTCTGTTATTTAAGAAAAGGGAAGGGAAAGGGCCTGGAAAGTGGGTGTCTGAGGTCTTTTGGAAATGACTGTGCTCATCTTTGTCTTGAGGTTGTTCACAGCATCAAAGAGCACTCTGCTTTTGTCTGGAACCTGGTTTCAAAATGAATGATGGGATAACTGCTCTCTGGCAGAGAGGTTATTCTAATACAAGTCTGTGCTGTAAAGTTCAAGGGCATACTAGTGTTTTCTCATAGGTAATAAACTTCAGCAATCTGGAGATGTGTTACTGGTGCCAGAGTGAAGAAAATGTGCAAGAGCCTGGCAGTTCAGTACCAGCAACAGATTTGACAGCTGTCTGTGAAAGAAGGTAATGAAGGATATATTTTCTCCATGGTCTAAGCCCACCAAGAGGCTCTAAATTCTTGACCAACAGACACCGGGGCTGGCACTGCAAAGGACTTTACTGGCATGAGAAATCCCACCAGAGTGAATGGGAAAACGGATAGCTGTAATGCTACCCTGTGACTGCTTGCAAGATCAAGGCTCACCATCTTCACAGAGCAGCATTAAAACTTTTATCGATCTACTGTGTCCTTGCCACCTTTCTACGCCCTTGCTTATCACGTAGAGCACGGCCATTTTAACACCTCAACGCACTCTCATTGAAAATCTATGGCGATGGTTATGGGTCACTGGGCTGATAAAGCGGGCATCTCGCATTTTACTGTGAATCTCACTGGTGGCACTTCTGTCAGTTCAAGAGCATTCGTTGCTGACAGATGGAGCGCAGGTGCTTGAGGTGGGCATTGCTGAACCTGCTTGCTGCTGGAAGCAGCAAAAATTGCAGAGATAATGGCTTTGCAGGAGGCAGCATGCATGCTTTGTGCGCTGCTGGAAGAGAGAAAAATTTCTGTGGTGTATTTGTATAAACTTAGACCTTTGGCAAGTCTTGATGGAATGGAAAGAAACAGTCTGACTCATATTGCTTCCCCCTCAACGCTGTGCATTTTACGCACACACACAAAATATGTGCAAGCAACATTTTCTAATAGATCCACATTTATTTCCAATCACAAAAAGCTTGCAGGTGATGCTGAGCTAAGGATAGGCATTATAATAGAAAAAAAGGGTAGAGCCTCAGGACTGACTCCAAAATACAAGTCACATCACTGTGGAAGGAATTTCTGAAGACCACTAAACTTAGGGTTACCTTTCAAATACATCCATTAACATGTGGACTGAGAAGCATCAGCCTTTCACAGCAATTTCCATTTGCTGCAGAACCAGTCTGCAGAACAGCCAAAACATCCATATGCCACACATTGTTGTTTTCTTCCCCAAATCCATCTCCAAGGGACTGCCAACAAACCTGAAACTACAGAACAGAGATGCATTACTTTTTTTTCCCAGATGCCACTCCCAAATTGTTCTGTGGAGAGCTGCATAATTTTGTAGCATCTGTCTGCAAACTGTTCAAGCTGAACTGTCTTTGGGACAGTGAAAGCTTCATATTTTTGTCCAAGCAGCATCCGTGCTTTTGTATGAAGAAGAAGAGCTCAGGCAGCAGAGTGCAGGTTTCTTCTTACTGAAGTTCATGGAACAAGAGCAGTTTTACTGCTGGGGGAGCCCTGTATTCCCCATGTCCACCCACAGTCTAGAAACACATACAATTTGTTGTCTTCCCGTGCAGCGAAGACGAGACAGACCTCACCAGGCTCTTTACCCAACTGCTCACGCTGGATGCCCCTGTAAAGTTCAGCCAGGTGTGCAGTGCTGAGCTGGCTGTAGTGGTTATGGCAGGATCCTGGTAGGAAAAAACTAACTGTGAGGTTTTTTTCCCCTCTTCCTCTGGTCTTGATGAGTTCACTAGCACCTCTAGGGGATCGTACTCCTTCTCTGTAACATGGGAATTGTGCGTGGAGGGTCCTCTCAGGTCTGACTTTTCCCAGAGCTTTTCTTGAGATGCAACTTGTCAGTGCTTTCTGCTCATGGTTTGACTTTGCAATCAATTTATTTACATATGAATATCTATCCTTACCTTGAAGAGCTTCAGGTCCCCTGCTGTAATTATCGTTGTCTGGACTAATTAAGCAGAATGCTGGGCCATTCCCCAGCGATGGTCCCAAACACATTGCAGTACCACTACCTGAGGGATTGCTGTACACTTTGGTATCAGTATTTCCACAAGGGCAGAGTAATAAATCAGAGTGGGGAGAAGCTCCCAGGGACACACAGCAAAGGATATCTGTGCTGTTGCCTCCACCATGACAGGTCGCAGG
Organism: Nipponia nippon; assembly: GCF_047370975.1. Taxonomy (NCBI): domain Eukaryota; kingdom Metazoa; phylum Chordata; class Aves; order Pelecaniformes; family Threskiornithidae; genus Nipponia; species Nipponia nippon. The sequence goes on from NW_028262402.1 coordinate 886,990, forward strand.
CCAGTCACGCGGAGGTCTACAGGGACTGGCTATTTGAGCATCCACCCTGCTTCCCAGGCGAGTTTGTGCAACTAGTGGTGAGCTGCTGCGGTTGCATGAATATTAAGGGAACAGCAGACACAGGTTTGCTGTTGCGGGAGGCAGGGGCACACAGATCTCTGCCTCAGTGCGGCAGACCAGCGCTTATCCCCCTCATAAATCAGTGTCCAGCTACTGCCCACGGAGATTGTCCGCATGGATGTCGCTGCTTTGTTGGAGAGGCAGGGCTGCAAAGGTACCCAGAGGCCTCCCCTGCTTCACGTGCAAATTGTGCCACGAGTTACTACTTCTTTGGGGGAACTGAGCAGCACCTTTTTACTATATAGCTATTGACAGATCCCAGTTGAGTCTTCTCTGAATTTCAGTTGCTGCATTTATTTTTAAGAAATGGAATCTTTGATATTCTGTCCAGCACAAAACATCAGAATACATCCATTCCATCCTTGCAGTGAATTGAATTATCCCTCACAACAAGAGATGATACATAATAGTTACAATGGATGGTTAGCAAGAATGGCTGCTTCCTTTATCTGAAATTAAAAAGTTTTCAAAATATCATTGCAATCAGCATCCAAAGAAGGTATCTATTTTCAGGCATTCTTTTCAACACCCATTTATTTTTTAAAAGGTAAAAAACCTCCAGTTCCTTGTTTATTATTAAAAAAAAAAAATTTTTTTTGTGCCAGGTGAGAAATCCAAATTCCAAGCAGTGTAATTGTAAAAAGGACAGATCATCTGGCTGTAAAGTCGAGGGCAGCCTCCTATAAATCTTACACACATCCATGTTTGAAGCCTACCGGTTGCCATGGTTACCATGACATTGCTAGTCTTATTTATAGCCCTGCGCTATATATATTGCTTTCCAGAAGGAATAAAAGGGATAGCTGACTGTGAAGGAATCTGGGAACTGCACATTAAAAGAGACGTAGATGGGAAAAAAAATCTCATTTAAGAGGGGCTGCTGAGGTTAGATGTTGGCTTTTGCAGTGCAGGGCCATGACTTTGTCCTCATGTCAGAGCAGGCAGGAGGGATGCAGGCAGCCTTGTGGCTCCTTCACCCTCAGCCTGCCCAAAGGACACCCGTGGCAAGGGAAAGACGGGTCACCACTCGGTGTCCCTGCAGACTGCTGGGGCAGGACTTCCCGGTGCTGGTCCATGTTCCTGAGGGACAGAAGGGGCATTGCCATCCATGGGCTCATGGATGGCAATGCAGGTGGGAGAGGGCGAGGGCCAGACAGTGGCAACCTTCGATGTCAGCGCCCTCCAACGCTGCGCCCCAGAGACAGGCAGCTACAGATATCTGCACCAAAGTGGGACACATGCCTCACCTCTCCCAAGCAGACCGTATTTGGCTTTTCTTCCTCTCTGAAGCAGACTATAACATACATGCATGTAATCAATCATATACATATATGTGTGTACATATATGTGTATATACACATATAATGTGTTATGAAGAATATACAGTTTATTAGGAGGAATTAAAAAAAACCCAAATCAAGTCAGTGGCAACATTTATGCAGGGACTGCCTTGTAATATGGGATAAAGAGAAGCCTGCAGGTCTGTAGAAAAGAGAAAGACAGAGAATGAAAGTTGGAGGTAGATAAAGAGAGAGAGAAGGAAGGAAGGAAGGAAGGAAGGAAGGAAGGAAGGAAGGAAGGAAAGAGAAAGAAAAGAAAAAGAAGGAAAGAAGGAAAGAAGGAAAGAAAGAAAGAAAGAAAGAGAAAAAAGAGAAAAAAGAGAAAGAAAGAGAAAGAAAGAGAAAGAGGAAGAGGAAGAGGAAGAGGAAGAGAAAGAGAAAGAGAAAGAGAAAGAGAAAGAGAAAGAGAAAGAGAAAGAGAAAGAGAAAGAGAAAGAGAAAGAGAAAGAGAAAGAGAAAGAGAAAGAGGAAGAGGAAGAGAAAGAGAAAGAGGAAGAGAAAGACAAAGAGAAAGAGAAAGAGAAAGAGAAAGAGAAAGAGAAAGAGAAAGAGAAAGAGAAAGAGAAAGAGAAAGAGAAAGAGAAAGAGAAAGAGAAAGAGAAAGAGAAAGAGAAAGAGAAAGAGAAAGAGAAAGAAAGAGTCTAAAGGAGGAAGGAAGGCAGATGGGATGGAGGGAGGGAAGGAGGGCAGGGACAGGGGAAGGGACAAATTTTTAACAAAATGCTTCTCCAGTTTTTAATTTAATTCCCCTTTCAGGAGCCAGGTTTCTGCCCAGGTCAGCTGTCATCCCCAAGCGCAGTTTCAGCAACCCAAGGGTAGATCAATAATATAAACAGAAAATGCAAAGGTAAAAGTCTTGAAAATCGGAAACAACCACCTTAGCAGCTGAAATGTAAACCAACAAAAAAAAAGAAAGTTTCTTAAAAGTAACTGACATGAGGGGCTTAAATGGTGTCTCCTATAAAAAAATCAGGATTGATAATATGGGCACGATTACAAGGAAAAATTCTGAGGAGGGGAGGTCTGCTCAGACTACAGCTAAGCTGAAGCCTCTTTGAGAAGCAGCTGAAAATGAGCACTGCAGTTTCAAGCTGTTGCTTTAATGGTGAGTGTTTTGCTGATTAAAGACCTGTGGGAATGAATGGAAACTGATGCCCGTAGAAAAAGAAGCTAAAGTCTGACCTAAACAAGAAAGGCGAGGTATTCTGTGACTCTGCTAATGACATTGAGATGTCCCTTTCACTAACTGTATGAACCTTAACTGGTATTGGTCCTGACAAAATGTTAATTTAAAAGATTTTAAAATACATTATTTAAACTTACTTTCAAAAGTTTGATTATAAATGCTGTCTGCTTAGCTGCCTGTGGAACTGTAAAGACAGGTAATCCAAAGCTCTTAGACCATTTTGACAGGGAAAAACAAGCAAGCAGACACGCAAACCTCCTCATGAACAGGCATTTAATAAGACAATCCCTGGTGTGGAAACATGGGTATACTTGGAAATCACTCGCCACTTCATTTTCAGTCCCCTCTTCCTCCTTGATGATGCCCACAGGCTTAGATTGAATTTAGCCCATTATTGCGAGTACAGGAAGGTTTAGTTAGGGAGTAAGGAAAAAAAAACCCACAACCCCAAAACAAACAAAACAACACAAAAAGGGGAAACGAACATGAAGAAGGGACAAAACCAGAATTACCTCCTGTTCTCCTCACTCATTTTAATGAGACTTTTCCAAAAAGTAAAATATTTTCCCTCTTAAGTCATGTAAGCCAGAAACTGAATGTCCCAATCAAATACTGTGGATGCATTGTAATTGAGCTTCGGTATGAATTATAATGTCATGGCTGTGCCTCTATAGAGATTTTGCCCCTCAGCAGCTAGTTATGCCAGTCCTGTACAGGAACAGTCATCACAATGTCAATATACTTTTGCTGTTGTCTGCAAATTACTAGATGGCCTAATGCCACTGTGAGCTTTTGCACTATTATTTTTCTTTGTATTGATTATATGTAAATTATTGAGGAAAGTAACTGAGGAAGTTCGAAGGTAGCAGAGATGAAGGTCTCTGTAACAAGAAAATGTCTGTCACTGAATGTGATACTTCTGACCTGATAAATTGATATAATGCTTATAATCCAGGATATTCTTCTTGGAGTCTATTATTTAAGATCTAGTTTGTTCAAATGTCTAGCCAGGCATGCTAGAGAGGGAGTGGGAAAATCCAATTGCCAAAAGGAGAACAGACAAATCTTGAGGTGGCACAACCAGAACAATGTTTGCATTCATTTGTACCTGTGGAAGAAATGAGAGGAGGGGAAATCACTGAAGTCAGAATTCACATGGCTTTACACCAACCCAAGTTGATTTTTTTTTTAGTTTTTATTTTTACAGGGAAACCCTACAGGAAGTAATATTCCAATAGGATTCTATGGATAAGTGATTCCTGTAGCAACTACTCTAAACCATACTGACTTTTTGATAATGAATGGTGTTTTGCTTTACATTTTGAGTTGCATATGTATAAGTCCTAATCTCCGCAATTCTGATTATAAAAAAGTGGAGGTTTTATGGAATACTTGAGGGTGCAAGGTGCCGCTTCTTCAGGAACTTGGTCAGCAAAACTCTGACACCAACCCTGCAAACATGGATCACACCTCTCCTCCTGGGGCATACGGTTTCTTCCTTTCACTCTAGTGTAACCCGTTGACCTTTTAAACTTGTCCATAAAAACATGCATATTAAAAAATAAGGTGCTGCTAGGCATTATCTGGGATGCTGGATCACCTCTAGCAGTGGGAGGCCATTAACCAATATGATTGAGATTGTGTTTCCATTCCACATTTGTCCATTTAAGAACAAACAGAAGTGATGATGCAGATGTAACCAGCTGTTAACAGCAATGTCGCAGCCTACAGGCTTCAGGTGCTTGCTACCCTGTAGCCCAGACCTGGATTTAGATGTTGGAGGCAGCACGACAGAGAAGGGCTTAGCTATGTGAGAGAGCAATTCTTGTTTTGCTGAGAGGATTTAGGAAAGTATCACTTTCTGTAAAATCCAAGGTGCCAAGTTAGGGTCTGAAATGAAATCTCATTAGGTATTTTAGCCTGATAGTGAAAGGCTATTAATAAAATTTGTGACTTCTACCTTCTAGAATGAACAGCAGTGTTCAGTGCCCATACAATAAAACTTCAACCTAAAATCTTAATAATATTCAATGAAGACTTGATTATCAGACTGCTGAGACATCTCTTAACACTCCTACTGATTTTGATCAGGAATAAGAGTAGGCAGCTTTCAGATGCAAAAGTTCAAATGCAAATAAAAGAATGTGGAGAATGTGCTTAACTTTTATAACACAATAGCTGTAGGTTATTTAACCTATAACATGAGTTTTTCCATTTCTTTGCTTTGGAGCCAGAAGAACTTTTGCATATTGCTATACTCTTCTCAGTACTACCTGCCAAGAAGGTAACTTTGCCTTCTCATTGTTATTCTTGGGGATCTTCCCATCTATACCTGTGTATCGACCTCTCAGCTTTCCTGGACCATCTCTGTTTTGCAGCTCCAAATTTTTCCACTTGGTCCTCAGCGTGGACATTCAGGATAAGCTGAACAGAAAGCTGGTCTTGCTGCTCCCCAACCAAACCTTTTTAACAAAGTATAACACAATGTAAACAGTGAACATCTGTTATGGTCAACTCCATGACTGAAAAACAGGCAGGTATTCACCAATTCAAATACTATGAAAGCAATCACATATTAAAATAATTGCATATTACCAGCAAATCTAAAATGTTAAGCTACGCAAATACTGTTATAAGCAGACAATAGCATGTGAAGCAAACCTGCATGTAAATACCATTTCTACAGCTGAAATGGTTTAAACAAATGTAGATAACACAAGAACAGTACCAAAAAATGTCAAGGAGGCTGAAAGAAAATGAAGCACATTTCTCACCTCTTGGAAGCTGTGGGAAAACATATATTTAAATAGAAATCCTTGCAATTAGCAGCTCCAGGGCACAGTGGCTCTTCTTGTAGGAGCTGATTTTTTTCTTGTAAGTGTTCCTCAAAGCGGTACTTTACTCTTGCAGAACTACTGCTGTTCTCCCTATTTGCCATCACCCCTTCACAAGTGTCAACTCTTTAGCATTATCTACATATTCAGCAGTATTTGGACTTTTACAGTATTTGTAAGCTTTCTTTGTCAGAACAAATGAATGAGATCATCCAATATAATTTACTTATACAGTGGTCTTTTCCATTTCTAGTCAATCTCTCTTCTAATCTACTTGGCAAGCAGTCTTTTTGATCATTAGAAGCTGACATTGGGCATCCAAAGTGGCTCCAGCCTGCCTTTCATCTGCCAGGCAGTACTCAGAGACTGACCTAACCTTTGGTGCGAAAATTAAAGCAGCCTCAGGGCATGCAAATTTATGTTGCCAGGAAGGGTTCCCTGCAGACCTTCTGAAAATCTCCAGGTCCCCATTGTGCTCCAGCTCTGCATCTGATGAACATAAAACTCCTTCCGTGACAATCTCTGCCAAAATTCTCCAGTGTCCTTTCTGTGGCATAGAAGAGATTATATATATCCATCTCTCTACAGGCAACAGGAATATCCCATAAAACATGTGACTTGGTAACTTGGGTTAGAAAATTAGTCATATGTTGGTTATCTTGAATTTCCTAAAGTGTTTTTTCCTGCTACGTTTTAAAATATATCTAGCCATTATTCATAGTCAGTATGGTAATAAGGACTCCAAATCTCGTAGTAAGCTTTTGTCGGTACTGTTATCCTGAGAGCAAAAGGCAAAAGCTTGTGCTGTGCAGTTGCTGCATATTGACACGCAGCACCAAGGCAAAGGTATTAAAAGTCTCTTTTTCAAAAGATGTCTTTTTCTAACTGGATCTGAGAGAATAGCTTCCTGGTATAACGGCTAGATACAGGCAGTTTAACAAACCTGTTTTGATTAGTATTAAAACCCAAACCGTGTATTTTGACAGGGGGGTGGGGAGGGGAGATGGCATCATGGAAACTTTCCAAATTTTGGGAAAAGACTAAGAATAATTATGAATTTGGGTCATCCCTAGGAAGAATGAGTGACTGAAATGCCATATATTAGACTGGAAAGTGCAGATGCCCCGTGTATAAAGCAGCCCTGGTCTCATATCTCTTCTGGTACAGTGATTTGCTGCAAATTGACTTTCCTGATGATGTGAAACCCTGCGAGCTGCCTTTCTTACATTACCAGGTATAATTTTCCTGTTGTCTTCTATGGATATTTCTGCTTCTCACTCCCTTGCACATAAAGTCAAACTGGAGCTTTGCTGTGCAAATACCTGACTAATGAAAACTCCAGTACTTCCATGAAACCTTAGCACCATGAACGACTCAGAACAAGAAAAGAAAATTCTGCAAAAACAGAGACTTTCTTTTCAGAAGGACAGTAGTGGAAAATGAGACTTCACCACAGGAAAGGATTAAGGACAGTTGATAATAATAACAATTTGTTAGGCAATAAAGTGATAAAAGGGCCTAGTTAGCAATAGAAGTAATTGCTTTCTGTTTGTCTAAGCACAGGCTGTGTCTGCTGTGTCCTAGGAAGAGTAATTACAAATGGCTCCAGTCTTCTGAGACATCATTGAAAGTAAGGTTGTATGGTGCCTTACCCTTGACAAAAGAAGCATGTATTTTAAGTGGGGAGCATTAGGCTGCAACTGTGCCCCCCGGAAGGTCACCGAGAAGTGGAGTCAATTCATTTAGCAGGTTGGTTTGAGTTCTCCGGAAAGAAGGAGCACATTCCTCAGTTTTACTCCCAAGATTTATTCAATACAGCTCATGCTGTGAGCATGCAACTACCAGCCAGCGGAAAGGCTGCCATAGGTGCTGTAGGTGAGAGTGAGAAGACAAGGTGCTTTCCTAAGCAAGTAGCTTAATTCTTTATGTAGCTTAATTATTTTAGGATCATCAGTGACTTAATCAAGATGACCATGTAAAGTGTTTCACCATATTTATTAAATGGAGACACTAACAATTTTTGGTATTAAGTGTAGTGGTAAACAACTGAGGGAGGGAAAAAACAAAGTCCACTTTTGTAACAGTCTTCTGTCTGTGACCCATAGAGTATGAGCTACTCTGTGCTGCTGCTAGTATCTGACAATTGTGCAGCTGACAAAAGCAGAATCCCCTTCTTTATGTGCAGTGTGTGTCTCACTTTTAGGAAAAAAAAAAAGCTACCACATAGTACCTCCCTAAGTGCACATATTAGATCAAGCCAGAATATAAAATTCTGATTTATTGAACTGCATGAAGTAGAGAAGGAAGAAGGGGGGAAGAGAACAGCGTAGGAAGAGGGAAGATACAGGAGAGTTATTCCCTTATGAGATACTTGTTAAAACTAATTTATGCTACTAGGAAAGGAGGAAAGTTGACTGCGGTCTCAAGGCTAGGAAAGCCAAAAGTATTGCCTGGGACAAGTTGGGGAAAGCTGGGTGTTTATCAGATTCAAGGATGATGTTAATAAGCAAACATTTTCAAGCAAGAAGATTAAGTCTTCCTTCCATTCTCTAGATTTTAGTTCAGCATCCTTTTAACTAGCTTGTGCCCTGCTTCTATAACTCATGGCTTCTGCGAGGATAAGGCACCTTTCTTGCCTTCTGTAGCAAGTTCAGGTATGGCTTTGATGAAAAGGTGCACATCCTAATCCCTTGCTTGCTTCTAACTTACTCCCCTGCTTACTCATTTATGTATTCCCCAGTCCTACAGCTGGGTCTTCCCAGTTTCTCAGGCATAGAAGTTTCCATGGTAACCTCGTGCGTGAAGGTAAAACCGTGGTGGAAATCAGCATTAAGCCAACAAGCCACTGATGTGCAGAAAAACTGCTCAGGACCAGGTTATGAAATATTCTGGCACAGTAAGTGCAGATCCTGTCTGAGGCATTCATAGCTTTCTGAGCTGTACTTGCACCTTTTTTTCCCTTTTCCCTGTTGGCCTGCCTCTTCCTCTCTCCAGACCTAATGTAGCACGCTAACTACATTGTTAGGACATAACAATAAGACTGAACGAAAGCTAACTGAATAGCTCTGTGGCATATTTTGGAAAATGGCAGCAGTGGAAATATAAAACCAGTTCTGCAGTTGAGCAGGATTATCAAAATCAAGGTGTCTACAACCACCCCTGCAGACAAGAGAGATTATGGCTTTAAAAGGCGCGTAGCCCTGTGCCATAAACCCAACTTTTTTCCAGGTTGCTAGACTTATTCTGCTAGCTCAAGCAAAGTCGCCACATTCAAAGATCACTCTGGCACTCTCCATCATCTCCAGTCACAGCTTGAGGATGGGTGTGTTGTCGTCTTGCCTCTCTCTAGGAAGCACCTAAGCTGTGCAGTCTGGTGCTCACGCAGGAGTGCTTGTGTGTGAAGAGGGCAGGAGAGAAGGAAACAGCAGTGGTCCAAGGCTAAGGATGACACTAAAAGCACATGGGGCTGGGAATGCAAGAGGCAAGCGATCGTGTTTGTTCCTACAGGGGGACCACCGGTGCAGCAGCATTCTGGTGAGAACCTCTGAAGCACTATCTGCAGGAGCAGGCCTCAGCCCATACTCAGATTTTTTAGAGAACAATTGCATCATCAACAGGAATAGGGAGTTTGGCTAAAAATATTGAGTCCACAGTTGGGCTCAATGATCTTAAAGGTCTTGTCCAACCTAAATGATGCAATGATTCTATGATTCTATGATTCTGTGACTGGCCTGGGAGAATGTAGAAGAGTCCATACTGCTACTGACACAGAGAGAAAAAAAATAGATATATACATACATACATTCATCCATTTTGAAATAAAAGAAAAACGCACCATATTTATATGCACATCGCTGCAAGGAGGAGGTATTGCACAATGCAGAGGGCCCCAGAGTCCTTGTTTAGCGTGACAGAGCAATACACCTGGCCGGTGGGTGGCTGAGTGCCCAGCTGCAGGTGTGCTGCGGCCACACTGCCAAGCTGGTGCCATCGTCCCTGGAGGATGTGCTGCTGTGGTGGCTGGTGGAGCAGAGACAGGGGGACGTGAGCGCCTCCTCAGCTGGCACCACCCCTGCTGAACCTCGGCTTGTCAGTTTAGCCCAAGGTTGGACTCTTGCTTCACTTTGAAGCTGATGTTGCAATGCATAGGGTGTGATCCTCCTCTTTCCTGCTGCAGGTAGAAGGACTGTCACCTTATGGCAGCATGCAATGAGAGTCTAAGCCAGAGAGGAGCCAGTGGCTGGTGGTCTTGTTTCCCAGGTCTATGTACTCCTGCTAACAGACTCACCTGATCATCCACTCTTGGCAGATAGCCATGAACTTTGAAATTTTTCTTCTTTCCACAGCTCTGTCAGAGCTCCAGGGAAGTGAGTGTGTGGATTAGAAGCTGTATTTTCTTGTGCTTCTGCTCCCAAGAATTGCTGCAGGTTGAGCATGTGTCCTGCCCAGCACAGTAGGACCTTCCTGGTGGAGCTTTCTGTTACTGAATGAAGTCTTTTGACAAATGCTCTGGGCACCCAAAGGGGTAGCAGAATTTATCAAAACTAGAAAACAGTCCAGACTGTCCAATTGAAACATACTAGTAGCTCCCCTCCAGCAAAACCTGACACAGCAACACCATCAATAGCAGAGTGACAAGAAATCAGTAATTATTGGCCCGAGTCACAGTACCAAGCAGACCTATTCGTTCAACCACTAACACGAAGGCTGAGTTGTGAAGGGAGCTGCTGTCTCTTTCCAAAATATACGTTTTCACTCTTCAGATGCACAGTGGTTTCCTTAAAGCACAACGGATCTGATGCAAGTGATTGCAGTTTCACAGGAACAGCAGAGTTGTCCCTAACTGTGGCTTCCTACTGCTTGTCTGTGACCAGTGAAAACATGTGCAATCAGTGGAAGAGGAACCATATTCAGACCTATTCTGATATTTATTCCCTCACGAAACTCAAGAGTATTTTCTAGTAACAATGCGAAGACTTTTACGGTCCTTTTGATTTTATGAGGCCATTCAGCAGCAGTGTTTTCAGGGTTTCTTTTTAAAGATTTTTATCTTCAGGTTTACTAATTCTCTTGCGTGATCCGCTTAAACTCACAAATCTAGAGTAATCTCAAGAAAAGCATTACTTAAAGATGAGTTTGTGGAACTCTAGGGGACACATGGAGGCATGTAACTCAGATTTATTTTAACTCTTAATTCTTAGTGCTTTGTCTGTATGCTATCCCAAAGGCAAGAGCACACCTATTTGTGGAGCAGACTGGGATGTTCCTGGACCACTGGACCTGCTTCTTCCAGAAAGGGAGAGGTCTGGCAGCTATCATGTTCTGCAATATTCAGAAAATATCTGATCACATGAGAGGGACGCAGTGAGAAAGTCCTGCTATGGTCAGTGGGGGAAAGTCTGGAGCAGAAGCTCTAACAGTAACATGTATATAGAGTGAAAGAAAATGGTGTCTGTGAGGTGTTATCTGACTGCTTTGATATTCATTGGTTCTGTCCTGCGGATGTGTAGTGCATTTGCTCTGCATTTGGTATTACCACACAACCAACACAATGAGGAATCACTAATGCACTAAACTGCAAACTTGTGTCTCCATCTGCCAGGGATTAGCCGCCAGAAAAGACAACTGTTTTTGCATTAAATGCTAGAATAGCAATTACTTTTTGCAATAAGAGCTGGAAAAATCAGGCTACATTTTGCTCCTCTGATGAGTGACAAGCTTCTCGCTAGCATTGCCCTGTTTACTTGACCACAAGCTGCATTTTTGTAGCTCTTTTGATCTGTACCCCTGAACAGTCTGGATAAAAATGTGTGAAACATTGTGTAATGCAACCTGGAGAGTGCAAAGCAAGGATCCGATTTTAATTACTGTGAGAATAGATTTATGCAACTGACAGGATGACAGAGATAGAAATGCACTAAAAGATCTGACAAAGAAGCGTCCCATTGATGTAGGCGTACGTCAGAGTGCTCCTTTGTTTCTGTTGACATCGGTACACTTTATTGTTGCATTGGGAATAGGTGTGTAACACATTTCAAGGAGCAGGCCTAACTGACCACTGCCTTTTCAGTTTGGTCTTAATTTATGTTAGTAAAAAGCAGGTGAAGGAGATAGATTGTCATTCTGACTGCATAGCGTGTAGCAGCACTGATACAAAATCACAAGCAGCAAGGCAATGGGGAATTCTGCCTACAGACCTGAATAAATCTCCCTGGACACAGTCACTGAAGGTTTCTCTTTCCAGGTTCAGTGTCTCATGGCTACCCGGCCATCTGACATAGCATTTTGTCCTCTGAGACTCTCCGTCTGGTTCCTAAAATTAGACAAACAAAGCAGCCTGATGAAGTTCTGCCTCCTCAGAATGTTTCTTGGTCTGCTCTGATATGCCCAGCACTTAATCTCAGCAGTGGGAAATGCTAAGCCGTTTGTCAATGCTTGCACAAAAGCTAGTTTACAGGATTTTTTTTTTCTTTTTTTTTTCTTTCTGGCCCCTTCTTGTGCAAGTTTGCTGTAATAGATTGTAAATAAATGTGTAGTTAGAGTGTACACTGAAGCTGCCTGAAGCTTGAAGCTGCTTATGGTAGTAACAAATTGTTTTCCTATTCCTTAATCCGTATTCTTCTAACCTTAACAGCCAATTAAGAGACCACATACTGTACATCTATCAATTTGCAGGATGCTTTTTCAGTGCTTGAATTCGCATGGCACACAGGAAATGGCTGATGAACAAGTTAATCCATTGGCTAGGCATTAAGTTTACACCCGTTTCTGCAGCTTTTTGTGGTCATCTCATTGCCTGGAAAGATGCACAGGTGTGAAAGGAAAACCTTCCTTCTGAACCACAGCTCTGACTTCTGTAGTCACTCTGTGCTTTAACACTTGCAGGTGGCAGGTATATTCTGTGTCACTGCTACTTCGTTTGAAGCCTGCCTAAATTTCCCTGATAACTGGGGTGAGGAACTTCATTTTGCCATATCAAAACAAACTGGGGTTGTTTGGGTTGCATGCCAGATCTCCCAGGCAGAGAATGTTAGCCAGAGATTTTGTACAGTGCTTATTGCTGTGCAAGAAAAACAAAGTGGGGACTTGTCCCCAGCAGCTTGCAGTCTAAGACAGGTACAGGCAGTGTGCTACAAACAAGTGAATAGTTCAATAAGCAGTGGAATTAATAGTGCTTGGTTTCCTGACAATTTCTCTCCAAGCTGATGGATATAGATAGATACAGAGGATGACGTAAGTATTGGCGAAAGCTTTGTTTGCATTTAACAGTGTTTATAAAGCCTTCTCACCACCTGGATCTTGCTCTATCATGTTCTTCCTGTGGTCAGCATACTTTTAGCAGGGGCTGTGTGTTTTCTCACTCCTGCACAGCCACCTACTAGCAGCTAATCACCTTTTTGGCTCTCATGTCAAACCGGAAATGACAATGGATGCAGAGGTGGTCAGGGAGCCACCCACAGTCCTTATTTCTGTAGGAAACCTAGCTAGGGCAGGTAGTGTGGAAGCATAAGAGGTAAATAGATATGTTTGAACTGGGAGCTATAATTATGTTTTGACTTTTTTTCTTGCTCTCAGCTTCCTCTTTCTGGTCTCCAGGGGTCTTCCATGTTTTCATCAGGCAGAGGCAACTGAAGAAAGCGAAATAAATTAGTCTGTGTTGAACTCTTGGCTATTCTTGTATAGAAGAGAGTAAGGAATCACAAACAATTATTTTGATCTTGATGGGAATTTTCCTGGAAGTAGAACATTGTTTTAGTGTTGTTCAAATTGAGGGTGTTAAAGTGAGCAGTTGCATGGGATTACTTAGAGGAGTTAGGGTGAAAAGAGGGTGTCCTTAACTAGTAAGAACTATCATGTGAGATCTTTACTTGTGTTATTGCAAGGAATGGTACAGACCCACGCATGAAGCCAAAGGCCAGAGGATATCAGAATCTGAGTACAAATCATGTCAGATAGAAAAGTCATAGACAAAACAAGCAAACAAAATGACACTGATGGACTCGTTGAATGTAGCTCTGAGGAGGTGTATTCTTTACACATAAAATCCCCTGCAGTATGATGCCCGGAAACTTCCCTGCCTTCCAGAGTAAGGAGCAGAATGCAGTTTGCACTGACAGCCAGCTGTACAACAGTCTGTTTTCACCGTGAAGGTTAAAACTGGGATAGCTTTTATAAATCCAAAGAAGCCCATTCATACCCAGACACATGAGCGGTATGGCTGAGGAGGAAGCCAGCTGTCCTTGCTATCCCAAAAGATCAGCCCAAGAAAACAACAGAGAGGCAATAAATGAGCAACCTTTAGTAAAAAATGTTGGTAAACAAAATGTTAAATTGTTTGACAATGCAATTTGATATTTATCAGGCTGGTGCAGGAGTAAAGCCAATCTCTAAAACCTCCTTGTTTTGCCCCTGGTTAAAGCTGGCTGTCTTAACTACTGACAAATAGAGCAGTGTCATGCACAGCATTCTGGTCTCCTGATGTTAAATGATGACAAATCTGAAACACATTCAGGATTTGCATTGGAAAAGGAGATGAAAAACAAGGTTTTTATACATTTTAGTTTGTGCATGCCTGTTGGGTGTGTACTATATAAAGCTAGCTTAAAAAAAGACCTAAACAAACATTAATTCCAACCTCCCCTGTTGCTACTTGCAGAGGAAAATATGGCACAGATGCTGTCAGCCTGCAAGTGTCAAGGCAAAAAGTGTGTCTACACACTACTAAGACAAAGCTGTGAGAAATGTGTTATTTACTCACCCATTTTATTTTTAAATTCATATTCCAAACCATTTTAACATTTTTTTACCCATCTTTATTGACCTTGAAGATCTTTTATCATAAAAACAAATTACTGCAGAGCAAAAACCAGCTGTTGAACAGAACACAGCCTGCTACATTGCAGAATAAATTACTAGATAATTAAAAGCAGACTCTAACCAGATTGTTTGGACCACATTCTTCACACAGGTGGTAGCGGCTGGCATGTGAATGAAGGGTGAGGTGCTCCATACTGCCTTGTTAGTATAATCTTGTTAGAATGAGTGTTTTTTTCTTCTTTTTGATGGATCTAAGTAGTAGCAGGAGGAAACATTTAAATGTACAGACAAGGCTTAGGGACTTGCATCAGTATAGGAATAAATTTCTTCTTCATCATGATCTCTCTACAGTGTTTTCACTTCATCTGTCTTTCCAAAATGTCCCACACTAGTATGCAGGACCTGGCTCCTGTAATCTGTCTAATCCACTGGAAGGTGAAAGTATCTATCAGGAAGACAATTCATGTTCATTCCTGTGGGTCAGCAGTAGCTGGAGAAGGACTAATAATGCTCTGCCTGGGAACAGTCCATCAGACTTTTATTGCAGACACATCTTGCATTTTATGCCCGCAACTTCTAGCAAGTACCGGTGAGATATTAACATCTCATGAACTCACACCATCAGAGTTTCAGGTGTAAAGTTGTGAAAGACCTATACCAACCTGTCTTGAATATGCAGCTGCTGCCAATTTTGATTCTCATGTGGCATCCTGGCATTCTCAAGTTCCAGTGCTGGAGGACTGGAGGAGTCGATTGCCCTAAACATGACATCTTGAAGACTTCAGAGCTATGACCTTCTCACATGTACTGCACCAAATGCATCCTGAAGTCTATGTACATTTTAAATTTCATTGTTGCACTGAGGTTTTCCATAAACTGAAACTGTCTTTTAAAGTTCTGTCACCTTCTGTGCTTTATTAATGGCTCACGAGGTGTTGTCCTGGGTCTGGGGTTCATCTTCTAGCTGGATAAAATTGAGGAGGAAACAGACTTAGCAGCTCTCCATTTTTTTTTTAGCAAACACAGAAGTAGTATTTTTGCATGGAGAATGTGATACGCAGAGTCCATCACACGTGGTCATCTGGTGTACAATACAGCTTCCAGCCAGTGGAGATTGAGGGATCTTAATATGGGCAACCAGAAATCCTGTGTCTGAATGCATATAATTGCAGCAAGAGAGCTCTTGTCCATACACTCAGGTCTGCATGTCTTATTTCCACAAGACAATGTCTGGGAGACAGGCTTGAGGAATATGTGCTTTCATCAACCAAACCATGACACAACATACTTCTCTGGTAGCTTCTTCAAAAGCACCTCCAATGGTGTTCCAGTAACCAATATCACTGTTTGAGAAACTTTGAGAGAAGCCACTGTAAAAGTCATGTGGATATTTGATAGCAAGGGGGTATGTGATAGCGAGGGAACGTTGAGTGGTGCAAATAAATCTGACATCTTTTAAACATACACATCTCTCAGTGCTGAATACTGCACTCCACCACTTCAAACACAAGACTAAAAAGTAACAGTGTATTTGGCCTATGGCCCATGTCCTTCATCTTTTACTTAATTTACGTTGGCTTAGTTCCAAGGATTTCAGCAGAGTTGTATCAATTTCTGTTTCTTGAGAATCTGGCCTACCATGTTTGATCACATTGCTCTGTTTTTGTGATTTATTTGGTATTTCTTGTCTGAGGCTTTTCAGCCTTCTGAGAAAGAGCAAGAGTACAAAGTGCCTTAGAGAACATCTCAGATTGTGCTGGGTGTTATTTTTAGGAAGAAGGAAAGACTTTAGGAAGCATGAGAGAAAAGGAAAATTCTTGATTTTCAAAAGAAGCTGCTGTTTCAATGCACTTTGGCCAGTGGCAGAGGCCGGAGTCTCTCCTGAGCAGAGAAAGGAAGGAGACAGTCCTTCCAGGCTGAAGGGGGACAGTGCTCCTTCCCAGTCCATTTTAGAAAGCAGCACATCTATAAACGTGAGAAATTGGAGAGCATTGTGTGTTAGCAATGGACAAATCTTACTGAGTTCACAGGCCTGGCAAGGCATCTAAACCTTAATTTTTCCATCCTTCTCACCACTGCTGCCTTCCAAAAGAGAAAAGGTACCACTTTTGCAGGTGGCAGTAGAGCCTGCTGTTCCCCTTGTCTGTGATTGTAGCCCTTTATAGACCAGAAAAATCTATTTATAAGGCCTCAGTGCTCTTTAAATGTCAGGTCCTCCAATGCAGGTCTTTTCCAGGCAGATTGTTTTTCTGTTATTCAATGCCAAAACAAAGATACTCTGCATTACCCCAGACTCCTTCAGTTGCCCATTTGTGTATACTCAATTCTACATATTTAGCTGAAGGCCTGATCACCAAGGAGAATATGGAAAAGTGTGGCTCATTCTGTATCTCAGAAGGAGAAGGAGTGCTGGGAGGAGCAGTGAAGTATATAGCTTTCAAATAGCTAGTATTATTCTACACAGTTCTATCACAATGAATTTCAAGTGTTCTATAGGTTTATTGATCTCTCTGGAGTAACCTGCTTTATTTCTGTGGAAACACCTCTTTTCCCCCCCATTTCCTAGAAGTTGCACACACTGGTACCTCCCAGTGCGGGGAACGCAGGCCGAGCAGCATTTCCAGCGCAGATTGCTCTGAAGCACCCACCTTGGCCAAGCAGTCTTGGAAGTGATGAGTCCTGCTGCTGCAGCCATTTCCCGCCTGAGCGGGTGAAGAGCCTGGCAAAAGAAAGCATCTGCAAATGGTGCAGAAACACTGTGCTGCGTGGCTTGGCAACGGCTTCCCGCACAGGCCAGCTTCGATGGCAGGGTAACACTGTCACGGTCCCTATCTGCTATTTCACAGCTGTGGTATCTTTTTAAACACCTGCTTGTCCTTCTTTCACAGGTTATGCTAGAGCGGTAAGTAACACCACACAGGTGCCACCGCAGGCCCCTGCGCCTCACCCCGGGGGAGCCATCTTGTGGGCAGGCGGCCATTAGCCGTGGGCGAGCTGGTCACGTCCCCTGTTCTCCTCAAGAAGGGTCCCGGGCACCCAAGGTCTGAGGGAGTTTTGTGTGTTAATGAGTTAACACCCCCACTCTGCAGAGGGTCCAGGGTAAAACGCAGCTTTGGTGGTCGCAACGACTTTATTGTGTCACTGCTGTGCCGAGGGTGCATGAAGGATCCACCTGTCCCAACAGTGCTGGGTGGCGGTGGTTCAGTCTGCTCTCCAGTGGTGCTCGGCCTCGAGGGGCAACAAATCCTCAGCCAGAGCCCGCCACATCCCAACATCTTGACACAGCAACTGTGAGACTGCCACAGGTCCAGGGATAACATGGCGTGTTGTTCCTGTGAAGATATGCATTGCAGCCCGTATGCCCTTCTCGCTGTAAGCGGCACATGGCTGGCCATCGGTGGCTGTCGGGCAGCCTGTTCTTCATCGCAGTGTGTGCTTCAGCAGGAGGCCTGGGTGAAGGCAAAGTCTGATGCTACTTAACGGACAAGAAAAACGTAAGCACCTAACAGTGTGTCACCACAGCAAGAAATGCAGCTGTGGATCAGTCATCAAGAGTGTCATGATACAACGATGCCTTTGAAATTCTCTACATCTGTGTTGATGTGAATTTCTTGTGGTTTGGTTTTTTTTTTTAACAACTAATTTAATCCCCCTGTGTCTCTCCTTTAGTCTTTAAATATGGACTGAAGAACTCCATATTGCATGGGTGATAATAAGGTACAGCTTGACACACTTGTAAAGCAAATGTGGAAAATGTCGGCAAGCATGAGAGTGAAAGAGATGAGACTTGTGGGAGGGAAGTCTGTGGGACAGTGAGTTTGCTACGTCTGCCACTGTTGGGGAGCTGAGGGCAGGGAAAAGCTCCTTGTGTTGGATGGGGGACCTTCTCACGCTTTGTGCATGCTTTGACCATCTCTCAGTAGCAACATGATGGCTACGTTTCTGGCATGCTGGCAGAGGCAGAGCAAGCCGTAGGATTGTGGCCTTTTGCAGCCTCTTGGGGGTAGTGGTACCATCTCAGAGCAACAGCCCAAGGAGGCAGCCAACTTGTGTGAAAGTCCTCATTCTCTACTGACCAAAGGCATTGCTCAGCCTGGTGAGATTTCTTCTTCCTCCTTCTTTTCCCTTCCCCCTCTCCCCCTAATCAGATGATTAAGTGATTTAGACTGAACTAATAGCAATGATCATTAGCAAGAGTCAGAAAGGGAATTGCTATGCAAAACAAACAAACTTTCAGCAGAAGTTCATTTTTAATATACTCTGTAGCATCTTTAATAGTGTAATTCTCCAGTGCATCTGAATGTTTCAATATACCTGTGAAGGACAAAAGTCACTGGCTCATGCAAAATTGCTCTGAAATATATAATTAATTTCAATACACTGAAAATTCAGCAGGTCTACACTGAGTTATAACATTGGGCTTTTTACGGGTAATTTAATGCAGATGAGAAACTTTTATCTTTCATGCGTGCAGATTCTATCTAAGGTTGTGACTTTCAGTTTAGTGAATATAAACTTGTATTTTGCAGCATATATGCATTTCTGACATTGTCTCCAGAATAGCAGAAGATTTTATTAACACTATGTGAGGTCCTAGGAGAAGCCTAAACATGAAAAAAATACAGATTTTAAAATAAATTGTTTATTTCCTTGTCTGTGAGTAAAATGCAGGTTTCCAGGACGTGGGCAGATGGTTTTTATATTTTCAGAACCCATCCATTTTTTTACCTGGAAAGTGAAGAGTTTGGGATTTTTTCTTGACCTTTCATATTTATCTCTGTTCCATGTTTCACACTTGTGAGGCACCCTGATATTATGAGAAAATACTAATTTCTCTTTCACAAGCTGCCTTGTGCCCTTCACACAGTATTGAACTCTGTCCAGTCAAAGATCCACTGTGTGTGAGACTTGACAGTAAGCATTTGTCCTTTGAGCAACGTACGCAGCTGAAAGATTTTTTAGTTAGTGCTCTTTGCAATCAGCTGTATAAGTGTCCGTACACCAAAATACAGAAAATACGTGGATACAGCACGGGATTATGTTACAGTCAGGATGTGGGCATAGCTTGTGCAGGCATGGCCAGAACAGTCTAAAGCCAGCTAAGCCACCTCCTTGTAACAGTGTAACTGTGAAATATCAAATCCAGGCAAGCTTCTTGGTTTATGCCTGGAGTATTCACCTCTGCTGCTGTCTTCCTGTTGCATCTGTGTTGCCACGGGTATCTGAATTAGCAAATTTTGAGGTAGCTCAGGCATATCTTGCAGACGACATGCTTAGTCTTTGTCAGAAACTTGCAGAAGCACAGCTCAGGAGTTTCCAGGCTGTGGTATATGTGGCACCATGGCTATGGGGACCAGTGGCAGCCAGCCTGGTGCAGAGCCCAGCTGCAGGATGTGCCCCAGCTTCCCCAGTTTCTTGACAGACTGACTAAATCTTGCTGGTGTGTTTAATGGTATCAGCACACCCAGCCCTCTCTTCTGACTGTGGGACCTTTTAACACCTTCAATCCAATGGTCCAGTTTATCACATTTTATCTTAGGCCACCATCTCCCAGGGCTTTGGAGAGCACAGTTTTTGGTGGGATTGCACCACACTGAGGAAGCAGCGGCAACATCTCTCTCCTGTCCTGGGAACACCATGGCTGATACAAAGAGGATCAGTTCAAGCGTTCCCTCCAGTGGTGCTTCCTCTGTTGAACAACATATGTGCTGAGCACTTGCTCTGACTTCCCCAGCCATTTCTCTCCCTCTCCTTGCTCTGGAGGGAGGGTGAGGTGAACCAGCCCCCTGCTCTGTGCTGCATGTCCATCCCCACAAAGTCCATGGTATTTCTCTCAAGTCTGGGAGGACTCTGTCACTCCCATCAGGTCAGAACTGAGATCGTGTTACAATAACTTTGCCAAAACCAAGCAATGTTAGGTGAGGGCTACTAGCTGCTGCTAAGAAAGCTAATTTGCAATTTACCATTGCTCTCTGCTTTTGTGGTATTTGTACTACTGCAGACAAGGCAGGAGAGCTTCACTCTGATTACTCCGTGGTGGGTGTAGTCAGCTGTGCAAGCTGCAAGGCAGTGGTAGTACTCTCTATTCACAAAGCCCGACTTCATTGCAAAGAGGCATACTAAAGAAAAATGGGCTGACTAAATTAGACTCTTTCAGCGTGGACTAGCAAAAGTGGGAGTATATTTTAATGTCAAAGAAGAATGAAATCTTTCCATGTGAAATTGCTGTCTACAGAGAAAGACGGTGATGGTTAAGGCACTAAGTGAACCAACAGCAGTAGTAATGTCACAGTGCAGTGAAATGTGGCAATACCTTGTCACTGGGCAATAATGTTTCTGTTAATGATGTCAGCAGCGTAGAATATCATTAGCAAGAATTAAAAACCTGATTAATAGAAAACAACTTTTATTCGAAGGCAATGTACCTGACCTCCAGTGCAAGACATCTACTGGGAGATAATAGCTAGAAGCTATGTACTATAGGCAGATGAAAAAAGGGCAGTGAACCATAATGGAGGGAAAATTGCCTTTCCATCTGGAGTTATTAATTGAAGGAACTCTTTTGAAGCAAACACATTTTAAGCAACTATATAGTAAGGCACCTAGAAGTAAACTAGATTTCCATTTTTTTTTACGTTCTCAGACAATATGTTTCTGCTGGAACCTGCAGAAATTATTACCATTTGTGAAATTAATATAGCTGCTGTCCTCATGTGTTTAGCTATATAAGGCTTCTTTCATGTGAAATAGGTGTTTTCCTGTAAAATCCTGTGCTTTAAGGCATGACCACTGTCCTCCCATTGGGGAAAAGCAAGAGTAAACTTTTCAGAAATCCCTTTGCTGATCTCAGCAAAATGCTAAGCTTCTCCTAACAGTGGAAATGAAACAGAAAACTGGGGTCACCCACCAGATGTGCTTTTGGAACTGACAGGCCCTGAATGCTTAACTCCTCTTTGGACTTGTTGTGGACTGATGAAGAAGCCATAAGAAAACCAAGAACAGGTATCTGTTTCCTGCCCTGCCTCTTGGAGAAATTATCTGCATGTCTCTCAGAGTCTTTCATCATTTACACAAAGGAGATTGGATTCCCTCCACCTCAAAGCTCTTTCATCAGCACAGGGATGCGCTAAGTGAAACACAATACATCTAGGGACTGCCCAAGGCAGTTTACCTCAGGATGTTAGCAAGGACACTATGGGACTGAGCAAAAGTTTGGCGCCCTTAAGATCTTACACTGTTGTCCAAAAATTTGCTGAGCCTACAACTGGTCCTGATGCTGTACGGTAACCTTGCTGTCCACGGGAAATGTTCCTAAATAGCTACCAAATGCCATTTTCTCCACTCAGAAGTTTGTGGAAATATTGATGGTTGGTTTGTAGCAACGAAAAAGTAATTCTCTCAAAGGACACGAGTGTTCTTGATTTTTAATTGCACAATCTAAAGCAATTACAGTGTCATTACAAACCCTGTTTCACAGCAGCTTTTCCTTTGTGGGATGCTTATCACATTTTCAAGAGGAAAGGAGGCAGTAGGTGGAGGCAAGTTCTGTGGCTCCTCTCCTGATGTTTTGTTTGTCTGTCTGTCACGTGCTGTCAGGACAACTTGGAGTATGTAACTGATACTGCAACATCTGTTGGTATCAGCAGAGAGCCCAAGACTTGTCTAAAGCCAGAAGCAATCTCACTTTATCCAATGACTTTTGATTCGTATGCCAATGGTATTTTCTGCATACATGTTGCTTCATTCTTCAAAACATCAAGAAAAAATGAAGTATTTGACTGCAAAACTCTCAGATGATCTTGAAAACCATTAACTAAAAGCAGACAGGCTGAGAAAAGTTGTGGATTGATTAATTTTTCCAAAGAGGGCCTTGGCTTTCTTTTTTGAAGTACTAATTTATAGTGAAACCTGACTTCATTTTCCTCAGATGCTGTTAACTATATAACAGAAGGTTTGCATTACTTTTGTCAAGGGTTATTAATAAATCAAAAGAGACAAAAGAATCCAAGTCAAGATTGGACGCAGAGAGGTTCTTTTGGGAGGCCATACCAGAGGATTGGAATGCCTATGTCCCACCAAAACCACTCCCAAAACACTGCTAAACCATCCAGATTGCATCCTGCAGGACAAAATAGGCTGTTTTTGTGGAAGACCTCCAGAGCTGATGAACAGAGGTGTGTTGCTGGTTGCTAGCAGCCTGCCCCAAAATGGTCAGCTCAGGGAATGTGTCTTGGTCTTGGGAGAGTGAGGATGGAGACAGCAATGGAAGCAAACTCTCCCTCTAGGTCACACAGCAAACGGGTAGCAGGACTGTAAGCTCAAGGCCAGGCTAAGGGAGCAGCATGCTTCTGAGAAGGGACAATTGGTGTCTTAACAGAAGTACCATCAAAGACTTTGCGTACAGCAAATTCTGGTGATTCAGGATTTATACAGGTTGTAGCTATCGGTCCAAAAATGTTCTCATGAAAAATGAATAAAAGCTGTTTTCTAGGTCAAACAGATGTCTTGGCCTACTTTGGACTGTTTTGGGGAGTCCGAATACCATGACATCAGATTATGTGTTCTCAATAATTGAGCACCCAGTTTTGTTTCTTATTGTGTAGTCCTTGCATTTTATTTGCAGAAATGAGTGCTTCGTGCTACTGATGTGACAGTCCAGGAAAAGAAAAATATTAATTATTCTAATGGCATATGTACAACTGAGTAGGCCAAAACTCCTGTTGTTTCCACAAGAATAAGTAGGGAGTTTGGTTTTGGCTTACTCAGGTGGAGGAACAGTGTTGCTGAAGTGGGAGAAGAATAGATGCAGGCGGTAGAATAGTTTAGCAGTACTAAATTATTCAGCAATGTTGATTCTGTTCTAGCAGCTTGTTAGCTGAAGGTGTTTGGATAAATTACCATTCCCTCACAAAATCTGCCAGCATAGCATTTACCTGACCAGAGATCTTTGAAAAGATGGTTGTTTTTTATGGACCCAATGAAAGTGGTTCCTGGTGGCCTGATTCTTTCCGTGTAACAAGACAGCAGGGGAGGAGGAACAGGTCCTACAGGATGTATTTATTTATATCCTTTATTGAATAATCCTGATGTTTCACTGAATGTTGCTAAGTCAAAGTTCCTATGCTTAAAGCTGAATGTTATGGTAAAAAAACAATGATAGAGTTATACTCCATTGCTGTTTGCTGGATGCATTAATTAATTGATTGTAAGAGGTAGAGTAGATAGAGCAATGCAGGTTGGAGAGGACCTCTAGAGGGCTCTGGTCTAATTCCCCTCTCAGAGCAGGGCCATCTGATTCAGGTTACTTGGGGCCTTGGGCAGCTGAGTTAAAATATCTGCAAAGCTGAAAACTCCACAGGCTCTCCAGGGACCTGTTCTGGTGTTTGACGACCTTCGTGGTGACCAGAGGTCTCTGATTCTTTATCTGGGATGAGTCTGGCTCTGCCTTCTCTGTACCTCCCCTGAAGGTAGTTGTGGAAAGCTCAAAGTCATCTGAATGACTATTTCAATTAATAGGCCTTCAGCATTTTTGATTCATCTAGGTTTGCACTGAATACCTTTGCTCCACTGACTGTGGATTTTTATCTTTGCTCCTGTCTAAAGGGGAAAAAAATTAAAATTTTCTAAGAATTTCATCTGAAGATTCTGGATAGAACAGATTAGGATGGCACTGGTTAGTGGGAAGCTGTTTGGTCGTTTATGCTTCTAACAGCACTCCTAAAGAAAGATGTAAATTTAGTTCTTCTAGTAGCTTTGTCTTGGTTGTGTAGCTTCATCACCTTACACTGAATCATGTTTGATCCAGAAAGAAATGGGCTTCTGTCTTCAAAGGCTTGTCTGGTTGCTTTTCAGAATCCACACATGGTCCTTCGAATAGCTCATGCCATGGGGCTCTTAGACTAAATGTAGAGTTTCACTTCACTTGACTGAGCAGGACACAGTTTACCATTTTTGAGAAATGACAACTCATCTTCTGCTTCCAGCAGTACTACAGAGCTAGCTGTACTGGGGCATTAATCCACCTGAAGTCCAGCAGTGTAGAAGAAAAAAAAAATGTCTGTGAGAGAGAGACTGCCCAAATCAGCAGTGACACCAAAGACATTAGTGTGTGACCACCACCAAGAAATACCAAGTTTCTGCAAATCCACACCCAGAAGTCCCATCTTCTTTCTGTTTAGTCCCTGTGTGAAATGATTTTAAAACCTAGTTTCTTCTTTCTTTGATAAATCCAGTCCTTGCCGCCTTTGTACTTCATACATTTTGAAACTGAGTTTTCACAAGCTGTAAAAACAAGTTCTAACTGAAATGAAAGCACTTTGAATGTCTTCTGAAGTCAGGGCTTTTTTCCCCCCCAAATGACATTTTCTATTGGAAATCATTTGTCAAGAGTCAAACAAATCCTCATCAAACAATTAAAAACTTGCTTCCTCTTTCTTAGGAAGGACCGATGTTGTTATCAAGGTCTGGTAATTTCCATTAGCACATGAATGCCACAGCTTGAGTGTGAAATACACATATTGTATCATTTTTAAATTTCACAGCTCTAAACACACTTGTGTGTTTGGGTTTTTATTCATTCCCTGAGCTACATGCTGTGTGTCACCTCTAGCTTACGCCTCTCTGTAATGTGGTTTTACTGGTTATTAGATTTCTAAGATCCTGCCATAAATTTAACCCTTTTTTTTTTTTTTCTTTTCTAAATAGTGAACAGTGTGTCTTAACGTTTGGACTTGTAACTGTTCTGACAGAATTTCAGGTATCTGGTAGCTAGTGAGTGGCAATAAAGCAGATTTGTTTAACCTGAGAAAGTCAGAGAAGAAAAACAGATTCTAAGAGAAATAAGTGTTGTCTTTTTGTGAAACATTATTTTCCTTTGTTAGTAGAACTGATGAATAAACTGTCAAAACTCTTTCATGCCCTACCATGTGGTTCCTAGAATAAGTAATTCTCTTAGAGGAGGAAGTATTCATGCACAGTTCTGGCATTTCAGAAGACTAGCGTTTGTTTCCTGGGCTTCAGTGAAAATCTCTGAAATACCTTGTCTGGTTGATCCTTGCCAATTTTTAGCAGACAGCTTGAAAATGACAAGTTTGCAAAACTTTTATTTTGTGATTGGATTCAAAGTATCTCCTGGTGTCTTCCTTGGTTTCCTGTAGTTTGCAAGGGTTTCCAGATCACTTGAATGCCTCACGACAGGTCTTTCATTATGTCAGGAGTGCATGCCAGGGAAAAGAACATGGTGGAGGGATGAGGTAAAAGAGGTGATGCAGTATAAATCCTGAGGTTACTAGCAGAATGCCACTTCACCAGGACAGTTTGTGCAGACACACGGGCTGCTAGGGAGGAAAGAAGATGGTTGCTGTGTTGAGATTTGAAATGGCTGTAGCCCAACATTGCCAATGTGGCCTACAACCAGATATCTATTCTCCATCCAAGTCCAGGTACAGAAGATGGTTTCAGGTTTTTTTCTGATCTTCTTAGGAGCCACCAGAAGGACCCTTGCTGTTTCAGAAATGGGAAGCACTTACAATGGCACAGACAAACAGAAGAGGAAAATCTCCATCTTGGAAATCCTAACAGCGTACAATGGTGAATGGAATGAAAAATTGGTGTATGTATGTCCAGTGCTGTGCAGATACCCTACCATGTTTTATCACACTGCTGTCCACTCAGGTGCTAGCTTCTGGGACAAAGAGATTTACCCACGAGGAGCAATCATGTTTTACCAGTTATAGCAGGTAAGGTCTTGCAGGCCAGTGCTTGGCTGTTACCAACATGAGGCCAACACTGGCTGTGTAACCTAGAGATGGAGAGTCATGCACGCTCTTGGTAGTTGTTAGAGGCACCTACTCCCTCTTGGAAGTAGAAGAGAGAGGGAAGCTTGCTTCTTTATAGCTAATCATGCAATTAATGGCATCACTGCTACTAATCATTTCCAAAACTAGCAAAAGTTATCCCACTTTAATCTGGGTGAGGGAGGAAATTTGGAAGTAGCGCAAAATAGTGAAGTTCAAAGCAATAGACGTCATTCTTGTGTTCTTGAACTGCCCATGCTACAACATGCAAAACAACCTGCATTCAAGAGGCCAGTTCCTTTAAATTTCACGCTTTTCTGGATTTGAAGTATCTAAAGCAGGTGGGCTGCGTATTTCCTGACTGTCATCTCTCTTGCCTCCTGCTGTTTCTGCATAGACCCATGAGGTCTGTCGGTTTCTGTGCACGGATGTATTGCACTGCAGGTTTAAATGGCAGGTTCATCCTCTCCTGGCAAATCTTAACCGACAGGTTCTAAAAATACTTTTGTATCTCAGAGTAACTAGAATCCAATTAAATAAGCGAGAAAAAGAAAAACAGTTATTTACCGCCCTGCCAGAATAAATGAATTTTTTGGAGAGGGTGTGTGTCTGAGCAAAATGACATTTGACACTAGCCTGTCAGCTACATACAAACTGCTTGGCACAGTGGTAGCCAGCAGAAGCTCTGATTGGGTAAAACTTTAGCTGACTTCCATAGGCACTTAAATTACATTCTCTGGGACCCCTTCTGTTGCATCATTCAAAATGGAGGGATTCCTCTAGCTCCTGCTAGCTTGGCAAAACAAAGCTTCCTGCCTCAACATACGATGAGACAGAAAACAAGCCTTTCTCTTAAAAATGAGTTGTCAGTGGTATAGATTCACTGTGCCAGGTACATAAGGAGTGTTGTTCAGAAAACAGGGTCACCAGTCACTTTTTATCCAGTGCTGGCTCACTCATGAGGTTTAGAGAATTGCGGCAATGTTTTAGCTGCTTTACATCATTTCTGCAAACCTCTGTCCAAGGGCAAACATCTCAGTGGAGACCAGCATCCTTTGGGATACTGATGGACTGGCTGGTGTAGCAGGACTATAACTCACATTGCACAGCTCCAGGATGGCCACAGGCTTTGACATGGCATCTAAATGGGTTAGCCAATTAAGTGGGTTCAAAGGCAGCCAAAGCTGAACTTTAATAATGGAGAGTATTGTAGTGTAGTTCAGTTACAGGGCCTGGCTTAAATTCAGCAACAGCATGAATAACTGCCCAGGTCTGATTCTTCAGTCAGAGTTTGCCAGTTTGCCAAGTCCCAGCACATGCAGGACATGCTGTGGGAATTTTCCTAGGAAAGATTTTGTTTCTTTGCTTATCAACCTCATTTTTTTCTTTCCTGCTCAAAACTGCATTAGGAATCCACACAAAGTGGTATTTAAATCAGTAGCATGAAAGTCTAAGAAGAAAGAAACAGCACGGTAAGCTGTAAGCAGTACCTGGCAATTTTCACCCGGAGAAGCATAGCATGTGAACCTGTAATTCATTTGCAGCTACAAAGGATGCGGAGAGTATATTGATAATTTTCAGCTTGCAAGGAGGCGGCACAGCCAGCTTCTGTTTTGACATATCAGACTGCCAAATTTAACAAATTGGCAACGAGGTGTTTTTTATCTAAGATTTCCACAGTCAATTAATTAGCAATTATGTTACACTGTTGTTGCATTCTGCTGATCTCAGAAGTGAGAGGTGCTCTGGGTGTTTTTGGGCAGAGGAGTCGGTGCATTCTCTAAGAGTTACACACGCATCCTGCTATCATAAGACATGTTTTGGACTACATCTACTGGTTAAGTTTACCTGTGCAAAACCTGCTTTGAGTAGATGCATCCTTTGGGCAAAGCACAAGGTTTGAAGGTTCAAGCCTCTTGCCTTTGGCTAACAGACTTCATCAGAGAATGTTACATTCTGTGTATGGAAAAAAATTTTCTGTCATGTTGCCCTTCTTGAGTAGACTAAACACATTTTTAAAAACCTTCAAAACATGTCTTTAGACCACATGTAAAACAGCCTTCTCAAATGCAAGAAATCAAAAATTCTTCCATGGCCTTTTTTTACATATGTGGTCCAAACATGTCTAAAATGTAAGTTTCTGTATATAACGACACTATAAATAGCTATTAGAAGAATTAGGTATTTGGTTTGGGTAAATACATGGGGACAGCAAAGTATGAAATCTTTAGATTTACATTTTACTTACAAAGTTCATACATGTACATTTAAAATTCTGATGCATTCTGCCAAGCTAGTGACCAAGCTCCACTGCTGTCTACAATAATGAATCTGATTGTACTGTCACATTCTTAATTGATGCCGCTCTCAATTCTTGTAAGAAAGCAGAGATTCTTGTTCTGTAATTAAGGACAGAATCGTGTCCTAGAGCTGACGCTGCAGCGGAGGTCCAAAGGGTCATAACATATGGTGAGGTGTAATACTAACACTGGAAGGTGTTTATGGATTTTTGTTGTCATATTGTATCACATGCTCCAGCTAAATACTGAATTAAGTCTTAAAAGATGTACTATGTACTATTTATATGACTAATTATCAGTCATACAGTCTGTTGGATGCAGAGCTTTGTGATTTTTCTCCTATATGAAGCTACAAAAAGGAGATTTTACATCTAGCACCAAAAGAGGCTACTTTGGGATACCTGATGCTGGTAAAGGAAGGAAAGCAGATGGCCAGCTATATATATAACCTTGCCTGTAAGAATGTGGACCTTTTGTGGGGTAAGGTGTGTTTATGCTATAAGCTGTGATTTAGCCTAGGAGTGTGGTAATAAATGAATGCTTGCTTACTGGCAGCTGGGGAGGTAAGGTGCAGCACTCGTAATGCCCAGTAAATGCTCAGCTTGAACTGTACTTGCCTGAACCCATTCTGCTTCACAACAGTATCAGACCAGGAAATGCACTTCAGGGTAATTAGGATACTTTCTGGGTGATTAAAGTGACTCTGCTTTTGACCTTCGGCCTTTCATGTTATCACACCGTCCACAGTGTGCTAATAATCTCACAAAAATTCATGACTTGTCATGTCTCATTGCTTAAGCAAGGTATGCCACACCATGCATTATAAGGCTCTTGTTTTGTTCTGTGCTGTGAAACTGTAAACCCTGAAAGCTAAGCCCCAAGATTAATGATAGCAAAGGAGCCCCAAGGGATAATTTCCTCTAGACAGATAAAGTTCTTTTCTCCATGTGAAGGCAAAACTATCTGGTTCTGGTTCCAGTTCCCTGCACAACCATGTCCCTCCCACAGGTCTTCCAAGAGCACTTTTGACATTGCAGGTGGCTTCAAACAGGAGTTAGTTGTATCTGTGCTTGCCTCTCTGTGCTTATTTCTTTTTTTTTTTTTTTTTTTTTTTTTTTTTTTTAGTAAGAAAGCTAATTAAAGCACTGGAATAATGGCATAAACTAATCAGAGGCTACATTTCTTTCCTAGACTTATTTGTGGTTTTCCCCTAAAACACTGCTCTTTCAGTACTCATCTGTCCTGCTGACAGAGGTGGGATCAAGCACACAAAATAACAGGTCCAGAAGTCTTTAGAAAAGGCCATATTTTGAAAATAATATCTTGGCAGCCAGAGGGGTTAAAGGGAAAACATGACCTGAAAAATCCAGAGGCAGGAATTCCCACTGACCTCCTGGACGTACCGGTATATCTGAATGCCATATTGGGTAGCACAGCAAAAATCATTAGAACACAGAATAAATCGTGAGCCTTTCTGAGATAGTTCACCCGGATTTCATTCCCTTAGGACCTGACTGGTGCCATGGCAATGCATGGTTGGGATTCTGAATTTTCTGGATGTTGTGGGTTGAGCCCGGCCAGTAGCTAAGCACCTGCACAGCCACTCACTCACTCAGCCCTCTCCTGCAGGACAGGGAGAAAACAGAAGGAAGGCAAGAAGAATTGTGCCTTGAGATAAAGGCAGTTTAACAGGTGAAGCAAAAGGTGCATGCACAAGGAAAGCAAAGAGGGATTTACTCACTACTTCCCATTGGCAGGCAGATGTTTAGCCACTTGCTGGAAAGCAGGGCGTCAGCACATGTGACAGCTGCTTGGCAAGTAGAGGACAAAGGCCATAACCATGAACGTTGCTGCTTCCTCCTCCTTTCCTTGAGCTTCTACTGCAGGTCATGACATTATATGGTATGGAATATTTCTGTGGTCATTTCCTGTCAGGTGTCCCAGCTGTGTCCCCTGCCAACTTCTTGCCCACCAGAGGGCAAGGTGGTGGCCTGAATAGCAGATACAGCCTTGACACTGTGCAAGCACTGCTTAGCAGCAGTCAAAACGTTAGTGTGCTGTTAAGGCTCTTTTAGTAACAAATCCAAAACACAGCACCTTATGGACTGCTGTGAAGAAAATTAACTCTGCCCTAGCCAGACCCAATACAATCTCTATCTCCTATTCCGTATCATTTGCATCATGCTCAGGTCCTTCACTTTCCAACAGGTCCTCATCAGCCACCACCCTCCTTCCTATCCTTTGTTATATACACCTATATCCTTCCCTTACTTTATGGACCACCCTCATCAAATGTCCATAAATGTCCATTGACTTCATTTAGTCCATGGCTTGGCCTCTCTCTGTTATGGTGGTCACTCAGGACAGGAGAGGCAGCATGTGTTGAGTTGATGGGCTCCAAAGTCACCTCAGCTTGGGTTACCACCACCCTTGCCCAGTTTCTTGAGAGGCTTGTCCTCCATTGGATTGGGTGGTTCCTTCTATAGTACCTTCTATAACAAACAAATCAATCGTGAGATACAAAAGTTCATACCTACCTCTATCACACTGGGACAGATATGGCTTCTCCTCTAGTTATTTAGTCTAGATAGGAAGAGGACTAGTCAAGCCACGATTGAAATTGTGACTGGTACCCCAAACTGCTACTTAGTGGATGAAGTCTTTTGTCTTCAGAGGATTAAATACTTCCACAGTGGGGAAAGGAGTGTGTTTCTGGACCCAGGAATGGTCTTAGACTGATCTTGCATTTTCATGAATAAAGGACAACCTAGTATATGCATCCCTACAGAAATAAGTGATCTGAAATGTCACATGTATTCTGTATGAAGCTTAATTCAATAAGTGGATACTAAAAACATAATGTTACACAGCCCTAGAGTTGTTAAATTACAATAATATCAGTGATAACTATATGAACTCATTGTTCAAGAATTTCTATTCTTGGTTTAAGAACCATAGCAAAAAAAAATCAATATAGCTTGTGTACAATAAAAGAAAAAAGAAATATTCAAAGCCATAAAACAGGAAATGAATTTACTCCAGGATTTTTGTTTTCAATTTTATTTTCAATGAGTTAAAAAGAATCTCTGATAACTGTATAGTTTAAAGATAGCGTGATCTGGAGTTAGAACGGTAAGGAGTGTCAAGGTACACAGATAAGTGCTGTTAACTAGTCTTGCTCATTTCAGTTATTAAACAAAAAGAAGAGGTTTGGTTCCTTTTATCTACAGAGTTTTTGAATAGATAAGAATAAAATTTTCCAATGGCAGAGATGATTTGACTAATTCAGTCACTGACTAAAGTACGTCAGGAGTTTACAGCTAGGTTTGCGGGTACTGGACAAAAACCTTTACCCTTAATTAGATTATACCAGACGTAGATAATGCTTTTACAGTCTGCTTCTCATTAAGTGTAACACTATATGGACTGGAAACAAGGTGGTTTCATATAATCCTATGTGGGGTCATATGATGATTTGAAGCCGTCTGTGAATCTGTCTTCAGAGGAACACAGTTAGGAAATCTGTGTTGATCCTTTGATCTGTTCTGAGATGTTCATATTTTCAATAGCTGTAGTTGTGCCACCCAAGCTACCCAGCTGCAAATGAAAGCCACATAAAGTCCAGCTGTTCTTGTTTTCCAGTTGTCTTAATGAGGATGGAGAGGGTGCAGAACTGTTGACATTGATTGCAATTTTACCCATGATTGCATTAGATTTTATGACACAGATGCTTTTCAACATTTGAAGAAAATAATTGGTTTTCTTTTTTAAGTTCAATGAAGAGATTGGGACTGAAGGAGCATAGTAGCTTAGTTCCAGTATTTCAGCTCCCTTGAATGTTGGTATAAATAGTTTTGGTAATATGGAGTGACCGGGAAGAGAACAGAAAGAAACAAGTCAACCAGCTCCACTAGTGTCTTTCTTGGAACAGACTGTCAACGTCAATAAACAAAATGCTTCATCATTGCTATCAGACCAGTTTTAGTCTTGTCCTAAAATGTTGATACAATGTTAGCTCTTGTGATCTCTTTTCTATTGATTTATGATAAGGGAGGGTGTGTTTTTACTCCAAGAGGATTTCTGTTCAAGGCATGATGAGCTCAGAGCATTTGCTAAGTGTTTTAAGCTCCAGAGGTGGGGAAGACATCTCTACTGCTTTTCTAATGTGGAGACAAATCTGAATGTGACCCATAGAACAAACTGAGATGCCAACACTTAGCTTTTGTAGTTGCTCTTGCAAATGAAAAGAATGTCATGATTTTTCTAGGAACCAACTCTTTCTTGAGCCTGGGGCACAATACTCACATGGAACTGCTTAGCTTTACAAAAGTGAGCATGCCTTTTCCAAAACTGCTTCTGAGTGGGGTTTGAGCCTGAAAGGTTTTTATCATGAGCTCTTTGACCTGAGATTCAGTGAACACAGGGACAGATCATTTTCTACCATCTGATGAACCTTGTCTGCATACTGGGGTGCATATGAATTTGAGAAGAATATGGCTTTAGTAAGGTTGCTACACAAGCCAATCTTGAAGCAAATCACAGTTATAATTACCTTTATGTTTCTGCTGTTGTTGTTAAGATAGACATATTTTGTTGTGAATACACTGGCACTCTTTAGAAGTGTCATGTAATTATTTGAGCTTGTATTTTAACTAAGCAAACGACAATATTCCCATTTGTTTCCTGGATGTAAGATCAGACCTTATTCTTCCCCTCTCTTATCTCCGCAAACTTCCCTGAGCTACAGCTATTTTTAAATACTATGCTGCCCATGACCTGAGTATCTCCACACCTACCTTTTAAACTTTTGTTAGTCTATTAATGAAATTCAGAAAAGGTTGGGAGAAAGTGACTCCCTGGTTTAAAAACTGAAAGTGCAGCTGTGAAATTATAACTCCCCCATGAAGAGGAAGAAGTTGACATTTTTAGCCTTTTCAAGGCAAGATTTTGGCACAGGGCTTCATGTTCACTATATCATTTTATTAAAGCTGGCCTATTTATGTCAAGAGCTGTGCAAGATTTTCATTCAAGTTTTGTTCCCCTAATATATATTTCTAAACCTCATGCAAAATGAAAGATGGTTCTTTAATCGTGTATTGGGGATTTTTTTCTCAGATCCGAGAGTGGGCTGTGTACATGGATGATAAGTGCTAAGCTATTTTTGGATGACAGGAAGGCTCTTTAGAAAAGTTTTTCACATGGCATTGGTGTGACTCTTGTGTATGATCTTATACACAAAAAAGACCTGTATGCCATTTTCTGATATTCTACTATAATTGCCCTGGAATATATAAGATTATCACTCTTGTATAAATCATATTACATTTATGAGTAAATATTAGTATAGAAGCACACGCATCTACAGAGTATAAATGTCCCCCTCATTGTTTTGACTGTAAAAGAAATGAGAGAGCAGTATAGAGGAATATTCTAAAAACAATGCATAAATTGAAGCAGTAATTTATTAAAAACTACAAAATGTTTGTGTTGCAGGCAAAAAATAATAGCCAATGTGGAATTCTCCTGAGGAAGATAAAAGAAACTCAGAGGAGGACATGTAGAATTTTTTTTCTTTTCTTTTGCTGGAAGTGGATCATTTGGGGATTTTGGAACAAATGTCATCAGAAATGTCACTATGTAACCGTGCATTACTATAATGACTGTGTTGTTCTAGCTCCACTCATGAAGGCTGTCTATTTTTATTCTTCCCTGAAGTTTTGATTTATGAAATACATACACTTTAGGCAACAGGGTTCTTGAACTGTGGTAATGCACACTATAAGTATGTAAGTTCTTCTGGCAAGAAAATTAAAGCTCCTCTAGTTACAATAGATAAAATTACTACACTTTAGTAACCCATCCTGCAGTTTCTGAAACTCACCAAACAAAAATTTAAATCTTACTTATTTTATACCTTTGTTAATTCACCATCCAACTCTGAGTAGCTGATTGATACTGTCTGTTGCATTTTCTTGAAGTCCTACTGGTAAAAGCTAGGAATTTCTGTTTCCTAATCTTCTAAAGACGGTGATAAAACCTACTCCATATACTTCAGCATTTCTCTGAAGTCAATGACAAGCTGAATTCTAAAGTGAGATGCACAGAATTCTAATGTAGCTCAGTCCAATTTTGGATTTCTCAACATTTTATAGAAGATGAAGATACCTTTCGCAACAGATACGTTCATGATGTGGAAACAACTTATTAATGAGTCAGTAACAGAGCTGAGAATGAAACACAAACACCCCTGCTCTAATAGTTAAATGAAAGCTCCTCCCTACCATGAAAAATGTACAGATGGAGAGGAAATTGTAGTGGTATCTCTCTGTATGGCAAACAAAAAGCATCAGAGATGCACACACTTTGGGTCAAACAATATTGTTAGCTTTCTTTCAGTGTGCTATTTGAGACTCAGACGTGTTCCACATAGGGAAAAAAGGCCTACCTTGGCATTACACTACCTATTTTTAAAGCACTACCTTTTTTCAAGCACATAATCAAAAGGCCAAATTGCATAGCACTCAGCAAGCCCACTCCACTTAATTCATTCTTCAGAATAAATCAAGTGAGATTGTCTTTAAAGAAAAAATGCTTACTGTGTCTTCTCAAAATCCTCAATAGTTTTCAGCAGTTCTCGAGTTCAGCTGCAATAGCAACAGTATTAATAGTCAGCAATAAACAAAATATCTCAGCTGTTTTTCCGGTGGGTGTTTTAAGAACCGTCAAATTCATGTGCATGTTGTTAATCTCTTCCCCGAGCCCTTCTTCAGTTTTCTCTAATGGTTTCCCCTCCATTTCCTTCTGTCTTTTGGTAATGAGATGCAACTCAGGATTTAAAAAAACAGTTAAAGGTCACTAGACACCAAGTCAATTAAAAAAGAGCCTTAGCATCCAAATATCACTGTATTAATGACATTTTAATTAAATATTACACAATGTTTTGTACTGTATAGATGAAAACAGTATAGGAATAAGAAAGAGATCAGCTATGAACCTGCACCTCTGTGGTCTCTGGGGGATGAGAGGCTTGCTGAACCTCCACAGCCCCAGGAATCGGTGAGCTGGGCCAGAAACCTCATGCTGTAAATCATACCGACCCTGGCAAAAGTCATGCACTCATTTTGGGGCAGCTGTTTTGCCATGCTGTCCTTGGCCAGCAGTATTGTTTTACAAGGATTTCTTGAATACCCTTTTTAAATCAGATTCTTCATTTAGATTACACTCCAACTTGCTGGAAAACATTGAGCCAGAGGTTTTTTGATCAAAATATCAACAAAAGTTCCATGAGACCTTGCTAAATCCAAGGTAGGATTGCAGCTAAGCATGATTTTCCTCAAGAACATTTGGAATATGAAGTGAAGTAGGAACAAATACTTTCTAGAATCTGAAAATGCAACTTGAAAACAGAAGGAAGCATTTATCCTTCCGTGATTCCCATGCATGAGATTTCTGGTGTTAAATTACACCAGCATTAAATAAGCAGTAGTGATAGTAAGCTGGGGAAAGTCAAGACCATAAGAAGTTATATTTAATTTATCTCCACTTTTGCTACTGAAGTAAATGGGAGCAGGGCCAATGAATGACCTACCCCAGATTCCAGCTTTGTCACCAGATTGCAGTTTCCTTTCCCTTTGTTAACCAACAAGAAAAGGCGTGTAAAGAATTTGGTTGGTTACTTGCTTAACTGAGTTTTACTGGCAAAGACAGTGGATAAGCTGTCTCGGGTCCTATTGCCCAAGCCAATACAAACCATAGCAACACTGTTACATAAATGAACTTGTTAGAAAATACTTAGAGTTTGTCTCAAGTTTTAAAGCAGAAATTTTAAAGATACTGCTGGGGATAAATCTCCCAAGTTAAGGCAGACTGTCATAGAATCATAGAATCATAGAACCATAGAATCATAGAACTGATTGGGTTGGAAGGGACCTTTAAAGGTCATCTAGTCCCACTATGCTGCAATGAGCAGGGACACCTTCAACTAGATCAGGTTGCTCAGAGCCCCATCCAACCTGACCTTGAATATTTCCAGGGATGGGATATCTACCACCTCTCTGGGCAACCTGTGCCAGGGTTTCACCACTCTCATTGTAAAAAATTTCTTCCTTCTGTTCAATCTAAATTTATCCTCTTTTCGTGTAAAACTATTTACTCCTTGTCCTATTGCAACAGGCCCTGCTAAAAAGTCTGTCCCTATCTTTCTTATAGGCCCCCTTTAAGTATTGAAAGGCTGCAATAAGGTCTTCCCAGAGCCTTCTCTGCTCCAGGCTGAACAACCCCAACTCTCTCAGCCTTTACTCACAGGAGAGGTGTTCCATCCCCCTGATCATTTTTGTGGTCTTCCTCTAGACCCACTCCAACAGGTCCATGTCCTTCCTGTGCTGAGGACCCCAGAGCTGGATGCAGTACTGCAGGTGGGGTCTCACCAGAGCAGAGTAGAGGGGCAGAATCACCTCCCTCGACCTGCTGGCCACCCTTCTTTTGATGCGGCCCAGGATATGGTTGCCTTTCTGTGCTGCGAGTGCACTTTGTCAGCTCGTGTCTAGCTTTTCATTCCCCAGTACCCCCAAGTCTTTCTCCTCAGGGCTGCTCTGAATCTCTTTATCCCCCAGCCTGTACTGATACTGAGGGCTGCCCTGACCCAGGTGCAGGACCTTGCACTTGTCCTTGTTGAACCTCATGAGGTTCACATGGGCCCACTTCTCCAGCTTGTCCAGGTCCCTCTGGATGGCATCCCGTCCCTCAGGCATGTCAACTGCACCGCTCAGCTTGCTGTTGTCTGCAAACTTGCTGAGGGTGCACTCAATCCCACTGTCTATGTCATTGATGAAGATACTGAACAGCACTGGCCCCAGTACAGACACCTGAGGGACACCACTTGTCGCTGATCTCCATCCGGACATTGAGCCATTGACCGCTACCCTCTGGATGCGACCATCCAACCAATTCCTCATCCACCAAACAGTCCATCCATCAAATCCATATCCTTCCAATTTAGAGAGAAGGATATTGTGGGGGACCATGTCAAAGGCCTTACAGAAGTCCAGATAGATGACAGTCAAGGCATGTAGAGTTACTAGCTGAGCTAGTGACTCCAAAAATAGAAGTTATTTATTTTCACTGGGCAACATTAATGTTGCCAGAAAAGAATGTGCCACTGGACTGTTAGTTCCTGTTGTTGTCACTTCTTAAGCCTTCCACGTACTTGTAAATCAACCATGGTTGCCAAGTACTTCATCTGACACTGTTTCTTGCCTTGCAATTAGTAGATGTTCTGAACTGCCTTTACTTTCTTTGGGACATAAGCGCCATGCCAACTTAGCCTACAACTTACTCAGACTTAAAAATCCACTGCTTGCTGTGTTCCATGAAGGTGAGGAGCTTCAGTGGTCCCTGAGGTAGCAGAAGCTTTTGATTACATTGATTTGACAGGGCCTGATAAAATGAAATATTTTGCCTGTTTGTCTTCATTTCAAAGAATGGATAATTCTGCTGTCATTTACACAAGAATTACATTGGATTTAATTAACTAAATCCAACAAACTTACTGTTATTTTATAAACAAAACGGTATTGTTTTATGAAATTACTATTGGTATAGAAACATCAAACCAGAGAAGCATTTGATCCACAGTTTTTTTGTAAAGCTCAGGTCTCTTTTACCATATGAATTTGCAAAACTGGTAATACCCTCTTCTCTGCAAATCCAGGGAGAACAGATCTTTTTTTAGTCTTGTGCTTCCTCTTGACTTTTCTAGTTGGAGATCCATATTTAAAGTTATGGCTTTTCTTTTGCTTTCACTTAGCTGATTGCTACCAATGCCACTTTTTCCCCACTAGAGGAAGGCTGAAGTTGACCAGGTCATATCTCTATCAGTTTATATCTGTATCCAGCCAGCAGGAAGGATGTTTGACCTTCTTAACTATTCAGCTTTCCTGAAGACAGTTAGTGGTGTGCATCTCCCACAGTGTTGGGAATGCCAGGTCTGAACAAGCATGCTCGTTTCTAGCTAAGGTGACTTTGTTATCTTTTAAGTTTTCGCCTGCCTGGAGTCAGACTGACCCCTCTTTTAAAATGTAAAAGAATTCAGTGCAGCAAGGTTCCTGTCTGGACTTCAATTTTTTTGAGACCTGGGGCTCTGGATACGATTGTTGGTTTCATCTCTAGCTGGTGTATCCACCCTGCATGCAGATCCAGCAGAAGATGCGGCAGTTCAACAGCTATTCCTGTCAGTGATACTTTTCCCATTAAATGACTCCCATAATTGAGGCAGAAAATGACAGCTGATATAAACAATGTTAGAGACCTGTACTTTCCAACTGCCTCATACAAGCAACTGTGCTTTTGTTGAAATGCAGGTTTTGTAATGTTTGGCTATAGGTAGTAGTACCTTCAGACTGGAATTGCTGAGCTAATTGATCTAATATTTTGTATTACCATGAACAAATGTTCTACGCCTTATCTGTGCAAGAAGCCCAACTGGGATTTCAGAAAATGTTTCTCTTGTAAATGTTCCCTTCTAGCATAAACACTTGCATACTAGAACACATCAGCTCTTCTTCTAATATCTGCCTTTCTTGTCAGCCAAGGGCCATTCATTTCCCTAGCCATGAATGCAGAACAGTTGCTCAGGCTTAGCTGAGCCTGATGAATGTAATAAATTGCACACATTTGGCCTATTTCTGGCCTATTAGTTACAACTACACTAGAGCTGTTCAGCTGCAGGAACCTGAGGTTTACCCACCCCTTTGCCTTTACTGTCAACATACACTTATTTGCAAATAAGTTCCCACATTTATTTACAAGTGCCTTGCATAGACAGAACAATCAGTACGCAACAGATATGCGACACACTTGCAAGTATTTTCTAACCTAAAGAGGTTATGTTGCACCTGCACCGCAGTTTATTTCTATGGAGCAACTGAATTCCCATTCCCCAGTCCTGCAGGCTTCACTTCAGTGAAAGCAACGATGGGTTTCCTTCCCACCTGAAGGGGTGCTTGTGCTGATGCAGAGGCAGGAGGCTTTGCAACCCAAAATAGTTTGAAATGGTCAGAATTACACCGCCACCCAGGAACTGGGCTGCACTTCTGGATTCTGAAGTTTAGATACAGCCTCCCCCTGCGGTTGTTCTATTTTTATTACTTAGCATTATTCATCATTTTAGTTCAGTAAAGGGCCTCTGCAGGAGCTGACAGCTATTTTGATATGTCGTGTCATTATTTATGGGCAGTTGTGTCCCAGCCTACAAAATTAAAATAGAAAGGGGAAGGCTTCGGGAGTTTTAAAATACTTTCTGCCTTTATTGTTGAGTCACTGGAGACTTCAGACTGAAAAGCCAGTGTTGAAAAACTACTAAAATAGGACAAACCACAAATTTAGACCTAAAGCATCCCCAAGATTGATAAATAGATTTCTTTTTTTACCAGAGTTGTGCAGTAGAAAGAATGAAGTCTTTGGGTGGGAGAACTCTGGTTTCTGACAGTTACGGGCACAAATCTGCATTTCAGGAAGGGGTTGCTTTAACAGAAGGAAGTTCAAAGTTAAAGCAGCTCTTCTTAGGTGTTGCACTGTGTGATGTGTCAGAGTTACTGTGCACCTGCAGTGTGTCCATGCCTTCTGCATGCCCTGTAGGTACATAGTGTAACAAGCACAGTCCTGGGTGATGAGAAGACCCAGCCTCTGATTGATTCATTTCCTTTTCAACTTGATTAATCTTGATTGTATTCACTTCACTTTCTGCCACCAAGATAAGGTAAGGATAGCTATCCTTGAGACATTTTTGTGTCTTGCATGTTAGGCAACACTGAAATGTGACTAGCAGTGACTGAATTCTGCTGAAATGGCAATCTGTTCCACCACCCACACATAGAAGTCTCTCTGGCGCTTGATTGTTCACAGTTCAACTCAAGTTTTGTAGGTGTACGTGAGCAATTTTCTTTTGCTAGATATTCACTTCATCTACTTCTGCAAGAAAAGATTATTGGTAATAGAGATCCATCTCCAATATCAAAAGCATAGAAAAAGTGTAATTAAAAGATTTCTTTTCCATTCTTCACCTAGATTACCTTCTTAGCCTCTCTGCATCATCTAGCAACTAGGATATAGCATCTCTGTTCCTTCCCCCTCCTATTGTCCTTATTATTATTATTATTATTATTATTATTATTATTATTATTATTATTATGTTATTTATTACTTTTTAAAGAGTGATGCTTTATAACTTTTAGTTAAAAAAAAAAGATATAGGAGGAGAGGTATCACCAGTCTTTAGAAGGGTATTTCCTCACTGCATATCCCAAGGGAGTTGTCTCCTAGGAGATGACAGTTGGGGAAGGTCAGAAATTAAGGTTGTCGTGTTAAACTCTCTGGCTTGAGCAAGCTAACATCCTCTGTGTGCAGGGTGCAGAGCACCACAGGCAGCTGTGGGCTCTGCTAGAAGAATTCAGTTTTGCACTGCCTAACTCCATTTTGAATCATGTGGGATTAGTGGTTAGCTGGTGCTGAATTGCTTTGCCAAGTAATGAGGAAGTGCCACACCAGGGCTTGAAGAAGCTGCCAGCAGGCTGGGAGTGAGGCTTCCCGTG
The DNA here is from genome assembly GCF_047370975.1 of Nipponia nippon. Taxonomy (NCBI): domain Eukaryota; kingdom Metazoa; phylum Chordata; class Aves; order Pelecaniformes; family Threskiornithidae; genus Nipponia; species Nipponia nippon. The sequence continues at coordinate 927,969 of NW_028262402.1, forward strand.
CAGCTGTGGGAAAAGCGTTTCCCCCAGTACCTTCCTCTCCCTGGTTTGCTCACTCAGTCTTCTTCACAGGCTTTGGCACTCTTATCTCGATACAAATGCTTGTACTCCGGTTAAACTGGCTGTGGCTTATGGTGCATAGGAATGATTTAAAAAAAAAACAACAATAGAAACCTGGTTCCTGTTCAAAAGCTATCATGATTTATCCACCTGTCTAGACACCTTGTTCTGTTGTGAATCAATCTGTGTTAGCGGTACCTATCTGCATTTAGCACTACTGCTTCAGAAAAGATGTTGCAGCCTGTATGCTCTCTTAGTTGTACAAGGCTTAATTTGACTGGCCAGACGCAACCATCTGAAGTGCTTTAAATCTAAATTCAGTCTGACTAAAAGTTAGTTTCCATGCATATAAACTTCTGACTACCTCAGTTCACAGCACCTGAGTGTTGCCTTACAGACTCTCGAGAAGGAGTTATTCCCAGCCTTGGCCTTCACAAAACTCACTTGGCAATTTGCTGTCAGAGATGAAAAATCCAACAGCATAAGCATGAATAATGTCCATGTAGCTGCTGTTTATCTCCATAGGGGTCCCTCATGGCCAGAGTCATGTGGCATTAGTAGCTGCTGCGTGAGTGTAGGCATGTATCAAGTGGTACATTCATGCAAGCAGTAAACCCTTTGCTCCAGACCTGGCATGGCTGGTGTATGGATTCCCTGAACAAGGTCTTTAATGCCCTTGGGCGAATGCGGGCTTTTGCACTCATTTCAGCTGCTATGCAAAAGCCTTTGAAATTCTTACGAGGTTGTCAGATAGCAGTGATCCTTATGCAAATTAAAACAAGATGTTAAAACTCAGCAGAGCAGGACTTCTTAGATACAGGAGTCTTGCAGAGTAGCAAGAAACGGTATATATTCTCACTTAGACAGTGGGCAAGGGTAAGGGTGTGCTTCATAGTTCATCACTTGACTACTGTCTTTCATTGACATAATACCAGTGTTACTCAGGCATTTAAACTTGGCCCTTCAGTGTAAGTCAGTCTAAACAACCTCTTGAGAGATGCCAAGGGTGAAGTTGGTGGACATTAAGCTTGTAGAAATAAAATAATCTGTTTTCCAAGAAATGCCATGGAAGTAAATCAAAAGGGAACATTTGCAATTTGTAAGATTTAGGAGCTAGGTCAGGGCAGACAGGGATTTAATTGAATTCTTCCACTGTAAGTCTTAGATCAAAAAAGATGCTTCACTTGGTCCAAGATTAAAGATCTCATCTTCTAAGTAAGATTTAGGGTTTTCCAGTGGTAAGTGAGAGGGAGATCAACAATGGGAGCTGTGGACATACCCATGTTTTTTTCAGGAATGATCCTGGCAGAATTAAAAAGAGTGACCCATATTTTCAGGTGTAGATTGGCGGGTCAAACTGAATTAAATGCAGCACTGTGGTATGCTTTCCTTCTCCTTTTCCTGTGCTGACTGTGCCACACACTGGATGTGCAGCTGGTGGAGCTGGTGTGCCTGAGGTGATGCCACTGACCCGTTCAGCAGACAGCCTGAAGGGCTCATTTCAGAGACAGACTACTGGTATTACTTGTGTACTTGCCTTACATCCACTTGTTCTGGAAAGCTGAATATCAGCATTCTATAAGTGAAAAGCAGAGTGTCTGTTTCCACAGCAATTCATTTAACTGACTGTGTTTACTGCAGAAAGAATCCCTTCCTACTAAAGCAATGCCTACAGCAGTAGTGGCACCAACAGAAACTAGTGTCTATTGAATGGTGTAATGGCATGATGTGGACACTGATTTATTGTGTCAGGTTCTCCCTTATCTCTTACTGTAGCCCAGCGGACTTCTCTTCCTATACCTATTCTAGTAGGTTGCGGGGCAGTTTCATTAAACATTCACGTTTGAGAGTCTACGTAGCACTTGTGTGGTTGTTTCCTCACACCTCCCAACCCTTATAGCAAATTTCTGTAAGAAGATTTGATACTCATAATGATATACAGCAGTATGTATAACTGGAACTTTAATTACACAGACATTCTTTTAAATGCATATGTATACACATATTTATATATACATGTTTATATACCTTTGTGTGCATACATATATATATATACAAACACATACACACACACACGTAAAGCTAGTCTGGGGACTCCCATTTATGAACACATATACAGACATTTATGGGCTGCTGGGTTTTTTTGGTGCATTTTATTTGACATTGAGCTTCACAGATAAGAAGTGTGCAGACTCACCAAGAGGATGGTAGACAGCTGTGAGTAAAACTGTGATGGTCTTATTTTGGAGGGGCCTTCATCTGTTCTCACTCTGCAGATTTTATGGTTTTCAATTAAGAACTTGTTATACCAAAGACTTTGGTAAAAACCTTTGTTGTAACAGTTGCTGTTATTTGATAAATAATGACCTTTTCAGTAGGGTTCCCCATGTTTTCATCTCAGTAGTGCCCTGAAGAATTTCTGGAAGTGTATTTTTGCACAGGAAAGGAAAAAAAAAAAGAAACATACAAACCCTACTAATAGCAAAGTAATTTGGCATGAAATATCTTGGAATAGGGGTCTGTTCAATTCTTACTCACTCAAAAGGAGGAGAACTTCAGGTGCATCTTTTTATTCATGATGCAAGAATTTTTATTACCTTACACTTCATTTAAGCAGTAGCAGAAATGCATCCAGATTTTAACTTGCCTGTGTGAATGCATTCATTTCTCAGTTTTGCACAAGTTCAGGGAGACTGAGAAAAAACGCATCTTAGTAGCTCTTCCTCTTTCAGGCTTTGTTCCTTTATTTACCCAGATGCACTGGATTCTGCTTCATCATACACTGCATGAAACTAAAGCTATCTCAAATCATGCTAGAAGGTCCTTTTTCAGCCCACTATAGTTTTTAAGTGGTTTAGGGAGTTGTCTGAATAGTTAGGGATAAACTTGTTCTCACTGACTCTCCCCCCACTGAAGTAATTCTGAAATATTTCACCTACATGCTAAGGAAAAAAGGATCTGTGAAAGAAATACAAATAATTTCTGTTTCTAAATACCAGAGCTGAGTTCAGATCATATGTGATGGGGACTACACAAGTCCTTAAATAAACAGATAAAACTGCATGTGGTTAATTCTCACTGGAAAATGACACATTTTTCATATTATAATTTAATTATCTTAAAACTGCTGGTAAAAGATCTGCAGTGGAACATGCTGGGATGAATTAGTTCAGTAACTGTTCCTGTTTCATTAGGATGATTTAAGCCTTCAACAAATGTCATGGCATTAACATTTTATGCAGAGCCATGAAGAAATGGCTGCTGGAAGAATCAACAGCCTTTATAAAAGTCAGCACTTTTTGCCTGTCTTTATGAGACCACTGGTCACTCTGCAATATTAAGTGACAACGTTGCTGCAAGAATTATGTCCCTGTGTGATGTTTCGCTTGGGCACCTGGCCATTACAGGAATGAAACTGCCAACAGATGTGATAGCAATCTCCATCACTGCGCTTGGGTATGGTTCAACCGTCCATTTCCATTTGGCAAATATTCCTAATAAGTCTCCCTCAGGGCAAGTAACCTTTTAATAATAATACTTTGCCTTTGAATTTGCTACAGAGATACCTGCTCTAACATATTGTTTGTGCAGTAATATGTACTGATTGGCAATTCCTTCTTGCTTTCCACCACTCTCCTCAGTCCCTCTGTGACAAAGTTGTAAAGACAGCCTCTTCCCATGTGCCACTCAGCTCAAATCTAGCCCTTTTCAAAACCAGTCTAGACTTACTGGGAGCATGCTTGCACTGTCAATGAATCCCCCTGCCCATACTGCTAAAAAGACTATGCCTTCCTCTTCTACCAGTTTGTACTACCAATATTTAGTAGATTTTTATCATTATTCTTTATTTCTGAGGAACAATGAAAATAGAAAGAGTTGATTCACGCAGAGTTTACCAAAAATTTTGTTGCTAATTTTAAACCCATAGTAAAAAGCTACCAAGTTGTATTTATCGATCCCATTACAAGCATTAACAGCAAACTACAGACATGAAATTAGGAAGTTTTACTAAGCATTGAACTGCAAGGGATTATGAACACAGAAACAAAGTTTTAACACACTGCAGACAAACTTTTTTCTTAATAAACAAATTCACTCAATCAATTTCTCTTCTATACCTTCTATTTCATGTAGAGGACCACATACTGTATAGTTGTTATGGATACTTAATCAAGAGTTTAGCAAAAAACTCTAATACACCCCTGTTCAAGTACCCTCTTTTTTCGCAACTTCTGTCATACCTTCCTGTCACTTGTTTGCAGTGTGACTGTGCTGCCAACTGGTTCATCTTCCTCTGCATGCCTGATAGCAATAGCTTCATCTGGAAGAAGCAGCCCTACAGTTGAGTGCAACAAAATCAGAAGAAAATTATTTTCCTTATTAATATTGTTCATATCACTGTTGTTCTTCTTCTATCTTCGATGTCCAAGTCAAACTGCCAGGGCTTTTTAAAGAGAATTTTATCCCACAAGACCAGAAAATTGCCATGGGCAACAAGAAAACAAGTCTGAGCATCATCTTGCTCAGATGGTTTAAACAGAGCAGAGGTTGCTCCTATTGAGTTCCCTGGAGGAACAAGAAGCATGCTGATGCAGTAGCAAACACACACATAGCACCATGGCCATGAATAAGGCAGCAACCAAAGGAAGATACACAGTTTTAATTCTACTGCTGGGGTAACAAAGACAATTATTAAAATGGGAATCTATGTTACAAAACATAAATCAAATCGTTTCAGTCTAATCCTTGAAACAAGTATAGTCTCAAGGACTGGTCTCATAAGCAATTCCCAGATGTCTTAGCTGGAGTTGTGACCCTCCACTCTCAAGGGTGCATGGAAAGAGGCTGTTAAGAGGTGCTAACTGGAAAGGTGGCTGGGAGGGTGAAGGTTCTCCTGTGCTTGGAGGGTGCTACAGCTGGTAAGTGGGAAGTGCTTGTGCTTTAGTGATCCCGTCTTCCATCTGCAGGAGCAGGAGCAGGAGAACACCTCCCGCTGCCCAGGGGGTGATGCCTCAAGCAGCTCTCCTGGCCCCCTTGCAGATAAAAGCTCTGTGGTGTGGGTGCAAATGGGGGACATGGCTGTGCAGCCACTGTCTGACCCTCTGCAAGTCGCGCGGCTTCCCCAAGCCTTTTATTCTGTGCCTGTGAAATGGGGACCAAAGCACTTCCAGGCCCTCACAGGCCACCAAGAAGGCATGTGTGCTATACCAAATGGGACCTGTGAACACCCAAAGTATGTTAAAGCCTCTTAGCAGTGCTGGAAATACAGAGCTGGGAGCGAATGATGAACCATTAAATTCAATGGTGTTCGTGGTGCATATTTTTCCTGCATTTTATTATTCACTGCTGTTTGGACAAACACTTGTTATGTCAGGCAGGAGTACTGCTTTTTCTGCTTAACCGAGTTGAATATTTACAGCACGAAAACTCAAAAAAACATCATTCCTTTAAATCAAAATGCCATGGGAAACTTGGGAAAGTGCTTTCAGTAAAAGCTTCCACTGATGGAGCATCTTCCAGCCCTGATTGGTTTGGAATTTCTTGGTCATTTTTAAGTTAAATTGCTGTTCATTTATCCATGCCTCTCTCACATAATCAACAAAGTAGCTATCCAGATGTCTGCTCAGAGACCTGAGCTGTTATTTAAAGCAATAATGGAGCTTGCTTTTTTAATAATTCACTTCATAAACTTATGTTTTTAAAAATCTCACTTCAGCCTGTCACTTCTAGTTCAATTGTTTCAAGATTGCCAATCCCAAGTTATTAACCATCGTGAACTAGGTACTCAAAATTATGACTTTAAAAAAAAATCTTTCTGTTCCTGCATGCCTCCAGGGTTTCAAGCTGGTGTTGTCAATATATTGAGTTTCACCTAGAGTTGTGAAGGCTAGAAACTTATCACTTCTCTAGGGGCAAGCTAAGAGTGTAAAACAATGCCAGCTGCTGCAATGTTGAGAAAAAAATATTTAAATATTAATTAGATATAAGAATTGGAAATGCACAACTTTAATAGTGCACTACAGTTTGAAATGGGAAAGTAGAATACAATTGAAAGAAAAAAGAAAATATTGGTATCCAGAGTGTATACAGTCAGTTCTGTACACAGAACTCTTTTCTCCGTGAACTGTCTCCGCATAAGAGCCTTGTCAGCTTCAAATGACAAATATTTTCTACATAAAACATAATTTTTTCCATTATAATTATTCTAGAACTCCTTTGCATCTGAAGAAAAACCTGAAGGAAAAAAAAAAAGGCAGCTTTTAGGAAATCTTCCAAGGGAAAAGTTTGGGGTTTTTTTCTTCAGAAGATTTTATTTAGGTTTAGTGGAAAAGAATTAGAAAAGGAAATGAGGGAGTTCGATCATGAAAAGTACTGCAAGGCACTGATATATTATTGATTCCTTATGAGTGGTCACCCTCCCTTTTCCCTACATTGCTCTCATATCTCTTCATTGCATGTTACTCCCCATAGGCTGCACAAGCTGAACATACTGGCCTCTTAGCTCTGCTGCTGTTTTCTTCTGAGAAAATGCTGGCAAATCTAAGTTTAAGAAATTTAGAATACAGTTAGTTTAAAATTATAAAACCATTTTTTGAGCTATGAAAATGCATTTAGCGTTGAGGGAAAACTTCCTGAGGTCTTTATTGCTCTCCTAGAGTAGTGTTGTATTATGAATACCTCTGCATGCATGAATGAGCACTGTGATAGAATAAGATAGGATTAAAATTGTCCATTAGTTTTGGAGGGAAAAAGGAGACTTTGTATGAAAAATCTGTAGATGGATGGTTTCTCTGGAAAACATTTGAAATAAACCAGTTTATATTAAAAATAGAAACACTTAAACTTCGCACTGCTATGCAATAACCTGTGCACTGCTTCTTAAAGTAGCTACCAGCTTCATTGGTTCCCGTTTCCAAATGAATGACATTGGATAGTGCGTGACTGGAATCATGCAGGGCATCAACAGGATTTTCAATCAAAAAAGCATTTATGTACTCTGTAGTTTTTCCATCTTTTTAAAGAGCTGGTAAATTTAAAAAAGATAATTCCAATGGGTGGTGATATTATTTTCTATCTCTGAATGGAGCTCCATGACCTCTACCCTTGGGAATTCATTGTCATATTTTCCTAGTCATTCCTAGAGAGATTTTTTTTTAAAAAAAAAGGTAAAACTTCTTTTTAATGACTTCTTGAAGAACTTTTGAGAGATGAGATTAAACGTGTCCTCTTTAGCTTCAGTGCACTAATTTGATTTGTGTTAGTTCTGTGCACAGAACTCTTTTCTTAGAGAGCTGTCTCTGCATAAGTGTCTGGTGAGGTTGAAATGATAAATATTTTGTGCATAAAAGATAACTTTTTCCAAGTGGCATCATTCCAACTCTGTTTCAGTTTAAGGTCTCCAAACCAGTTAAATCCTGTGTCTGTGGATTGCAGTATTCAGCTGTGTTACCTGTGGGGAAAGAAGCACTGTTATTCAGTAGAGTGACTATTAAATCATCTAGACTGTAAGAGGATTATATATTCACACAAGCTTAAACATAACTGAGTGCCTTAGTATTTACATATACAGCTCCTAATTGAATTTTGTCACTAAAAATTATAAACTCAAACTCAAGAGTCATTTGACTTTCATTTATCCCAAAGTGCATCCTCTGCAACAACAACATTTTGAGAAAATAGGCTTTTCTTTCAAACATAAAGTTAATCAGTATTCCAGAAAGAGATCCGTAAGTGGTAAAGAGCTATTTACAACTTTCTTGTCCTGGGAGCTCCCCGTGGTCAGCTACAGCCTGTATCTGGACTGCCTGCATTTAACCCGTGCATGCTGCCCAGAGCCTTCAAAAGTTCCTCATGAAAAAGCATTAAGTTTTATTTTTCAGAGCACAGTATAGTATCATTCCAAGAAGCATTTTTTTAAAGATGAGAAGCCAACACATGCATCTTTGGTGTTCACAATACTAGTTATGCCATGCTGAACACGACAAAAGCTGTTCAGAATTACCAGATGGATTTAAAAATGGGAAGCAGCATAGCTCTATGCCTGGCTTGATCTACCATTAAAAGTGGCACCAGGCTTCTGTGATTATAGTCTTCCTGAGTGCTGGTGTTTCTAGTGCAGCACCGCAGAGTATCTTTGTGCCCCTTGGCAGTCTGCAACCTACTCATCCTCCTGATCATTGCCTGATGTAAGACAGTGATGACGTTCCCATTTTTGAAGCACTGGAACTGAGACACAGAGCCTTGTCTCAGGGAAAAGTCAGGGACAGAATATAGGTCATGAAGGTCTTAAGGTGGCATCTTAACAGGGGTTTTGTGCTTTCATTCAAGCTACATTTGAATCTGAAAGGGCAGAAGTACAAATAGCTTTGGTGGGGTGCATTTCTCCTCTTAAAAATGGAAAGATAAAACAAGTTTCAGTGGAAGGTTTGTAAAAAACCTCATCAGTTGAAAGCTACAACCACTTTTAAGATTTTGAGCTTTGACAGAAGGGATGTTTATGTGCAGTTTTATATGAGAGAAAATAATGAACATAGTTGATGGAAGGCAATAGGATAATGCATGATCAACTTTAATACAGAGTAAATGTGTAAGTCACATCCAGGTTATACATATAAAGAAGGAGTTTAAATAAAAAATTATTGGATCAAAGAGAATTTTAAGCAGTTCTGTCTAGAATAGAAAGTAGGATTATCGTTTCCCCACTAAACTGGTTTCTGACAAAACTTTCAGAGTCAGTTTCTGCTGGGAAACAATGACCAGTTGTCAGATTTAATGGGACCAGCCTATTGCATTTAAATCTTTCAGAGGAATAAATGTCCCTTGGCAAATGGTTCACAAATCTCCCACTGCCTCCAGGTACAGCATGTGGCATGCTGCCTTCATGTGTCCCTTTCTCTAATGTGCAATACCACTGTGGATGGAGACCCTGCCACCAAAAAACAGTGAAAGCTGAGGTAGTTTCAACTCCTCAGCAAAAGGCACAAGACAATGCCTCAGCCCTGGTGGAAATACTGCGAATGCTGTTTTATTTTATTATATAATCTGAAACACGTTAAAATGCTGTCAATTAAGAAACAGGTCAGACCTTGATTTTATAGCAACCACCCTTTTACGCAGCAGTTTTAGGGTGTGCGCATCCCATTCCTGCGTTGCTTAAAGCATGTTGGTAGGTCCGTTACTTCCCACTGGGTGGCTGTGTCCTTGATGTGGTGTGCATTATGCTACTTTCCAAAATCCAGGTGTATTGTTTCCGTCTAACAGTGACCCACAGTCAGGATGTAAATTGTTTTGCCTATCTTTGTTTTCACATTTAGAAACCCAGGCGGACTGGTATAGGTGGTATGCAAGGACAAGGAATAAGTGCCAGTTGTGTTCATGTGACAGACAAAACAGAGGAGCAAAGGTGGACCTGTGTCTGAATGCCCCTACCTTAAACAAGTTTAGGTGGAATTCTGAGAGATCAAACAGATTTAGAGACTTACTTTTTTCAGATAGATTGGGAATGTCTTGCAAAAGAGAGATGTTTGTTCCATGTGCCAGTTAAGATCAGGAAATGAGGAGCACGGAAAAGAAGGGTTGCATTATTTTTTACTTAAAACAATGGTTGGCCTGGATGGTTTTTTTTACATTTTTGAGTAAGGGTCTGTGTAGTTATTTCATTTAGCTCTCAGCTCTTCCATTTCTGACAGTGACAGATTTCATCGTGTTTTGTTCCTCTGTGATAGGAATGAAGTATGCACAACTGCAAAAGTTTGAAAATGTAGAGAGACACCACGGTGGAAGAAATATATGGGCAATGCTGGGTAAAAAGTTAATTGGTAAACCAGAAATAGACCTAATATTTTTGTTCTTTAAGGCAAATTAATCTTCACTCTTTGAAGTATTTAAGACCACCGTGGGCTGGCACAACCTTAGCCCTGAAAGTGTGTTTAGCTTCTTGATCAAGAAAAAATGGACATCGTCAGCTCGACAGCTTTCCGTGTCATATGGTACATCATATGGCCTCAAAGTATTGAAGCTATCTAAACAACTGAGATGCAGGAAATGCAAATGTCTGTTAGTGCTCTCTTATCACATGTAATTTCTACAAAATCATCAATGTTGCTGCAGGGCCTGCTGACTGTCAGTATTGCTGCAGCTCCGTGGAATTCAACACTGGGCAGACACGGGGTCCGGAGCCAGTCCTGCCACAGAGCCATGGATGATCTCACTACACAGAAGAGAGAGGTAAGGTGGGAGACAAGGGTAAACTGGTATGTCCAGATGCTGGCTGTGATTTTTAAGCCTTTCAAATTCCTGCCCTGCCACTCCACCCTTTTTCTGAAAAGGCCATGAAGGAAACCCGTTAGCTGGTCATTGTGTGACTGTTTAGCTTCTGAACTCTCTCCCCATGTTGTATGTTACTTAGAAGGGTAGTGGAGAATGAAATAAGAAGTTCTATTTACTTGTCAGCATCTGCATTAGAGAGGTGTCCACCCACCTCATTAGCAGGAAGATCAAGCCCAACTGCAAGACAGCTCTCTGTGATACTTTACCTCTTTGAGATGCTTTGAAGTGATGAGCAGAGTATGTGGAACTTAAAAGTGAATAAGAGGATGTTTTACGCAGCCTACTTGGCTGGAGCCGGTGTGATGGCAGATTTGCTTCTCAGCGCTGTTCTCTTCCACCTACCTGGTGATAACTGTGCCTAAGTGGTGTGTTTGGCCCTATCTGAGTTCGCTTTGACGGTTGCTGCAATGCTGTTCTTCATGATCGTGCCTTATGTGAGAGGCTGTAGTGAAGAGCCATGAGCGGGGCAGGAGCAGCCTCTTAAGCTGCCCATTGGCTTTTAATATCCGTTTTCCACTTAAGTCCGGGGTCTGACTGTCTGAGTGCTCTTGCTCCTCCACTCCTTGCCACTGTACACAAGTGTCGCCTTTCACTGCACAGCCACAATTGCTCTGAGTGGCATCCACGTTGATGCTGCACTGCCAGCTGCTCTAAGCCAGAAAGGTGTGCGTCCCACAGTAGTGAGGTGAAAATCCGTACTGCCAAGTTATGCAGCAGAGGTCCTAGTGAGCAGAAATTGAACCCTGCCCCACACAACTTTCCCTGTCCCATGCATCATCCCACTCCCTGTTGTCTCTTTCTTCCTCTGGATGTTACAATAGGCTGAGTCACAGGGGAATGGCTGTGACTACATCAAGGCCTGGAGAGCCAAAAAAAATTAAACTACATTGAAGGGGGAGGCGGGGAGTAGGTGAAGCAAGGATATTTGGAAATAATATTAATTTTCTGAAAGTGATTTCCTGGAGGCTCATATCTGCAGGACTGAGCTCTGTAAAAACCTGTTCCTGCAGCCAGCTCCCAACCCAGTAATGTTCAGGACAACATGAATCCTTTGCCCACTGATGAATCTGTTTTGCCTCATCCTGAGAATTTTTGCTTTGGACCTGCGTGCTTAGCTGACTGTTCTGCATGGCTGCAGTGCGTTCCCTACGGAGTAGGCAAAAGCAGGCTTGTTTTGCTTGACTGCCACTGTTGAAGGTTTCTCCAAGATCGTTGGTGCTTCAGTGGGGCCCTTCGGGACTTTTCTTCCTCTTCTTCCTTGCAAAAACTCAAAGTAATACTTTGTGTCACCAGTACTTCTAGGAGTCAATGAGGAATGGCTGTTTTCATCCTGCAATAAAAGGCTTGAGGAATTCTTAAAGTGAAATCAATACATTTCCCCCTGTGATGAGCTGACCTTGGCTGGCCACCAAGTGCCCACCAAGTTGCTTGGTCACTTTCCTCCTCAGCAAGACAGGGAGAAGAAAATAAGATGGAAAAGAACTCGTGGGTCAAGATAAAGGCAGTTTAATAAAGCAAAAGGAAAGGCCGCGCACGGAAGCAAAGGAAAAACAAAAGATGTATTCTCTACTTCCCATCAGCAGGAGATGTCCAGCCAGTTCCTGGGAAGTAGAGCTTCAGTACCTGTAGTGGTTTCTCTGAAAGACAAACGTCATAGTAACGAATGCCCCTCTCTCCTCCTTTCTCTTGGCTTTTATTGCTGAGCAGACATCATATGCTATGGAGTATCCCTTTGGTCAGTTTGGGTCAGCTGTCTGGGCTATGTCCCCTCCCAAGATCTTGCCCACCCCCAGCCTACTGGTGAGGGGGGGAAATGTTGGCGAGACAGCCTTGATGCTGTGCGAGTGCTGCTCAGCAGTACCCAGAACACTGCTGTGTTATCAACACCTTTCTAGCTACAAATAAAAAGCACAGCTGCTATGGGGAAAATTAACTCCATCCCAGCCAGACCTAATACATCCCCCAAGAAACTCAGTTGCCATTAAAACAGAGAGCTAGTTCAGTCTCCTTTTGGCAGAGTAGAAGTGTAGACCAAAAATCTGTATGTTGTTCTTGACCTTTCAGGCTTTGGTGTCTGGATTGAAGCTTTTGGTTTTCCCAGGGATTTCTCCTTTAGATATGAAACATATTTCATTAAAAGGGTTATTTCCTGTAGCTCTAGTTTCTTTGCCTGACAGATTCTAATGAAAGGTATTTTGCTGAATTTCCCAAGTAAACTAACTTTTAAACTTCTTAAAGTATATCAGTAACATATTATCCTACTTTTGAGTATTGTACAGTGGTGGATAATACTTTAAAAAAAATACTTAAAAAATATATAAGCCTTGGTTTGTAGGAGTTCTGCAGGTAGAGTACACTGCAGCAGTCCAGGTCCTGAAGTGCATTTTAAGGTCTCTGTCTGTGTCATTGCTGCCTTTGAGGTTAGCTGGTAAAATAATGTTTATGTATGCTTCTGCTATTATAGTCACCTGTTTCAAATTTGTCATCAGTTTCAAACACCAAATAATCTGTTATGAAGCTCATAAAATATTCTCTTACCCTGTTATCCTGGTTAATAAAGACGGTTCTCTTACTCCATTTCCTCCATCCTGTGGTCGTCATCATTATTTTTTTGTTTTAATATGGTAAAGTGTAATGAATTTATTTGATATTGTCTGATTCAGATAGAGTGTCTATAAAACCTGTATAGATCCTATTTAAGTCCTATCAAACTTAAGGAAGCATATGTGATGTCACTTTTATTTGATAATGAAGGAAGACAATTTTGCGTCAGTTTGCAAAGAGACATTGATGTCCCTTCGCAGCAATTTAACATCCGTTCTGTCCATGAGAGCGACTTATTCTTATATTTCAGAAAGAAGATAATAACAGAATGCAGAATGCAGAACTTCCTAAATTTTAATTTTTATCCTGAATGTCTCAGTACTGTGCTGAAAGTGGACTTTTGGTTACTGTTTGGAAATCAAATGGCTGCTTTGTTGTTTCTCCAATAACATACCTGCTTTTGGAAAGTTCATAAAAGTTGATGAGTATGAGTCAGTGTTAGCTATTTTCTTGACTCTTGTTGAAATTACTGTGATTTTTCACTGGAGCTGATACTTCTTTCTTTCATTTTTCACCCATATGGCCCATTTCCTGCATCCCCGTCAGCAATTTAGTGAATTACTCACCTGTGTCATATTATCTCAGGTGTTGTCTCTTGCCTCTCAGCCTCTGGATTCAACCAGCTGAAGCACAACAGCACTAGATGATTATTCTTATAGGTGGACTGTGGCATGCCTACAGTTTTCCATAGAAAATATAGATCAAAGCCAAACTGCGTTAAATGCAAGTAATTTCTGGCGTTATCTTGCAGTGCCATGTCATTGCTTATTCTTAAAAGATTCTTGAGTAACTAACTCCCATTGAAGTCAGTGAGGACCAGGTTCCTAATTAGCTTCAGAGAATATAAGCCCTGGTTGGTAATTCATTCCCTCAAAACATTTAATTCTGAGATGTGAAACAGTGGATAACTCTATACTTATGTGCAAATGCTTTTTCCCAGGCCTCTTTTGCTAGCATAAGCCTGCAAGTCTTGAAGTTGTGTACATGCTCTAGAAGCAAAGGAAGTCTTTTTGAAGACATGATGTGATTGTCTAGCCTGGCACCTGGGAAGATAAACCATAGCCAAATTGTTCTTTTCAAAAGCATTAATGTTTAAAAATGAATTAAAAATGGACAGCCAAGACAGTCTTTTCATTACCACTAGAACGACAAATGGCTACGCATTCTCTTTTTCATGCATCCAGCCCAAGAGCATCGTTAAAATTTAAAAGCTATAATGAACAGCATGTGAACTAGATGGCCAGCTGCATTCGAAATTAAATTAGAGTAGAGGAACAGAGCATTTGATGGAAAGGAGCTATTGCTTGATGCTCAAAAATATCTTGGGAGAAAACTGGGCCAAGTATTCTGTACAGGCCTTTATTTCTGTGGGTATCTGTTTTCAGGGATGATCATCATTGATTAATGGGGAAGATTTTTTTGAAAGCCAAGAATGGAATAGGTACTCAGTATTTATGGAAATCCATAAAAATGTGATTCCTAGATGACACCAATGTCTTTGAAGACTATCTTTCATCTCCCCAGCTCTATATTTATAGCACTGATTTTTAAGGCGTTTGACAAAAAAGTAGGCAAGAGTTAAGGCATCTTCACTAGATATATTCATTAAGGTTTATTGTCATCTAGTATCTGGTGGTATGTATAAGTTCAGTCGGAATCCCTGTTTCTCATATTCTTAGTCCCATATTCTACTATTTCTTGTACAATACTTTTGGAGTGCTTTCAGTGTCATTTTCCTTCCTTAAGTAATTTTGCATGGGTTGTTAAATCCCTGACCTTCAGGTGTTAAACTCATGCCTGGCCATTAGATTTAATCTGCTCTTATGCAGAAATCAGGCTGATTTTACATTTACTGACCAGAGGGGGTGGAGTGAGGTCTAGCACCTTCATCTGAAGCACTCACCACTGCCCCTTGTAGAGATGGAGCTGCAGGCATTGTGTGTTTGCAGACAGGCCTGTGAGGGTGATGTTGTCACTCGTGCCCTGTGTCCTGCTGCAGGCTGAGGAGTCTCTGCCTGGAGCTGTTCACAGCCAAATTTGCCATGCACACCATCACATTGCAAAGCCCCCAAGTGCTGTACACACCAGCCCCATGCAACACCCACCTCTGTAAGCAGGGAGGGGCACTCCTCCACCTCTCACACACCTGAGAGACGTTCCTGCTCTTTGCTAGTTACCATGACACTTCTCATGACACCAGGCATAGCTAAAGGTGGAAACACAGGTTTTACTTGTAAGAATTAACCCAGTCACCAAAGAAGCTAGATCAGAAACAGCCACATGGAAATAAAAGCCCTGGTTCTGTCTGTGCATACTTCCCAGTAGCTTCTGAGACTTCAGAGAAGTCTCTCACTCTGTTGCCCACCTAACGACCTGTCCTTACAGCAGTCTGTGGCTGCAGTCCAGCCTCTCAGTAGAAAATGTCTTACCCTGAGTTCAGTGTTTAATGAAGAAGATCTTGACTTAAAGACAATTGCACCCTTAAATGCCTAGCTCTTACCGAAGATTAAAAAGCTTCCTTTCTCTCAATTATTCCTGTGACTCATCACTTCATTAAGTGAAAAGTTTAAATGTTCCTGTTAAGGGATTGTTGAATTACTCTGTCCAGTCTAGAGATGCTGCTCTCCCCTGAACACAGCTGAGTAGAGCCTTCTTCTGTCCAGAGGTAAGCAGACTAGTTAGTAGTCCCGCTACTTCACTGAACTATAGATTAATGATTAAACAATGTTGTGGTAAGCACTCCCTTTGAGTTGGACAAATATTGTTGTGTGCAGTATTAGTACTTTGTATTACCGTATAGTCTGAAACCCACAAGGAAAAAGGAATGGAAACAGTGCAGTCTTGTTAGAGGCCAGAAGTGATGATAACCAGTCTCTTTAGACTAGCAGAGATTTTGAGGTGAATGTGCTTTGCAGAGTTAGTCACAGAGCAGGTTGCATTTGTGTCTGATCCAGCTTGGAATTAGGCTGTTCTTGGATCCGGCGCTTACAACAGATCTTTCTCCTCCTTCCAAAAGTGGGAAGGGTGGAAAAAGCCTGGTGGTCCTCGTCTTCCTGGAAAGCATGACAGGGACTGAGTTTCTGCTGGAAAATGCTGTGCGAGAGACGTGGCTCAGCACCACCATACAGCAGCAACTGGCTGTTAGATGGGAATGGGTAGCAGGGTAAAGGTTGTTCCCTGCTGCTGCAGAACTCTCAGTAGAATCACTACATAAATACAGAAAGGCTGGAGGGAAAGGAACAGGAGTGAAAATAGTGTTTAGTCCCTGGAAGATGAGAAATCCTATGGCGTTACAAAGAGAAAGTATTTCCTGGATACAGGCGTTGGTTTTGAAAAGCAAACCAGAGAGACAAAAACCCAGCAGATTTCTCCCCAAAAATACTCCCACAAATGAGCTTGGAAAGGCTCTGGAGAGAAGACAACAGCATTGTGGTTTCTACAACTGTGCACCCTGGGGTCAAAAAACAGCTAAACCCAACTCAACGCAACCCAGCCAAACCAAACCATCATTGTACTTTCTCTCAGAGCTAGAGCTAATAGGATTCAGCTTAGAAGATGACACTTCCCTATCAAAGCCTTCCTGGTCCAGTAACCATGGGATTTTAGGAGAATATGAATGCACATGGTATATGCAAAAAGGTAACAGTTAACATGCCTCTTGTCAACATCTGAGCCTTCCCAAGCTCATTCTGCTTGTCTTCTCCTCGTGTTTTCTCCTCCAGTGGTATTTCTACATTTCTTCTCTCACTTCACCTTTGTCCTGGAGTAGAGATGTTGAGCAAAATGTTGGAAGTATCTCTGGTCCTGCCACCCCTACACAAAGAAAACCTTTTACTTCCCTATTTGGGAGCTCTTATCAGCCATATGAATCACTTTACTCAGGACTAGGAGCCAGGAGCTTCCAGAAGCTGAGTGTTGGGTCTAGCAGGTAGTTGTTTTGTGAACTGGGATGACCCCACCTTTCGTCATCACTTTCTGTCTTGGCCAAATGAGAAGTGAAATGCCAGCCTGCAGGAGGTGAAAGCTGAAGGACTTGTTTTTCTTGGTAAAGGCTTGGGCTGGCAGAAATCACTCTATGCCTGCCAAATACTGTTACCCCAAGGCTTGCCTCCAGCTTGGATGCCCTTGCCCATTGTCCATGCCTCCTTGACAGCCCTCCCTATAGTGAGGTTGCCCTGGCCAACATCAGACAGCAGAGAGACACCAGAGCAAAGCAGAAGTGTCAGTAGTTGGCCAGAGAGAGGGACTGGATGCAGGCTGAGGGCATTGGGCCTGCAACAAACCAGCTTCCCCTCCTGCCTGCTCTGCCCTCGGCATCTGCTGTGCCCAAAGATAAGCAGCGTGGGACGTGAGGTCACAGTCCATCGCTTGCTGATGTCACAGTCCATCACACAGTGACATCACAGCAGGCCATCTGCCCCCGCAGGTGCACAGCATCAGGTAAAATTAAGTAGTTCAATCTGGAGACCAGGGGCCTCCTTTCCCCTTTGAGGACAGTCGGGCAGTGAGGCTGGTTTCCTAGAGAGGTTTTTGCCATCTCTGTGCTTGGAGGTTTCAAGCCGCAGATGGACAAAGCCCTGAGCACCTGGTCTGACCCCCAGGCTGACCCTGCTTTGGGCAGGAGGTTGGACCAGAGACCTCCTAAGATCCCATCCACCCACATCCATTCTGTGATCTTACTCTAGTCGTGTGAGAAGAACCAAGTTTAAGATGGTCATCAGCAGAGTCTATATCAACAACTTTACAGGGGAAAAAAGAAAATACCATTTTTTGTTTTCACATTCTGTATTTCTGTGGCATTCATCAGTTTAGCATCTGTTTGCTTTGCAAAGTATAAAGTTTTCTATTCATACAGCCTCGTTCCACAGTATGGTGCCCCACTCCTGGCAGTGCAGCAGAAGAGATAAGCTAAAACTTAGATTGTCAAAAGTACAGCCCTCTGCATCAATGGATTAACTACAGTTGTGAGGGATGTGTGCTGAAGACTAATTGTCTAGACCCAAGACTTTCTAATAGTCTGGGCAGTGAATTCTGCCCACTTAACTGTGCTAGTAAGAACAGTTCAAAGAAACTTTGTATTTTCACTGCAAAATGCTTAATTATATTTGTCTGTGTTTGTGTTGTGCTCCACTCAGTAGTATAGAGTGAATGCTGTTCAGAAGCAGCTTTTCAAAAGAAAGCATTTCTTTAACAATTTACTTTCTGAGGGAGATCAACCTCTCCACAGGCAGTGAGGGCTGGACTATTGGGAACGTTTCTGCAGCACACTGCAGACTCGTGACAGTCTGGCTGTGCATGTTCTCAACAAAACTAGGAAGTCTTAATTTTTTTCTGGGCTTGGAGAGTGTAGTGTTGCGTGCTGTTTGTGGAAGACAGTGTATTTGATCCATGACAATGTCAGAGAGAGGCTCAACAAAAGGACTCTATGAAGAAAGAGACTAAAAGAAGCGAATAAAATGAAAACAAAGGAAGAGACAAGAAACCTTATTAGCAGTATTTTCTTACAGAGGTTTTTCCAGTAGTTCTTCACTCTATTCATTTAGTCATTTTACTCCTATTTTTTAAATTTGAAGCCTGTAAAATCATAATGTTATGATTAACGTCAAGCTCAAATTCTTCTCTATCTACCCTTTTCTTCAGTGAACTTTCAGTCAGATTTTTTTTTTTTTTTCCCTTGCAAGAAAAGGAGCTGTACATATAAAAGTCCACTGTCACAGGACATTAAACAGACCCATCTCTTGCTGTTTCAAAAGCACAGGGATAGAATGATTTTTTTTTTTTCTGGGTCCATTAATTATAAAACATTTGTGGATGCTGAGGGGTGAGAAAAGTAATCAAATATTCAGCAGCATCTGTTTTCTATTTATTGGACATGCACCTTCCAAGAAAATATATAAGGCAATGACAAAAGGTTTTTTTTCCCTGGGTCCATAATCTCAGGCACAGCATCCCAGGGGGAGGACCAAGCTCGTACTTCTGTGACTCCTATCACATTTGCTCCGCTGAACTGTCATTTCTAAGCAAAGCTTAGCTGCTGACGGGTTTATATGGATTCCTTAGTACATATCCAGGCTCTAAAGCAGCTTTCTACTCCTGCTGCTGGAGCGGCTGACATGAACTCCTGAAGAGAATAAACATTTTTATTTTAAGATGCTAAAATAAAAATTTTAGCTCTGCAGGAAAAACATGAGCAGTGGGACTGTTGTTTCCCAGGCATTTCTTAATTCTCCAAGTATTTTAACACTGAAAACTTTTCTGTGATAACTTCTTGCTTCAGTTGGCTGCACTGTGCCATCTGCCCCCCATCACTGCTGGAGTGAGAAGGGGCAGCGTGGGGGGTGGGGTTCTCTGGTGCTTCCTTATCTGACAGGAGGGTGGAGGGTAAGTCGCAAGGCAGTCAGCTTTCTTTGTACCTTTGACCAACTGTGTTGGCACTCTGCCCATCTGGTTTGAAAGAGCACAGTAGCATTTCATACCAGCTGATGCTCGCCAGGCTTTGGGTGAGCCAGGCACTTAAACACGTCTCACTTGACGTTAATGAGCAGCCTTACTGCCTTCAAGATTTCCTACAACTGACGCATGCTTAAGTATGGTGCTGCACTGTGCCCTTGTGCAAGCTACTGATACCCAGGTTAGCCAGATTATCTATAACTTCATTGTCGTGACTGGCAGTGGACACCTTTGATTCTCCTGTGGGTGCAGGCTGTCTTTGGTACTGACAAGCTGTCTAAGCCGTAAAATTCCCCTGAGCATTGCTCTATTTTTTACTGACCTCCATTTCTTCTGAATGCAAAGTTGCCCACGGCTTTGCCATATGTTCAGGTGGCTGCAGTTCTTATCTAAGAATCCTGTATGTGTATGTAAGTAGATGTATATAAGTATATGTATATGTGTATGCTTCTTAGACTGCAAGAGACTTTTTGTATGTGCATCTTCTGTGGCATCTTCTGTGACATCTTCTCCCTTTTGGGGAGGAAAAAGGAAAAGAGGATAATGGTGTTTTGTAAATAAACTCCTTCATGTTTGAGCAGCCATACGAATGGCATAGCCTGCAAAAAGTGTTCTTGCATTAAATGGAATGTGTTAGCAGTTCATCCTACAGTTTTTAGGTTCTGTTTGGAGTCTGAAACTATTTTCTAATTGACTTAGATGCAAGCCAGGTTTTCCAAAAGATTAGTTCCTGTTTCAGAGTCTATAAAGAGCTGGAGTTTTTGAAGTTCACGTATTTTAGGCAGGAGAATTTATGGCCAGACTAGCCCAGGTCCTCAGAGATATCAAAGCATTTCTCACCTGCTTCAAAACCTGAATAGGTACCCTTCTGTCAGAGAAGTTTCCACTTATCGGACGTCAACTATCTTGAGCTTTTTCAAAATCTGGTCTTTTATTTCAGTGCCTACACAGAAATGAAGCTCTGCTGTGAGAGATGCCCTTCACTCATGCAGATGTAGAAGTGCCATTTCATATATTGGCTGTTTCTCTGCATATAAATGACTTAATCACAGCTTTGCAGCATGGTTTTCTATATTACTGAATAGTTAATAGCATTGTCTTCATTTTTTGCCCTCAGTGCAAAGAAAACTCAAATCACAAACAGCAGGTAGACAGACTGAATTATCTCTCTTTTGAAAATGAATTGGTGAAGTATACCTACTGAAAATATGAGAGCTTTGTGATTAATTCCTTGCAGAATCTAGCTGAACTAAGGTAGATAAGCAAATTACTTTGAAGAGCCATGAAATGTAGCTGGTCAGATATTCTGTTTAAGCGGATGTTGCTTGCTATCTATTTTTCCTCCTTCTCCACCCACACATAATAACTCAGTGAAAAATAGACTGATGGTTAAACTTAGTATGGCTCCACACCATGACAGCTTGGTGACAAAGACAGCCTCAAGTGTTTGCAGTGACCTATTTTGCCTCCATACTGCCATTTTCTTCCCCAAAAGATATCCTGATAGAATTTTTCTAATGCTATCAGACTGGCTACTAACTGTTTAAAAAGTTAGCACTGGAACAAGTTGCCCGAAGAGCTTGTACAGTCTCCATCCTTGGAGATACTGAAAATACGTCCAGACATGGTCCTGGGCAACTGGCTCTAGGTGTCCCCACTTGAGCAGGAGGGTTGGATCAGGTGACCTCCAGAGGTCTCTTCCAACCTCAACCATTCTGTGACTCTGTGAAAAAAGAATTGGTGCTCTTTTCAGGCCAAACCATTTGAGTGACCTTGGTTAAACTACGGCCTGACTGTCACTTCTCTTGACGCAACTGGTGGTACAAGGCAACACTGAGTGTGAAACACCAACTACCAGTGAGCAGAAACTGGTGCATGCAAGAACTTCTTAGTCCAACATTGTTGCTGAATACATCAGTAAAAGAATTGTAAACTGCTGCCTCACCAGCATGCTCAGACGTTCAATCTAACTGCATTTAATTTATGATAAATGTACAGGATGAAATAAATATAATGATGAATACATGTATGGCTGCTCTCATGCAGGCTGTGGTTCAAGATTCCCAGAGGAGGTGGCTTAGCATACCTCCTGAAAATGTACATTGTCTAGGAGGCAAATCATGAGAGTGTTCTGAAAAATCTTGGTCAAAATCAACAACCAATGACCAATTTCCTTCTTTGGGGAAGGAAACACTTGCAAAAAGTACCATTTCTTATGACTCTGACCCTGATTATGGTTCTAGTAGTCTTTTTGTCAAAGAATTGGGCTTTGGATCTAAAAATACTGTGTCCCAGAAGGCTCAATGAATGAAAGGTCAGTGCTGAAAGAATAGGACGTACAAATGAACTAGGCAGACCTGAATCATACTGTGATCTCAAAGAGCTGTCAGTACCATCAAACCGAGGCAGATAAATAAGTAAACAAGAATATGTGACATTGCACTCATGTTGAGTCTTTGACTGAAGCTGTGTCAACCAGCAGTCCTTGGTGGTTACTGCTGTTTCTCTAAAGGCATGAGAGTCCTTTTCTGGACACCCAGGTTCCAACATCTCATCAGTAGCTTTGTGCATTGCATTCCTGCAATGGGAATATCAGGTTTTGCTTGGCTGAAGACTGGTGTTGTCTCACCCAAGTTTGAGGTCCTTGATCAAAATCTCAAACTTTTGTTCCTGAAGCAGTGGAGTTGTTGATTTCTTTCACCTTTTGGTCCCTAATTACTAACTTCAGATGCCTGGCCCTCACTGTATCCCAAAACTTTCCACTGCTCCCTTTTCTCCCACAACAACACAGTGCATGTCAGTACTCCTCTGCCATGATGAGACTACGTGGCTGGTTTCCACTGGATGCATTGCTCAGACATCTCCCTTCTTTCTGGGCTACCATGGGTAATCTTTCTCAGACTTGATTTATTTTGTTGAACTGTCCACACTTTAAAAAAATCCATGCATAAACACATGGAGAAACAGGATCAGGGCTGCAGCTTAAAAGACGGACAGGTGCAGGCACTCTTAGAGAATACACAAGTGCACATGTCCAGTCACTTGTTAGCTTTAGTCTTGGTTCTGCCATATTAAACTAGGGTAATTAAGATGTTGGCTGCACAGTCACTGTAATTAGGTAAATCTGGGCTGCCACAGAAAGTTGTCTTGCCTGCTGCTCTCCACCTCCCATTGACTCTCTGGAGCTAGCACAGATTTTCGAGAAGCTACATCTAAATTTATACAAGAAAAATGATCCGTTTTCAAACTAACCCCAAAAGCATAGGCAGGAAGAGCTTGAAACAAGATTAGTTCCCTGATATGGTCTGTAGGAATCCCACTGCTAGCACATGAGGGCTGGTGGAAATGAACTAGAGTCAATGGCTGCAGAGATTTATGCTAGATTAAACTACAGCATGGACTTGTCTCAGAGCAGTGCCATCTTGATATCTTTAAAACTGAGGGCAAGCTGTGTTTGTTCAAGAGAATCTGTAGCTGTGCCATGCAGCAGTGAGTGGCTGAGGAGAAATTGCAAGTATACACATTAAAGATGTTCGCTGAAAACAGAGAACATCACAATCTCACGGCCAATGTTATGGCTGCAGATAGTAGGAAATGCTGAAAGACCAGCCCACTTCAGGAGAAAAAGTCTGTCCATTATTGTTACTGCTGAAGAATTGAAGGAGGGTCCCTGCAAACAGCTGTGTACTGCAAAGCACAGTGCCCATTGCTATATAGGCAAGTGAGTTTGATTAGGAAGAACTCATGTCCTCAGCTGGATGCTCTCTCCTTTGGGAGGTGTGCCATAACTGGAGGAAATGGAAGAAGGAGGAGATTATGCACAAGGAGGTTTTTAGTGGTGTTGCAGTGAATTTTGGGAAAGGCAGAAGGGCATTTTGCAGGCTCTGCAAATCTTCCAAATAGCTAAGGGGTTTCACAAGGTGTCAAAGTCCTCAGATATGAAATGCATCTTGAAGATCTTTGCATGTGTCTTGGAAGCCAAATGGCAGATACTTTCTTTCCAGGCTTATTTGATATTTGCATGTTTTACATGAGAGATGAGGTCTCCATTCTGCCTCTACTGGAGATCAAGGTGCATTTCCACCACCCAATGACCGTAGGTTCTCTTCTACCTGGCTACAATTTGTAATCAAAATCACCCAGGAAGAAACAATAATCCTAGATCAGAAAGAAGACAAAAGGAAAAATCCCTTTAATCTCAGTTTAAGTGGGACTTAGTTGGAGATTTTGTGGTCAGTATCGGATTTACCTCTAACTTGCACAAACAACATGCTCCATCTCAAGTGTTCAGCTCCTGATCTGACAAACAAAATTTTCAGGGGAATTCTGAAGATTTGTTTATAGGTCCCCATTAAAGAACTGAAAATTAGGCCAGGAGTCTCATGACAAAACATTCCTGTTTTCTCATGTGGAGCTAAATGCCTTCTCTCTTGTCACCTGCAGAAAGAAAGGTTCATGAAAACCCTCAAGTACATCTTGTAAGGGATGTACAGTAACCCTCCACAGAGACTTGTTTATTTGAGTGAATTTTGTAGGTGAACACTTCTCACCACTTCTTCTCAACCTGGCCTTTGCATCTAGTTTCATTGCTACCTGAAATGTTTTTCATTCAGGTTTCTGAAAATTCAAAAATGTGGACTTTTTTTTGAAGGTATTACTTTCCTTCCTCCTCTCCTTTCCCAGTGAATGCAACTGAAGGATATAAAGATTTATACCTCTTGTTTTTCACTTCCTTGAACTTTTTCACACTTTTCAGAAAACGTGTTGTTTCAAAATTTTTGCTTCTGCCCTAGAAATAATAGTCCCTCCTCCCCCCACATAAAGGAGTAGGAAAAGAAAAAGGAAAAGGAAGAGAGAACAAGAAAAGACTAGTACTCTATGAGAACATAAATCCTAAACAGCATTTGCATTTTTCACTCAAAAACAGAAAAGGGAAAAGTAAGAGCAGAAGATGGGAATAAAACACCTGCTTTTTAGGAAAGGAATTAAGAGATTTTTGAGCACAGGTTTCCAGCATTTTTTAAAAATGTCTTTTGTTTGCACAATGTGCTGCCAAACTTCTTAAAAATAGTTATTGCTGATCTGCCTTCAACCAATGCATTCTCATGTTTGTTTGAAATTTACATCATTTGATAGACAGAAGGGGCCAACATTCCTTAGGGCAAGGGAATTCCCTTCTCATGCCCAGCATGTTTGTCATGGGCAATACCTTTACACTTTTTGGCAGGCAGTATTGTGCCCCAGCCTTCAGGTCTCCACTCAGATCAATTTTATAAGATAAAAGCACTTAAATCTTTCCTGGAGTTTTTCCTAAGTACAGAAGGAGTGGAAGCAGGTTTGAGCCTGGTGAGAACCGCTGTGTTAATTTCCTCCCCCAGTTGTAAGCACCTGTCAAATACACGTATTATGCACATTAACATATTGAAACTTGAAGTTCACAGGTTGTTTCAGGCAACAAACCCATCTGAGGCTTGATGAACTAAAGCTGTGCTGAAATGCACCTTTTAGATGTTACAGGCTATTTTGCAAACAGACATGTTGTGAGAGCTGCCTTTCTCATTTGACAGAATCTTTTTCTTCATTTCATTTTTGTATAAATACTGGTGGGAAATGCATCAGGCAGACTTTTAATGAAATGTACAAACTGTTCATCATTTTTCATAAAGTCTGTTGTGTACTGCGTATCACTTTTTTCCTGATTTTATTCTTTTTGTAATGGCTGGTAAATGCAATAAATACAGGAAGTGCTACTGAAGACATTCACCTTTTGTAGCTGTATGTGTGTTTTTGTAATTGGAATATTAATGAATGTATACCTGGTGGCTTGGGCAACAGGACCATGGCAGGGTCAGTCTCTTCTCCCAGGTAACAAGTGATAGGACAAGAGGAAATGGGCTTAGGTTGTGCCAGGGGAGATTTAGGTTAGATATTAGGAAAAATTTCTTCACGGAGAGTGGTTAGGCATTGGAACAGACTGCTCAGGGAAGTGGTACAATCACAGTCCCTGGAAGTATTCAAAAAATGTGTGGATGTGGTGCTTAGGGACATGGTTTAGAGGTGGACCTGGCAGTTAGGTTTAATAGGTTGGACTTGATGATCTCAGAGGTCCTTTCCAACCTTAACAATTCTATGATTCTATGGCATAAATCAGATTTATAAATCAAATAGCCCAATGAAGAACCATTCACATCATCAAATGTCACAATTGCAAGTGTGCTATTGACAGTTTGGTAATACCAGAGACATTTCTTGCTTTTGCCAGCTGAAAAAAAAAAAAGTTGCAGGCTTGCTGTGTCTTGAAAAAGAAGGGATTTTCAGTCAGACAGAGAATGAGATTCTAAGCCATGAGGTGTCTTCCAGTTCTTTTTACTTGAGGAATAGAATCTGACTTCTGAGAATAAAAGGTAAATTGTGAATGAGGCTCGCTTGCTTTTGGTTATTTATTGTCCAGTCTATGTTCATCTCCAGTGCACTAAACCACAATGTTGGCAGAACACAAGGAGGAGACTGAAATTCTGGAGAAAAAGTCGTGAACAGCTATAGCCTCTGGAAGTCAGTCCTCCTGTAGACTAAACTTTCTCTTGCAGGAATTATACAGGCTTGTCACAAGCATAAAATAAGTGTGTTCTAAAAAATCCAGGGTATAATTGTGCCCTCATTTTCATGGAAGTGTTACCACTCACTGCATCAAGGCCAGAAATTCTGACAAACTCATTTCAATTATCACTGAAGTCAGAAAGTTTCATCAGTCCCTCTGTGGACAGAATGACTGGACTCATGGCTGAGAAAATAGCAATCTATGCAACTGTTCTTCTTAAATGTTTCATTCTCTTCATATTGGATTTGACTGTTTCTGAGGGAGTTAAGAGGGGATTTTGAACCACTGACTGTACAAAGGCAGGCTCAGCTGCACCAAGGAGCTTGGAGTATGACATCTAACCAGGGATCAGGTTGGTTGTACGGAAGCTAAACCACTGTGGGATAAGCAGCTCAAGAAGTTATTGTAAAGTTATACTAGTGATGGTGGAAAAATAACTGCTGGGAGTCAGTACCTGTGATGCATGCAGCATGCCAACAAAACTGCTGGCAGGCTGGAATATAAAGATCTCCTTCTGCTTGGTGGGAAAGGATTGAATGTTATTTTCACAGGAAGGTTAGTTGAAACAGTTGAGTCTTCTGTATGGTTTCAAGTTATGCTGCACGAAATGGTACCGAGGGCACAACTCCAGATCCTGTTTTTCCAGGGATTCTTTCCAGGATCTTCTGCTGCTTAGTTAAATGCTCTCATTGAACAAAGGGAGATCTGTTTCTCATGGTATGGATGAATCTCTGGCCAGCGTACCATTTGGCATAGCAGAACACAAGGTTGTGAGATTTGCTTGTTTCCAAACTATGTGTACCAGTATTTATTTATTTTTTCCTCTTCAACATCAGATAGCTAGTCTGCTAAACTTACCTTAGCGGTTACCAGAAATTGATCTTATTTCAGTCTTAATTTACAATATAGGTCTTCTAAATTTATGTGTAAGATTCACATGGATACCACGTTGTGGCAATATTCATACACTGAGTATGGAAGTGGCAGAACATAGTGCTTTTGAGTAAAATACATCATCAAAGCATGCCATCTACACGTGATCCATCTGGTTAGGGCCCAGATGGCCAACTAATAGCATTACTATTAATACCATTTTGAAGATAGAAAAACAAGCTAGAGACAGTTCTCAATTTTTGCAGGATGTAAGGTGCATTTTAAAATTAACATCTCTGGAATTTCTGTTGCAGGTGAAAGAAACCATATTACTAACATACATGAAGAACGTAAAAATGCAAAGATGCAAGACACAGTGAAATAAAGAGGTATGAACATATTAAGGACAATCCTGTTTCATCCCTACATTTTAGCTACACGTACCCATTTATAAGCAAAGCACAGAGAGTAGGATATACTTGGGGTTCTGTGGATAACAGTAATACTAAGAATGCCTGCTAAATCAGTAGAGCACAAAAGGGTATTGGTGACTTCAAACAAGCAGTTTGCAAATGTTTGCTGTACTGTATGCACATGCATATACTTCATTGGGCTTAATGGTACTTTAATTTCATTCAAATGGCCTGGCCCAATTGAAAATGTTATTGTACATTGCCACATTTGGGCTGGATATTATTGCACTAAACTAATTTAAGCAACAACTAAATCATCATGGTTTGACAGTGAGTTTTTTACCCTATACAATTGTTAAAAACAGGACATAATTCTCAAATTAAATTGCACACTAGTCTACTAAAAGCTCCTATAAAGAAAGGAATTTGTAAAGTATTTTGTCAAACTGTTAAACCTAATAAAAGGATAAAAACATTTCAGTAAAATATGGCTAAATCTGATTTTTCATACCCAAATAAACTTTGAAGTTTACTGAATTTGAAATAAAGATTTCCACTAAAAGGTGGTGTAGAGGCAGTTAAATTCACTCAATAACTGGATAAGGCTGAAATGGGTTGTTTTACTAGTACTTTCATCACAGAAATGATAATTCAAGTTTAGAGTGCTTTATGGGCACATGGAAAGCATGTAGTTACCCAGCTGCAGATGTCCTCCATGGCTTTGGGCATATTTTTTAGGTCATTTCTATTGCCAGAAAAAATGAGAGATAACTCCTGCAAATTCATGATCCTAGTGAGGATTCTTCATGGAGACAAAGCTCTGGAGTTTTTAACTACAGCATGTTTACATAGGATTTCTGATGGGTAATTGATTTATCCTAGGTAAGTTTATCTATGCCTTGTCCCCACTTGTTCACAATAGCATCACTTTCTCTTTGTTATTTATGCCAAACTTATATCCCACTACACAAAAATGTCATCCTTTATAATCCAGTGAAAGGACATTTTCCTTTTCATTCCCTTTTAGTAATACATGCTTATTTGTAGCAAAACAAACATGATGGTACTTTCAGAAATGAAAGACCGCTGTGACTGTTGAGGAATCTATGTTTTTCACTTTGGGCATAAGCAGTGTATTCATGAGTATTTCAGCCAGTGATCTAATTTTACCTGGGTATATGTAGGAAAGCGGATATAATGTTTTGATCAGCATTAGTTATGGGTCAAAGACAACCGTGACAATGATTTTCACCTGTGTCTGCTGTTGCATTTCTGTGGATGGTAGGCCATTGCCTACATACAGTCCCTGGAAGTTTTGGCTTTGTATTTATTACAGTATTCATACCTGTTCCAGTTAAAAACTATTCACTTTATGTTATGTTGCCTGGTGTACACAGGTTTTTTAAGACACTACTGTAGAGCTGCAGAAGGTTAAAGATTGTATCTTACCCCTGAAATCAGTAGAGTTTTTAGGGATGAGATACAGTGCTACCAAGTAGGGGCAATCCCTAGGGACAGAGGTGACTCTGGACCTCCTGTGTGGCCCATTGAACTTGTGCTATCTTCCTCTCACCTGGCTTCACTGTGTAAAGTTGCCTTCAGCTCTCATGCCCCCTCCAAAATAACATTAGTTGTCAGCCAGACCATTTTCCTGATCTGATCCATCTCTCGACTTCACAAGTGTTCAGGACTGTGTGAAAGAGAGCGGTGGCACGTAGATGGCTCCCACCGCCCTTGGTCGGCAGCAGCCCTGGCACAATGGCCAGGTGATGGGTCTCCTCACCAACGATTTGCTGAGGGGCCTCCCTTCTCCAGTGCCTCAACTGGGCCCCCCAACTCTAACTGCACTGAATCTTTTGCTTCTTTAAGAGTCATGCAGTGAGCCAGTTCAGAAAGTTGATCCAGCTTGTTTTATTCTTTTCTTTTTTGGGGGGTGAGCTTAGCTCTTGTTTCTCCCTACTGGCTCAACATACCATTGTACAAGCATCACAACCCATGCAAGAGCACGTCTCTGACTGAGACCAGCTTGTGAGAAAATAGACCCACATCTTGTTGCAATAATTGGACACGGATACCTACATCCAGTGAAAAGTGAAAGGATATATATAAAAGCACATACTGTTTTTTCTATGCAATTAGTGATGACCTGTAGATTTTGTCATTTGAAGGCAGTAATATTAGCATACATAAAAGAACATTGTATTTACAGAGCCATTAAGGCTCTGAATGTGAATACAGAATACCAAAAGAATGTAAAAATCGTGCTCTGTATCTAAGCTGAACAATAACTGGGGCTAGGAAAAAAAAAAAGTATATTTTCCAGTATTTGTGTGGCTTCATGAAAACTTCTAGTATTTTTTTGAGGAGTTGGCTTCGTATTTGGCAAATAATGTTGTGATTTGTACTTAAGTTTAATTTGCATAAGAGCACACCATTGTTGTAAAGAATACTGGTCATCCTGCTGAATTCTTGATTTAGAACTAGTTAAGGGTTGATAAATCACACTTCCGTTTTTCAGATCCTTAAATTCTTCTATGTTCACCAAAGTCAAGTGAAAAGGAAAATAGAATCAAATCCCCTCTGTATAAAATAAAATTAATAACTTTATGAAAACAGCACACCTGCCATGTGATTATAAACAAAAGTTTAAAAAACACATATAATAAATATAAACTGTCATATTTTGGGTATATTTTTATTTTAGTACCAGAGGTTCTGTGTAATACATGGCAGCTGAAGATTTGGCTACAATCTTGAATTCTGAAATACATTGCACCCTCCAGAAGCACCAGGAATCCTATGTTGGCAGGATGGGGCAAAACTAGCGTTCATATTACTATATTCAGTTTAGCAGGGGCTATGAGTAACATACTGGAATGACAGGGAACAGAATAAGAAAATATGAAATTCTAGGGTGTGTCCTGTTTTTCTTTGCTTTTTCTGAGTTCAGGAGTGGTCTTTTTTGGAGTGGAACAGGCCCACAGATGTTCAGAAAAGGGAGCATTCTGCTGAAGATGGCAGGAGGAGTGAGGTTAAAGCTATCATGTGGTTGTTGTTTGCAGGCATCCTCTTGCTGTCATGGAAGTGCCAGTGAGCAGTGATTGCCCTGGAGAAGCCATCCTTCTGTAATTTGTCTACAGGCTGGGTTTCTGGTCAGTGCAAATTGGGATTTTTCATTGGCTCTCCTAGAATAATGTAGTTAAACACCACCAGAAAATCTGTCCCCAGCTTCTCAGTTGTTTTATATCCTGGTCAGTAAAATGGGAAGGCAATTGCATAACAGCACTGTCCAGTTTAACTGTAATGCCTTTTGCAAAGTCTCATCTTCAATGTTAAGTATCTACAAAGAGAATTTCCATTTATGTGCCTGTCCAGTGCATGTTTCTGTCGTATCAGCCCATCCTTGATAAGTTAGTCATGAATTTTTTCCTCCACTGGATGGAGAGGGGGAATTCTGAGCTTAATAAAAAGACTGGAAACATCGACCTTCCCCTCAGCCTTATTCTGCATGGGAAACTAAGAGATCAGGACTGAGTACTTGTACCTGATACACAGTCATCCTCCAGAAAAACCACTGTCTTTCCCACTTGCAGTAAACTCTTGGTTCCATGGGTGTGTGGTGACTATTTCCTTCCCGGCTTCCTTCCGTTCCGTTAGTCTGGTAAAGATGGTCACCTCTGGCAATTCTGAATAAATAACACTGAGCCACTCATCACTTTGTGGACAGTGACTAGCAGTCCAAGTGTTTCAGTGCAGCATATCGACAGCCACCTATAATGGCATAAAAGCAGAAATAACAAGAAAATTTCTGGGGTTGCTTGGGCACCATGAGAGAGGAAGGCTGAGTGCAGCCAGTAACCACCAGGTCTTAAAGTCATTGCTTAAACAGTTAAATTAGATGACATTCAGGACCCCATGGCACAAAATGTTCACAGTCTTCAGCTGTTACATGGTCTGTGGTGCAGCTGCAGACACCATGAGACCTGCAGGCCTGGAGCAGGCTGGAAGAGCCATGTGGGTTTGTGCAGAGCGTGTGCCTCCCTCCCACAGCCTGCCTGCACTGGGCACCTCAGGGGCTGGCCACCTCCAGATGTGGGCCAGAATGCTCGCTGGAGGGCATGAGCAAGCTCCTGGGAAAGGATTATAGGCTACCGCAAGTTCAAAGTGCTAAATATCTAGGTAAATAGAAACATATTCAGCTAAATTTGGGGAAAAATTCCTAGTCTCTAGGTTAGCATATTCTTTATAAGAAAAGAAGCTGAAATATTGAGATATTTAAAAATGCTTGCATTTGTGCTTAATTAAGTTGCATGATGGGTTTTTAAAAATAATGCATGTAGAAATTCTGTGTGCCGTTATTTGTAAATTGCTTCAAGAAGGCCCTGTTTATCCTATATTTAATTATTCAAAACTATACAATGAATTATTTCTGTACAGGGTTTATGGACAGCTTATTCTCAGTCTTTAATATTCATACCAAGATTGGATCATTTTAATTGAATACCTATGGCCTACGTCCTGCTGTATGCTCCTGTCTTTTGATTGTATAAATTCCTGCACTTTAACATTCAGAACTTGTTTTTGTGATTTTTTTTAAAAAGATCCTGTTTACTTGGAAACTTTTGCCAGTGAACAGGTTCACTAGCATGCCATAGAAAATAAAATAGGTAGTGTGCTAAGCTGACAAATTTACCTGAAAATTATCTTTTTTTCCTGTTCTAAGCAAATACTCTCAAGCATTTATATTTGAAAGGACTTCAGTCAAGTTTTTTTTGGAATTAGGAAAGTGACAGGATGACTGAGAAAAGACTAGAACTCTGCTGGTGTGTTTTGTAGAGAATAATCTTATAATTTTCATATTGGATTTGTTTTTTAGTGGCCACTGCTCAGAATCAGCTCCTCTCTGAGATGCAGAATGCACAATTTAGTATGCGTAACAAAGCATCCATCTTGCAAAGTGTATGTATAACGGATTAAATGATAGCTATTTAAAGTACAGGGAGGGAACATCAAAGGCTTCACAAGATTAATTTGCTGCTCTTTGAATAAAAAAAAACCGAAACACAAAAATGTGGGTGGTTAGCCAGAGAAAAGACTCTCTACAACTACCTGAAAGGAGGTTGTAGCGAGGTGGGGGTTGGCCTCTTCTCCCTAGTAATGAGTGATAGGACTAGAGGAAACGGCCTCAAGCTGTGCCAGGGGAGGTTTAGGTTAGACATTAGGAAAACTTCTTCACCGAAAGGGTGGTCAAGCATTGGAACAGGCTGCCCAGGGAAGTGGTTGAGTCTCCATCCCTGGAGGTATTTAAAGAACGGATAGATACGGTGCTTGAAGCCAAGGTATAGATGGACTTGGCAGTGTTAGGTTAATGGTTGGACTCGATGATCTTAAGGGTCTTTTCCAACCTTGACGATTCTATGATTCTAAGACTGCCAGGACTACAATGATAAATGCTCAGACTGTACCTTACAGAAGACCAAACAAAGGTGTTGAGGAAGAAAGCAAACATGCTGGGTGACTCCCTGCTTTCTCACTGTTTTCATCTGTCTTGATTCACTTGTCTCCCAGCCAGTGAGCTAGCTCTGAGAGAAACCTGGAATAGAGAGAGTGTGGTGTGCATTCTCCCCTTTCCATTGCTGACATTGCCTTCTTGATTTGTGTTCTTTCAGAAGCGCTCCCAAATATAATGCAGAACCATTTTAAAATGTCTTTTGTTTGAGCCTGAGCATGGCCTTACTCTGGAGGGTGTGAAATTCTCGGGGCAAGGAGAGTAGTCAGCTCTGGGCAACCATGGACTTGTTTTTCCTTTTTCCTGTCAAGGCATTTTGTTCTGAATGCTAGCTCTGGATGTGCCTGTTCTCACAAGTTTCCTATCAGTTTCTGCTACTGAACATGGTAGCATTTTTCTAATGATGGTGTCTGTCTCATGAAGAAGGCATATCACTGAGCGGCTGGTAACAGGGATTACAGTGCAGTGAGGTGCATGTGACCCCTCTCCAGAGCAGTCGTGACATACAGGGCAGAATATTTCTCTGCTCGATGCTGTCTGAAAAAGAGCCACTGCTTTTGGAGGCATGTCAGCGCCCCAGTCCTCCTCCCCAGTGTAGCCGGGCTTTCTTCTTGCCATGCTCCCTTTGTGTCAGGTTGTCCTTAACGTCCAACTCTGTGTCCAGCAGGCCATGGTGGAGTTGAGACCATGCAGCTCCTCCTGCACACAGAAAAGCAGGGTATTTTGCTTCAAACCCAAGCTCATAGCCCACTACAGCTTCTGCAGGTGAGTCAGCCCCAGCCCAAAGCACAAGCCACTCAATCCCTACCTTGGATGTGACGGCCGTGTGAAGCATGTGAGATACGGTGTGGTTCCCACAACAAATTTGCTGCCAGCTTGGTTAGCTTGCTGGTCAGATGTTTGGCAGTAGGCTATTCAGTCTGAATTTGAAGCTGTCCTGTGGGCTAAGTTGGGGTGTGATTCTTTTCTGCTTCCTTTCAGGAACATGTTGGGGACCAGAGAGTTGTATCTTTACCCACATGGGAGTACTCTATGGAGGTGCAGACCTTTTGCTCCCCACAGCCTCCATCATGCAGTGGTTTCAGACATTTGCGTGATGTACTTGAGGGCAGACACTTGAAGAGATGTCGGTCTGTGTGAGTTCTTCCCATTCTCTCTCCCCTTCACCTCCCTCCCCAAGCAATAATTGCATTGGTAAAACACATGCAGTTTTCATTCTTTATACTGCAGAAATAGATTTACTCCCATGTGCACTACAACAATGCCTCTAATGATAGTGTCTGACTGTAACTTCTATGCAGACAAATGCTTTTGGCCTCAGCCACTACAGCCTGGTTCAGCACCCACCAAACTAACGTGTGCGCTCCCACTTACTTTGATGGGCATCTGCTCAATCTCTGCTGAATTGCCCTTCTTCACTTTTCCAGTGATAGCTACTGAATTTGTTCTGATCAACAGCAAGAAAAGGATTTTGTCCAGATAATCTTTTTCTGTGTTTGAAACAAATAGCCTAGCATTTTTATCATGTGAGTAACAGATCATTCAGAGGAAAAATCGTCCCTTCTGGACACATATTTCAAAATTTGCAGTGTGTTGTAGCTCCACAGACAGTCAAAAAGGAGTTATTGCTAAAGTTTCCATGCATGTTGACACCTTTTACTTTCAGTTTTTATTTTTCTTGTGACTGTATTGTCTTACTAACTTTCTTTTTAACTTTCTACACCCTGATAAATGACTTTTCTTTCTTTGGAAGACATTTATTTTTAAATCCTTTCAACCTTCATTAAAAAGTTGGTTTTGTATCCAGATTATTCTGCTGATTCATTTCTGTTTTTTCCTGCTCCCAAATTCTTATTAACTTTGTGTCATGTCAGAACAAAAAATTATTACACATTTTGGCAGATGTTGTGTGAAATAAATTATGCGTACGGCTTAGCTGTTTACTCAGCAGAATTGGCAGCATTAGTTGTCTGTTTGCTTGTTTATGGTGGGAGCAACATTCTGTAATAGCTGGAACAAGTATTGCCTGAAAAGAGATTGAAAATGTATTTTCATTCCACACACAGAAGTATGGGGCAAAGTGGAAGAGGGAGAGGAGGAAAATCCTTCCAATAAATATAAACTTCAGTTGTTCTCTGTCCTTGCTTGCACTCTGCTGCTCTGTAATAATGCTGTCATTGGTGACAATCATCCCACTAGATGGTTTAAATTGTTCTCAGCTTTTTCTTGCTTTTTCTGTGTGCCATTTCTCTGGGACGATTTCACTTTAAAAATGTTTAATCAAAACTCAGATTCTCTCCTGATGTTGTGACAGCTTCATTCTCAGCTGGTGGTGCCGAAATTGATCTTTCCAGGGTAGCAGCCTTTGCGTTAAAGCTGCCCTTCCAGTGTGAAGCTACTGCATTTTTTATTAGTACCCAAAAAACTGGGGGAAGCTTGGAAATTTTTCAGTTTTCCAAAATGTGTCAGTGGGAAAATGTCTATTGCTCAAAGGTCCTTGTTTCTGTCCTCACTTACTTGATCCTATCCTATCAACCAAACCCCAAAGCTCCCTTTCCTCTGCTTTGAAACCTGAAAGACCTTGTATTTTATCCATTTCCATTGGGAGCAGCAAACAAACTTTGTGCTCAGGATCTCTGCATGACTGAAGTCCTACATGGCTTTCAACAAAGCAGCTCCTCTGCTCTTCCAGTTTGCTTTGCTTTCAAGAAGAGACACTACTCTTTTGGAAAAATATTGGTTGGTTTGCTTTTATGGCTGTGTCAATAAAGAATGAAGAATAAAATCTGGAGGCATAGAAATTACAGGTCAAAATGCTTTTGTCTTTGTC
Organism: Nipponia nippon; assembly: GCF_047370975.1. Classification (NCBI taxonomy): domain Eukaryota; kingdom Metazoa; phylum Chordata; class Aves; order Pelecaniformes; family Threskiornithidae; genus Nipponia; species Nipponia nippon. The sequence goes on from NW_028262402.1 coordinate 963,632, forward strand.
TCAGGTCTGTTATATTGATGTAAATTGGAAGGGAATCTCTTTCCTCAAATATTTCATTTCCAACCCCAGTGGTAGACACATTCTACTAACTCACTGACCAGCTCTTTAAACCAGTATGTTCTTCCCTTTCTTTGATGTATGAAGACACATTTATCGTGCATGATATTGTGCTTTTGCCACCTGAATTGCTCTGCTATGCATAGCTTGATGTCATACAACACTTCCAGGTGCATAAAATATTTCCATGTTTCTGATATTTCAGTGCATATCTGCATAACAGCACAGAACAAACCTGCTCAAATACATGGTCCATCAAATTACCAGGCAATTAACTCAGCCCAAAGTTACTAGTTGTTGCCCCTTGCTCTCCTGAATTGTTCTTTCCCCTATGATGTGGCAGTGCCTTAACAGCACCTTTTCTTTGTGCTGCAGTAGTTTGTTATGATCCTCACATAGAGCACAGGATTCCCACCACTGCTTCCCCCTGCCCTTCCACCAAAGCCATTGAGTTCACAAGTATATAACTGAATATTGTATCCTTCCTCAAAAGCAATCACTCTGTCCGGATTCCTCCCCTCCGCTTTCCCAGATCTTGGCTGACTTAGGACTGTCTGCCCCACAGTGACATGTTCATCTCTTCCTCACTGCAGTCAGCTCTGACACGCTCTTGTCTGTCTCTCAGTGAGACAAAGTTGTTTTGTTCAAGATCGTGACGCACTGGGGTTTGAAATGAATCTCAGCTTTCAGTAGCAGGGAGAAAATGACATTGCTAGGGGCTTGATTTAGGTGTCCTGTGCCATGCCATTGAGGCACCTCAACCAGGAACTGCTGGCCTCCAGCTGACGCTCCAAAATGATGTGGATCTTGCATCTGCCAGCCAGAGATGGGGATGGGGGGTAATACAGGAAAACGGTCATATCACTGATGCCCACCCTTGGGTAGCTGCATCAAAACATTAGAACTTGAGCATGACTCAATTGCACTCCAGGGGTTCAGATATCAAGGGACAAGTCTTGCCTCTCTTCTTTATGAGATGCTATGATTTGGTTTTGTATCTGAAACTTAACCTACAGAGAGCTTCTCCAGCCTGGACTCCACATAGGCATTGGGTGTGAGCATTTATATCCATCCTTGTTGTGTAACACAGGCATGAGATGCAAAAAGCCTACAGCTCTCTCAAGAGACACTGAAGGCAATTGTTTGACCACCTGATTTCTCCTAGAGGAAGGATGTTTTCTTTTTTCCCTTTCCAGTTAGAAGAGGCTCAGTTGGGATGGACTCTCCAACACTTTAGTCCATTTTTGCTGGAGCCACTTTAAATCTCAGGAACGGTTCTTCTCATTTTGCTGTCTCTGGCTGCTGAAAGGCACCACTTCCGCTTATGTACTGTGTGACAATGCCTATATACCCAAATCTGAGCTATTTCCACAGATCTATTTTGTTTTCAACTCAATTCACAGAACATTTTTCATGTCCTCACACTCAAACTCTTCTTCCTGAATTTGAGGAAGAAGCTCAATAGCTTAAAGAACAAAATAGCTCCTAGAAGCCTGAAATTGCCTTGCTATGAGCACACATGGAGCCTAGTACACAGTATCACCAAATAAGAGACCTGAAAATAAATATTTCATCATAAAGAACATTTGGACAGCTTTGTGGCTGAGGGATATATGTAATGAAATAAAACTGCATTAATTTTTTCATACAAGGTTTTACTTTCAAAAGTTTATCAGCTCATGTTGATAATTGCTTTCTGTTCTAAGGATCTATTTTAAGACTGAACTAGTGAAGTTACATGTTGCCTTTGCCAGTATTTCTATCAGCAGGCTGTTTTTATCCTGTTCTTTCACATTGCTTCAGGCAGTCTGAGCACTTGCAGATGCCCAGTACAAGCACAAGATCTGTGTTGCCAAATGAACTCACTGGGGTGCCTTAAACTTCCCTAGCTGCCAATACCACAAAAAGTGACAAAGACTAATGGGTACAGCAGAGAAATAAACATAAAGGTTTACCACTTTATTGGCAACGCTGTTGATGAGGACATATCACTTGAATCTTGGAAGCTGATTTTCTGACAGATACTCCCACACTTCGTGGGCAGAACTGTCACAGGCAGATCTAACTGAAGATTTTTTTGAGAATAGTGAAATTTCATTCCTTTCTTTCTTCTGAAATTATAAGTGTAACTAGTATTTCATGTCAGATTTGGTAATATTGGAAGTTAATGTTATATCTTCCCTTCCATAAGACAAATAGCAATATCAGTCTCCCAAGATCTTTGCTAGTTTGGAGCAATGGTGATGCTAGACACTTTTGTGCTTGGCACAGTACAAGGATGAGAAAACCCCAGTACATCTGAAAGGACCATTCCTGGGCATCAGGGGAATGAAGGTGGAGATTTTAAAAATGAGGATACCTGGCAGCCTGACTCCTCCAAACTGTGTTGCAGATTAGGTGTCCAAATCTCCATCACTTAAATTTTAAAGGCTGCCTAGACCTTCATAGCATTTCAATATCAGTCTCAAAAATTATAATAGTTGGTATTTGTGAGCTTGTACTAATTGTCCAATGTGGCAAGTGGAATGACACCACTAGCTGACACTGCTTTGCATGACAAAGAGTCACTACGGGAAAATATAACCCAAATATGTCACCATTGCTATGTGATTCATTAGAGTCAATCACTTCAAATTGACAACGTTGTCACAGCTATTCTGAATTTCTCAGTTCTCATCTCTCCTTTGCCTTGAATTTCTTTGTGTTTTTTTAAATAGTGGGAAGAAAAGTATATTGAGTACTTGATATTTTTGCTCAAGAGAGGATCAAAATACATAACTTTTGTTTGTTTTTATTTAAGCCCTATCATCATCCTGTGTGTCTGTCAGAAGAGCATAAGCCATGTCCCTCAAGCTTTTTCTGCCAGAGAGCATCAGGTTTCCTTGGGAAAGAGACGAGAATAATATGAAGAAATTGATGGATTATTTGGATTTGGGTGGAAAATCTGTTTCAAGTTTCTCCACAGAGATATCATATGGAGCCAGGGCAAAGACTAACGTAACAAGAACTGTAACTATGTTTTTTTCACATATCAGTATGTGTTGTCCTGAAAGTGGAATGGAAGCTGGAAAATTTGCTAAGCATAAATTTATGCACAATGGAAATTCATCAATCTAAGTTAAACAAAATTGTAAAATGATTGGCTTGTGTTGCAAGAATTTTGAAATTATGGATTAAATAGTTTAAAAAAGAAAATTTTGTAGTACTTGAAATAGTAGATTAAAATTTTCAGAAGCACTTGAGGAGTTTTTGTCCAAAAGTCTTTCGAACCTACTAAACCACTTGCTTTTAAGAATTTATTATGTAAATAAAAAAACCCCTAACATTTTAGCAAGGAACATTGAACAGTTTCTGTCTTACTGTTGACAGGTACTTACTGATATCATTGAAACAAGATTGTGGGAGATTAGAAAAAGAAATCATGGATGACCTGTAAGTGACGTTTAGATGAGTACAAAAGATAAAAACCCATCTGTACTGCTAACTGAATTCTGGAATCACTGACTGAAGTTCAGGAAAACACCTGAAGCTGACTGAAAACCTTCCACTGAATTGAGTGAAGCCAGGTGAATATCACAAGGTTGCAAAATTAAGGAGGCAATTTGAAAGTGGCAGCATTCTGAAAATTGTAATAAACCCTTGTTGCCAGCTGAGAGCCAGAAAATACCAGGAAAAGCCTGAAACAGAATTTAGGAGGCATCTTAGTGCAAACTTCAAAAAGGTTGAAATTTGTTGTATGACAGTATCTGCAGATTCTAACTTAATTTGTCTGCAGTGAGTTTGATTAATCCCATTAGAAGTAGCTGTTTAAGCAGCCTTCTGATGCTATGCAACAATATCATCCCTATCACACACATGCTTTTCTTTGATGCCTGTTTTCAAAATATTTTCAGGCATAAACTGCTTTCAGTAGCTATGTATCAATTTGTCATTTTAAACTTCGCTGTACTGTTTCATATTCAAAATCCAGATTTTAATAGTGGGAATTAAATGCTAATCCAGAAGTATTTCTAACCTTCAGTATCTTAGATCTAAGTAGATATATTTTGATTTCCAAACTAAGCCTCTGTTATCAGTCTTTAGAATAGAAAGAAGACACCATTATAGGCTCCAATATTATTTGAAACAGTGGTTGGGAAAACACTATTTTTTAAGCAACCAGGCTTAAGAGTCTTACTGATCTGGATCTAAGCTAAGAAAAGATGATGTTGGGTTTGGAATAGATTTCTGCCAGTAACTTTCCTTCAGTTTCTGCTTGGTTTAGCTCCCAAACACTCTTTCTGAAGGAAAGGGAGGTGGAGCTAGGAACGTGCAGTGATTTGATCATTAACAGTGAAAAGCACTCTTTAAACACCATCTGTAATGTGCATTTCTATGGAGCTGAGAGGAAGTTGTGAGAAAACAAATGGAACCACTCTACTGGGTCTGACTGGGATGGGGTTAATGTTCTTCCCAGCAGCCCACAGGGTGCTCTGCTCTGCATTTGTGAATAAAAAGGCGCTGGTAACACACCAGTGTTTTGGCTATTGCTGGGCAGCGCTTGCACAGTGCCAGGGCTTTCTCTGTTTCTCATGCTGCCTCTGCCAGCAAGCAGTCTAGTGGTGGGAAGAGGCCAGTAGGAGACATAGCTGGGACGGATGACCCGAACTGGCCAAGGAATATTCCGTATCATACAACATCATGGTCAGTGGTAAAGAGTGGAGGGCTGCTCTTCCCAAAGTAGCCATTGCTCGGAGACTGGCTGGGCAACCGTCTGCTGGTGGGAGGTGGTGAATGATTGTGTTTGCATCACTTTTTAAAAAAATGTCTTTCTTATTAAATGGTTTTTATCTTGGCTCATGATTTTTCACCCCCCATGAGAAAGCAGCTATGTGGGTGCTCAGCTGCTGGCCTGGGTCAACCCACAACAACCACACAGCTCGCAGATGAGTGACCTGGGTTTTTTTTGTTTCCTCCTAAACTTGAAAGCCACAAGAGGATAATTAAAACTTAAATTCCAGAAAAATAGCCCATCAAAAAATTTTACTGTATGTTTCCTAGAACCACCTAAACCCTGTTAAGGGACACTTTAGGGAGTACATAAATTATGAATGGCTCCCAACTTATTTTCTCTAACAACAATCTATTTCTTTCATTACTGCTGTATAATTTTAGCCTTTAGGTGAAAAAAATCATATTGCATTTACATTAATTATATTGTACACTTACTATATTAGAACTTCTCTTTACAAGGTCTCAAAACCTCTTCAAAAGTATTAATTGAATTTTCTGTATCTTCCCAGGGAAGGGACGATCTCAGCAAAGCAGAGGGCTATGAACCATTTCCAATTGTCCAGCATTCATTTTTGAAGCCAGAGAGTATGCCCATGTAAGTTCAACCAAAGACTTCAGTTTAGTATCTTTCAGAATCAGCAGTGATTTAATACAAAAAAAGGACTCCCTGAAAGTTCCTACTTCAAAAGTTTCAAGCACAGATGTTTTAACATGGTAGTACATACTGTAAAAATAATTCTTATTGAGCTACCATGGACTGTAAAAAGGGAAGAGTTACCTAGTTCAAGAAATATTTTAAAATGTATTACTGTGGAGGAGTTACATGGAAATAAAAGTAGGAGTACCTGGTTGACTACTTTGCACATCAGCAGAGTATTGTGTGCATTTTCATGTATGCAATAGGCCAGTAAAATGTTCCGTAGGATTCTGCAGCAGCAGAAAATGTACATTAGCTCACTTAACCCACCTTAGTTGCCCTGTAGCAGGGTTCCCTATTCCACTTGTGTCTTCTCAGGGAGTGCACAAGTGTCTTCTCAGGGTGCTTGAAAGTGTGCTCTAGGAAAGAGTTATAGCAGACAGATCAGCCTGGTTGGTGGCCTGGTCACATGCTGGTGTCCTCTCCCTCCCGCTGCTCCTCAGCTGTCAGTCACCCCCCCTCTGCCATTCCGCGCCACCAGGGTGTCTGGTTCTCAAAGGAATATAGGGAAGTCAAGCACTCACATCCTGTTGTTTTAAGTTTCTGGCTTAAGTTATGTATAAATTACTTATGTGTGTGTGTGTGTGTATGTGTATTCCTTAAGTAGAAAATATATATTGTGTGATGTGTTTTGCTGACAGGGTATTTTGTAGCCTTGTAGGCACTTGCATGATACCATGAAAAGCCGTACAGGCACCGATTTCACCCATGTGCTGTGGATAATACGACACAAATTAAATAGAACTAATATTTGTCGTTCACGAGAAGAATCTCAACATTTCCATTTTCCCTGTGAAAGCAGCAGCAGCAACAATGGTTGTGCTTCTCTTTCTTCACCTTCTTTACTCCAAGTAAAGCCAACAGATGTTCTCAAAGTACTCCGGTCAATGAGAACATCTCTATTAGAAAAAAGGAATGTTACTTTGTTGCAGGCATGCTGAACTGGTAATAATGCTGTACAGAAAAGTTATAGTGTGAAATTTAAAAATGTCTTTTTTTTTTCTTAGTAAGAATGACAATAATTTGCTTTGGAATTATTATAAACTTAGTTTTATTGGTTGCAAAATGCTGTTTTCCGTGCTGCGTACAAGAGGCTTCTGTGATGCTTTTTTCTTTTTTTTTGTCATATAGGAATTTTCTTTGTGTTTTATGTTAATGACTGATTCAGTCCAAGTTAAAACCCAGGACTGGCCCAGTGATGCTGTGCTGCTTTACGCTGCATGTGACCTTGAAACGGCGAAAGAGTGGCTCAGAGAAGCAGATGTGCAGGGAGGAGCAATACATGCTTTTATGAGAACTGCAGTCTTCCTTGTGCTCCTAATGGTTTTAGCTTTCCAATGATCAAGCATTATTGATTTTCCTTTTCTGATTCCCTCATGTTGAGACTGTTTTCTGTGACTCACAGTGAGCTAAATGCTAAGCCATAGCATCAGCAGAAATCCTTCTTCCAGCACAGGCAAGGGGAACCATTCAGTTTGTTAAGGTTTTTACTCCCTTTGTTGCTGCTGCTGCTTCTTTTTCTTTATTTTTTTTGTTAAATATAAGTGCCTACAACAAAGTGGTTGCCCGCCAGCTGCAGCAAAGCAAAGCAAACGGTACATGCTCAGTGTTGCTGTGCTCCCCAGGCTCAGAAATAGGACTGGGACTGTGGCAGTATTGCCCTGCATTATTCAACATCAGGCACCCTTAGACTCGCGCATATTGGTAATTCCTTTGGTTGGCCTTTCTTTGTGGTCTCCATGGCAACTGTTTCCATTGCCATTAGCATCTCTGGGGCTCAGCCTTACTCACATGCGTCTCAGCTGTTCCTCTCCTAACACAGCAATTAATAGCTGTGGTGTCACTATATTTAGATGCCTTGTGCCCTCTGTATTATTTGTCTCTGAGATGAATGTCTTCGTGGTGCCTGTGGCTAGTGCTGGCTGCGTTGCTGCTTTCTGCAGCTTCCTCCAGGGAGGTCACTGGGGAAGCTCGATCTCTGCCGCCCATGGTGCTCAGGACCAACGTGCCTGTGGATGCTGGTTTCATGCCCCAGCCTTTGCACAGGTTGTCTGCCAGCTCTGCTCCCGCATTTTCTGCAGCTTTCATTGGGAATGAGCAAGGAGAGGTGTGGTGGAGGCCCCTGGCAGGAGCACAGCCCCACTGGCACCAGTTTGCGTGATTAAGCCCAAACCCAGAAGTGCAGCCTCCCAGTCCCAAGTTTCCCATCACATCCAATGCATAGTATCACTTACCCACAACCCCACATTGTAAAATACCCTCCAAGGTTATGATCGTGGAAGGAAATGCGATTTTTAAATGCTTAAATACAAGAATCTCTGCATAACGTCCCAGCCTGGCCACTGGAAGTACTGGAAGAACTTCCCCACCACACTGCCCTGTAAAAAGAAGTTTTTAAGAAGAGTTCTACTGAAAAGATAAATACAACATTTTGAAATCCTAAATTTTATAATTGTATTTTAGCAAAGATTATCAGTCAGATTAAATATATGAAAAATAAAGATTTTACAAGATTCCATGAGATTGTTACTAAGAAAATCACAAATTCTAGATTAGTTTCTGTCATTTGATCTTCAGTATGATAGTCTTTTGGTGTTCAACTGCAATTCCACATGAAGATGGAGTACTGTTTTTTTTAAAGCAGAATTCATCGTAGCCTGGAAAGGTTTCTTTTCCCCTCCTTTTTTTTTTTTTTTCCCCCATACAGATTTATTACATCTATCATAAATTTCAAGTTTGGCTTAGATTATTTTAGAATGTCTGCTGGACTGAAAAGTGTACAGTGGGACAGTACTTGGGAACTAAATTAAAATACATGCTTTTGTGCAAAAATTATCACATCCTCTTTTTCAGTCCTATGCTAAAAAAACAAGCAATTGAATCACAGATTAAAATTGTTTGTATCACTTCTTCAGATTTCAAAAAAAAAGTAGTTTTTTCTGTTTGGGGTTTTCCTTATTTCTTTTTTTTTTTTTGTCCTCTTAATATAGCTATGAAGCAGCAATGCTAATTCTTGAGAACATATCTTAAGGAGGAACACACATGTATCACAGCTCTAGTTGAGAAACCGGCATATAATATGATTTTTTCCCAAAGCCTTTTCTTGCACCATTGAGCTCACAAGTATCTGACGTTTTAAATTCTGAAAAGGATGGAGAATCATCCTAATAAAACTCCCCTTTTTGTTTTTACCCACTCTATAATCATGAAGATGATGTTACTTTATGCTTTTTAGTAATCAGGACTGCAAATTGATAATGTCACTTAGTGCCTAGGAGTAGGTGGAAGGTGCTATGTGGTCCCACAGGCCACAACCGCTGCTGCACTGGCTCTGCTCCCTCCCCTTCCTTTTCCTCAGTTCCCAGATGAAAGCAAATACAGTCTTTAGTCTGCAAGAGCTCTGATTCCTGAATGCTGTAGTGTCCAGCCAAACAGTTATTTAAAAGAACAAGAGGCAGTGACTCAAAATCAAACAGATTGGAGAATTGTATTAACAGCAAATGAAACTGCCCCATGAAAAAGTGTATCATCTGCTCTACAGGGTAAGGTGAATTTAAACAAATGGGGCTGGACCAAAGAGGCAGTCTAGATGCAGCAGAGGAAAAACAGGTAGAAATAGCCGGCTCAGTACTCCGTGCAGCCCCAGCCTGACTCCCACTGATCCTTGTTTTAATGCTGTTTCTATATGCTTTACTGGGACCCCTTGGTTTCTTCCCAAGGAATTGCCGTTGCCGTGCACCGTCATTGAGGCTGCACCTCACTGGCAGCCTGAAAGCAGCTGGGTCTGGAGGCTGGCTGCTTGCAATCACAGCCTCCTGGGCCAGAAATTAGTCTTCACCTCCAAACTAAGAGGTATGCCATTTCTCTTGTGGCAGAAGTCTCTGGCCCACTCCTGGTCTGGGCTGGCAGCATTTCAGCCGTGATGCTCCTTGGAACAGGGCAGAGCTGTGCCAGGAAAGGTCCCAAATATTCATCAGCATGGTATCACCCTCCACCACTGTCAGTGCATCAGCCTCAAAGGACACTGAAGTATCGAACAGATGTGGCTGGCATGGCAACCAAAGCTAGTCCCTGCACTAAAAGCGTTAGAACCCTGACATGCATGCTGTCTAGCACCACGTGTCAGAGCAAGTGATATGGGGCCTTGCGTTCCTTGCAATGCAAGTAATGAACTGCTGCCACCTCTCTTAGCCTTTGCAGTGTATGCTCATAACTCCTGGAAAATGGTTTCTCTCCACGTGACTCCCCTAATTTTCTAAAGTGCTACTTAAATTTTACACCTTCTGCTCTTCTTCCCAGAAAAACTATTGGTTTAATAAGCATCAGAAAGTATTAGGAAGATTTATTTTGTATGGTTTTTTTCTTAAGAAAAGAAAGCTTCCAGTGAAAACTCTGTAGGCCTCAGCTTAGAGACTTAAAACTTCGCATGTAGCAACATTGTTTAATTCCCTTGCCAGACATGAAAGATCACATATATCTGTTGTGGTACATGTGGGCTCATGTGGCAGAGTCTGAATCAAATTTAGACTTATCCTGCGTTACAGTGTGATTGAATCCAGTCTTGCAGTTCATTGCTTGTCTGTATTTACAGAGTAAATTATAATAAATGCCTGGTGGTGAAATGACTGACAGTTACTGATCAGATTCAATTACCATTGACTGAAGCAAAGAGAAATGGAAAAAATTGGCTAGGGATGTTTATCACCAATAGAGCTTGCAGAGCGTCGTCAAGAGAAGTGCAATGCATTCCTGGTTAGCGTCGGGTTAATTTAACAGCACGACACCTGGCTGCTTTGCTCTTCGTGCTCTCATAGTCTGCATTCTGTTATAGGAATGCAGTACATACCTAGTGTGAGACCACTGCAAAGATGATTTTTTTTTTTTAAGGCAGCTGATGCTGTAGCTTCCTTGTGGGACTAGCAGGACAAACCTGCAGCTGGAGTCAACGGGCCTACAATAGCATGTACCTGTAGTCTAGCTACTTTGGAAGGTATTTATGCTAATTTCTGATTTCCCACTGGATCAGTGTTTCTGTTGGTGGCTGGCTAACACATAGTGGAACGGCTTGCGAGACAGAACATTTAAGACAGCATATGAACTTGTCATTTTCCCTGAAGATTTTTTTTAAATGTATGTACTGAGCTATGTGAACAACAAATGATGAAACAAATAAACAAAAAAGCCCTAAGCTTCTGTAAGTTAGAGTTATAGAATTGTGTTGCAAAGTTCAGATCTGTGTTTTATTTCACCCAGTCTGGACTTGGAAAGTCCATCTGGCCCATTCTTCAGTAAGAGGGGTGAAGCATTGCCGCCTATTGAGGACCAGTAGGTTGACGGGGAGGTTCCCATGCAAAATGGCTGTGAGGTTTGCTGTCAAAATAGGTGTGTCATGTCTGGCCATGATACAATTGTAAAATATTTCCAAGAAGAACGAACAACATGAAGTTTAATGAAAAAAAAAAAATTAATAAAAATCCTGGAATATCGAACCTTTCCCAGTTCTAAACAGTGTTTCTGAAAATAAGAGTGTAAGCAGGTATGGTATATCAGAAATCATTGCTTGCAGGTGTGGCTGAACGTACAGTTTTAAAATCTTTCTCTGTTAAGGCTGAACTTTCTGTGGTTGTTTTGTGGTCCTGAATGCTCGCTTGCACGAATCAGATATTCGGATCTCATAAAATCCAGAAAGTTTATCCAGAGAGCTCATCCTCGAAAATATGCAATGTATTTTTTATAGAAGCATTTCCCAAAATGTGTCCAGTGGTAAAGATATTGAACTGATCCAATTTCAGATGTAGTCCAAACGTATGCAGAAAAAAAGGCTTGGATAGTGATGTGTTAGCATCATCTCCAGTCACCAGGCACTAAGTTTAGATTGTCAGGCAAGTGAAATCCAGCAGGTACTATATCTTGCCTGCTCAGGCATCATGCATAATTTAGTTTCTAATTTAGTCTGGATTTAGTGGTGCTTTCACATGCTGTTTGTTTCTCCTTTATAATACCAAATCTGTTGTTTAAGGTAGAACATTTTATTTCCTATTGAAACCAATGCCTTTGTGTTTTCGTACACCTCTCTGTATTCTGTGTCTCACTTTCTGTTTTAAATTATTGTGGTTATAAACCACAACCAATTTACAGCATCAGGAGTGTAATTAAAAATAATAGCCATGGCAGCTGTATTGAAAAAACAGTCTTTCCCTATACCAGTTAATGACAGATCTTGTGCTAATCTGAATGCAAAACATGTTTCTTTAAAGGCTTTTTCCAATATGAAAGGGAATGGAAACCCATTAATAACTATATTCTACTGCAAGGTTTTGAAAAATGAAGGAAGACCTCCCCCCTCCTGTCTCCTGGAAATTGCATCCCTGATGTCTGGGAATCTGTAAAATGCAGATGATTTATACCACCAACAATCCCCAGGGCCCTGAGAAACAGCAATGCAAAGCTTCACAGGAAAGTCTCTAGGGGTTCAGGCACAATCATCTACTGTGGAAGAACTGGACAGAAGGATATTTACTGTGTAGTGTTTCTCAGACTGTGGTAAATAGAAAGTTCAGGAATTAAAGGAAAGAAAGTGCAAGTAAAAAGGGGGGACAGGCTGTCAATTCAATGTGAAATATTCTTATTGTCCTCAAAATACCTAGTTGACAAAAACCAGGGCTGCAGATACAGTATTAGCCCAAATTATTTTGAAATCCCTGAGATTAATAAAAAGAAATCCTGAAAAGCTTCGAGGAGTTGAAAAGGAGATCAAATTTTTTTTAAAATTTTTCAACATTTTTTCTTCAAAAAATACTTTCCTCTTCTACTTGAAACTGAAACTTTCTGCAGGGATACATGGATTTCAGTTGACATGTACTAGAAATAAGGGCCTTGATGAAATGGAATATTTTGGCATTTTTATTTGTAAAGATCTTCAAATTTTTATTATTATATACAAAATCAATTTTTGGAATGAAACATAATTATTCAAATTAATCAGAAATGCTTGGTTTGAAAATTTGCTTTCTGCGTGGACAGAAAACATGTAGATGATTCGATGCTACTACAGTTTTCCCTGTAGCTGGATAGGAAAAAATGAAAATAGAAACAAATAATTGAGTTAAAGCACACCACTAGTATTAAGTCCTTCCCCAGGGGTACTACTATGTCATTTGCTTTTGTTTTGAATATTGCTTGGAAGTGGAATGTACTGATTCATGCCATCAGCAGAATTTTAGGTTCATCGGTAAGGATTTATAAGAGGCTACTAAGAGCATTTTCAGGCACCCTTTTAGTCAATCATCCATTAAGGGAAGACAGAGCTATTCACAGAATTGCTTTGGCAGTTGCTTATATGGGATGCAAAAACCTAGCATATGGGAATAGTGGCTTGCCGCATCTGCTTTTCACCAGGCTAAAGGACAGCATGCATGAAAACAAACACTTCTCCTTCTGTATGTGTACAGCATGCTGTGGAGGTTTTGTTGTGTGCTCCATAGGCAATGTTGAGTTGAGGTTCTGTGTTTGGACAAGGCATGAGTTGTCTTTCTTATGTTAGGATATTAATTTAATTTTAAACCTGGCACAAAAAATAGTCAACAAAAAATTCTTTCTTGGTGATTTGGGGAAAGGGAGACAATTCTAGAAGGATCTTTCGTAAAAGAGAGACCTTCTGTCCATGTGAGGTGAAATTTCATTGAGGGGCTCCACCTGAAATTTTTAAACCTGAAAAGGTTCATGCTCATGCTTTCCATGCCACTTCCATAAATTAACTCTTAGATGCAGCACAGTCTTAAAGCTCTGTCTTAGCCACTGGGGTTAACAGTAAACTTATGCCAATAGTCGCCATGTCCCATCTGCCGCTCTCAGTACAGTCACTATATGTTGTTATGAAGAAAATCTTGAGGGGGCAGGTTGGGCTACTCAGATTTCAGGGGAGGTAGGAAGGTGGGGTGGGGAAGCGGAGCCATGTTAGCTGTGTGGTCTTCAGAGAGGGCCGTGTTGGGTGAGGGGTGGCCTTTGGTGTAGCTCATAACAGCATAAGGGAGAGAAAAAACAGGGATGGTAAGGAAGTGGAAGTGAAGGACGGTCTAAAGAGATTATTTGTATTGCATCACAGATGCTCCTCTATTACATCTCTGTACAGCCGCAGTTGCCAGCAATGAAAACCTTGTCTGCCTCCCCTGCCTGTCCTTTGGTATTGCCATCACTCACAGCAGAGTGCCTCTGGGGGGGCGTAGGGTATGGACACAACAAAAAGTGGAGGACAGTCTCAAACCACAGACTGAAACAGTAGATTTTTTTTCCCTTCCCATTTCTTTCTCTCGCAGGGCACATACGCCGTATTTTCACAAACTGATCATACAAAAGCCAAAACAAAACTCCAGAGAAACTCCCATGCAATTACTTCTCCACCATTAAAACATGGTGTCCTGGTTTCAGCTGGGTTAGAGTTAATTTTCGTCTTGGTAGCCGGTATGGGGCTGTGTTTTGGGTTTAGGATGAGAACAACGTCGATGATACACTGATGCTTTGGTTCTTGCTAAGTAGTGCTAAGCTGTTGCTAAATAGGTGCTAAGTGGCGCTCACACTGGTCAAGGGCTTTTCAGCTTCCCCTGCTCTGCCAGGGGCACAAGAAGCTGGGAGGGGGCACAGCCGGGGGGGGGGGGGGTGTGTGTGCTGACCCAGACTGGCCAAAGGGCTATTCCGTACCATGTGACGTCATGCTCAGTATATAAACTGGGGGAAGAAGAAGGAAGGGGGGGGGGACATTCGTCTTCCCAAGTAACCGTTACGCGTTATGGAGCCCTGCTTTCCTGGGGATGGCTGAACACCTGCCTGCCCATGGGAAGTAGTGAATGAATTCCTTGCTTTGCTTAGTTTGCGTGTGCCGTTTTTGCTTTGCCTATTTAACTGTTCTAATTTATTTTACTTCAATTATTAAACTGTTCTTATCTCAACCCACGAGTTTGCTCCGTTTTACCCTTCTGATTCTCTCCCCCATCCCACTGGTGGGGAGTGAGCGAGCGTGAGAGTGGTGCTTAGTTGCCGGCTGGGGTTAAACCACGACACATGGATGTCCTGCTATTTCTGTGTTGTCTGTGATGAAGCAGGAACTTGTGAAAGCTGTGTGTTTTCCTACAGAGCATTTTGTGGATCTGTGCAGGGAGAAGGAGATGCGGCTGCAGTGTGATGCTGGTCTGGCAGCCCTTCCCGGCCCTGCAACACCCAGTTTGTCTGTCGTGCTGGTACTGCTCTCCTGCTGCAATGCCTACTGCTTTATCTGCTCCTATTCTAAAGGAGGTCAGAAATCAATCTTACAACTCTTTCCTTCTTTAACAACCCCTCTGTTAGTGAAATCTTGCTTAATTCTTTCAGCTGTAGTTGACCAGCGTTCAATTTCCTCCTCCCACTAGGTGTATTTATACCCCTTTAGCAACTCCTATTTCTCACCTGCAAAGAAGCGGATGTGTGTGAAAATCTTTCACAGACTTTAGGGCAGATAGAAACTTCTAAAACTCCTTGTGTACGATGCAGGGTGACTCCACATGTATTGCTGTGCTCCAGAATGGTAAGTTCTTTCACTAAATTTTTAGCCATGTGATTCACCACCCTCTTCAGCACCTTTTGTTCCGCCGTATCACAGCCTCTTTCCCCAGGTACACCTGACACTGCTGGGTGATTGTGGACAACCAGTAAGGTAACTTGCTTGTGTGCACATTGTCCTGCCCTAGTTATACAGCTTTATTAATATAGTACTGACTGTCCTGCTCTATGATAGCTCTAATGGTATATAGATACCTATATCAATGTAATTTACTGACTGGGAAATGGACAAAACCAAACCAGATCTTCAGGAGCCTATACTAGTCAGTGTATTGCTAGTCACTTTTCTTCAGAAAAAGATCTTGTCCCACACCAAGATAATTATGTTAGTCCACCTCTGTGTAGGTTAAGTCTCAATAAAAAAAAGTATCCTAAAGAAATAAATGAGTGAGTTGGGCCTAATGAGAATACTTTCATCTACAAAAGTCTTGTAGGTACATGTGCTTGTATTGGGTCTGACTGGGATGAAGTTAACTTTCCCCATAGCAGCAATCATGATGCTGTGTTGCATATTTCTAGTAGAACAGTGTTGATAAAACACCGATGTTGTGGCTACTACTGAGCAGTGCTTGCACAGCATCAAAGCTGTCTCCCCAACCCACCTGGCCCCAAAGGCTTGCCCGGTGGGCAAGAGATTGGGAGGGCATATAGCCAGGACAGCTGACCCAAGAGATATTACATACCATATGACTTCGTGCTCAGCAATAAAAGCCAAGAGAAAGGAGGAGGTCGGGGGCAGGGGGCGGCACATTCATTATTAAGGTGTTTGTCTTCTGAAGCAACCGCTCCACGTACTGAGGCCCTGCTTCCCAGAAAGTGGCTGGACATCACTACTGATGAGAAGCAGGGAGTAAATCTTTTTGTTTTCTTTTGCTTCCACGCATGGCCTTTGGTTTTCTTTATTAACTGCCTTTATCTTGAGATCCAGGAGTTTTTAATTTTTTTTTTCTCCCCCCATTCCTGCTGAGGAGGGGGAGGGAGAGAGCAGCTTGGTGGGCACCTGGCATCCACCCAAGGTCAACCCACCACAGCACTGAGTTTCCTTTCAGCTGGTGCAAGTCTGTCTTTCTTGTCCTGAACTAGAAGTCATCAGCAAGGCTGTTCTGCACTGCTGGGAAAGCCTGACATCTCAGCAGGCGTTTCTGATGGCAGAGCAGAATGTGCACAGGCAATGATGGTGAAATAAGCAATGACAACAGGTCAAAATCATTAGCACCTTCATTCTGTTGAGCATCTTTGAAAGCAAAGCCTGCTCCTGGCGATTCCAACTCTATCTTAAGTAGCAAAGCATGCTCTTAAAACATCTGGGAGGTGGCAGATGTTCCTTCAGGGTGTGGTAATGCACATGTGCAAAGATTAAGGCCTGCAATAAAGCAGAAAGAGCTGTAAAGATTGCATAACTACACAATAGCAGAGGCATGAATCAAACACTGTCTTTCACTCAGTGAAATGCTGCAAGAAAGCTAAACTCTGTTCTGCACTACGCCTAGAACAGCTGTTTAGCCAGGTGAAAAGTAGATGTGAAAAACTGTTCTAATTTACATTAGAACAGAAAAGACTGAGAAATCAAGTCCAGTCTTAAGGGTATAATGTTTGGATGCTCAGAGGCCACAGTGGTACAGTTTATGAACCTGGATTAAGGCTCAGCGGCAGCCTCTGAACTCCATCTGGATGATATATGCAACATTCAACTAACTTGAATAACAACAAAATCTGCTGCTGACAGATATCATATGGGTGTATTGATTTCCTTTTTTGTGGTTTTGTGTGCACAAACCAAAGAAGAACGCTCTTTGTTATTTATTTCCATTTTAGCAGCAAAAAGCAGTTCTCGGGGTTCTGCCTGTTATTTACAGTTTATATGTGCATGGCTCTGTCGGGCATATGCCTCCTGCAAGAAATTGATTCATCTTGGAGGATGCAGAGACCCCAGCAGTTGGGGTATCTTCCCAGTTCATTTCAAAACTGCATAAAAGAAGTGAATGAGCAACTTTGTTTTTCATCAAGATAGGTGGCAAACCTTGCCTGTGGGAATAAACTCAGTCAAAGAATACTCCAGATCACCTCCCATGTGCCTCTGCCTCCCAGCAAAGCATCAAGTGACTGGGGTGGCCTGCTAGAGAGAGCTTGTCTGTGCCAGAGCCTGCACAGCGGCCTGAGGACATGTCATGTAAAAACAGCAATCACAGGGCTTGGTATCGATGTTATTGTTAGAGCCCTGGCAGCACAGTGCTCGGCAACCTGCAGAGCTGGCAGAGACTGTGCAAAAACACCATGCCAGCCCCTGAGCTAAGGGCACAATCATGCTGCCTCCAGGAAGCACGTTTGGTGCCAGCTGTACAGGCACAGCTTTGCTCAATCAGGTGCTCGCTCCTGCAGGCTGCTCCTGGGCCTTAGAGGAGCTTGTAGGTCCAGCAGCTGCAGACAGGAGCCTGCTAAGCTGGTGACCAATGCTGAGCACAAATGCAGGAATACTCCACTGTATTTTGCTCACTGTGCTGGCAGCTGCTCCAAACTGACTTCAGCAAATGCCTTGATCTTGGATAGGATGTTTTTTTAAAGTTTTTTTATGGAAGAAGGGAAAGAGGGAGAAATGGAGAAGAGACATATAATATTTTCCAAAAAACAGGAGTGATCAAATAACTTTTCAGCTACCTAACTTTTTAAACGTGCTGGTCTGCCTCTCCTGAGTAAATGTCCATGCTTACATAAATGCAGAATGACTTGCTAGAAATAGAAAAATTTATTCCTCATCCTCACAGAGATATCCAAAATAGCTTTGCTATTTCTCTTCTGAAGTTTGCATCTCTAAGTGTGCAGGAAAAATTTATTCAACAGAACCACAGTTTGATTTTAGTTAACATTAGCTGTGTTATGTGGTGGAAAATCAGTTACCTGCTTACATTTTGCTAAATCTGGAACTTTCACCAACAAAAATAAGTTCTCTCACAAGTAGCAAACGGAACCTTTTTTCTCCACTAGGAGAAGTCATTTGAGCATATCTTGTGTCTTTGGGAGCACTAGAGTAAATTAAACCTGATTTATCATGGGTTTGTACCTTGTGGTTAGTTGATGTTAGTTGTGGTTAGGAGACCAGGAAGGTTCAAGCTTCACTTGAAGCTTTTCCTGTGTTTGAAGCTTTTAAAAGATGGCTTCTCTCCCACATAGTTTGAAGTCTGTGTACTTGTGGATGGGGGTGTGCTGTCAGTGATTGGAAACATGGCAGCAGTCAGCCACAGCTGCTCCTTCATTCAGCTCTGCCTGTGCAGCAAGTGTAGCTCCATGCGTCCTATTGCACAGGATGCCGATTCTTGCCGCAGTGTGGTACAAGGTGCAGGTTGTGCCTGGAATATGCTCTGGATGCATGCCTGTGAAAAAACCCAGAGGAACAGTGAATCAGTCTACTGAATGTTAGTGCTGTCCCAAAGAACCACAGAGGTCATGGATAAATTTGAAAATCGTCTGCCTGGCAAAAATAATGTTCCCCTCCCTTCTGGTCCTAGTGTTGCAGAGCAGATGCTAGCCACGTCATTCCACCAGTCAGGAAAATGTATAATTGCTAAGGACTTGTGTTCCTTCTGTGGGACAGGGTTCTGTATGTCCTGCAAAAGGAGTTTGTATTTGGTATTCAGAGGCTAGCAAATGAAAATCAATCTTGTATTGTTTGAAACCAAACAAAGCCTTCCTCTCAGAAGCTGCAAGGTTAAGCTGAAGCCAATGCATGGGTATTCTGTTCTTTTGCAATGTGGTATCTGCTGTCAAATTACCTGCATTTCGCTGAATTCAGACTTCATTCAAAGACCATTGAAGCCGATAGCAGGATTTCCATTGGCTTTGGTCTGCCTTAGACAAAAGACTTTACAAAGGAATCATAAGAAGCTTATGAGCTAAAGCTGGGAAGTGATGCAGTAGACAAGGCACCAGGTGTATATGAACATTTGTGGTCCCTGTGATTCACAGTAATCCACAGCAGTCACATTCCTTTGTGTTTACTTTATTGATGTTTAAAACTGAAGTAATTTTAGGTAACAATAAACATTTGCTTTTGCAGTGGCAGCAGCTGATAAAATGTGATGGCATTTTATTAAGAATTCAGTCGAGATTGTTTTGATTTGTTGTGTGAAATACATTAACTGAAATGAAAGCCACAGTATCTCAAAGGTTCAGAAATACTGTTGCACTTATTTTTAGCAGTTTGGGGGTTTTGTGTTTTGTGGTGGGGTTTTTTTGTTTGTTTATATTAACAAAAGTTGGTATATGGATGCCAGGAAAGGGATCTTGCTGCAATGTATGTACTGGTAGAAGGGTACATGCTTCAGCCTGCAGTGAGTGCACTGCAATGTGTTTACAAATGGTCAATGCCTCAGGTCATTTTATCTCAAAGCATGGGTGTGATGTCAATTATCTTGTAAGAATCTGTGTTACTGTAGCTGGGTGTCTACATTGACTTGAGTAATAACAGCTATTCCAGGAACACCCTTACTTGCGCCATACCTATTCCATACGTGAAGACGGCTCTGTGGGTTTATAAGGTTTTGGGACCTTGTTTCAGGATACTGTGTGCCACAGGGTTGAAAATTATATATTTGTCATTCAGCAGAGAAGTTTTAAACAAATTAGGAAGTTATGAGACCATGTGGATTTTTCATCTCATTGTTATGTGAAGAGAGAGAATAACCTTGAAACAAGTCCTGGAACATGTTATTTTTTTGGTGAGCCAAAACCAGTAGATTCTGCAGGCTCATGACCCAAAGGCATCTGTGTACCAGCATTTATCCTATAAGTTTTGTGTATGTCTGAGTCATAAACCGAATGTACATTAAGGTCGTTTTAATTCTGTATCATGAGCTTAAAGTCAGTTTTTAGTCCATACAATAACCAAGGTTATTGGTTATGCAGATGCAGTGGAACTAAGAGGAAGGAAAATCCCAAGCTATGTTAATGTTCTGTCTCTCTAGATCTTCTTTACCATAGTGTTTGAATGCTGGTATAGACTGCACTTGTTCTGATTACAACAGTCTGAAAGCAGCAGTTCATACAGATGTTTTCTAAACTGTAGTAACTGACCACATTCTTTAATAAGGGACACAGCCACCTTGGCTGTGAGATAAACAGATGGTAACTAGTGAAGCTGAAACAACTCTACATCTGCCCAAACGCAAACATCTTGACTTGCAAAACGTGCAGAAACTCCCTACTCGGAAACATGAGTTTTATGAAAGCAGAATATAAGAGAGGAAATCTCTGTACCATATTGTCAAGAAACTGTTCTAAGAAGAGAGCCCATCCTGTTATGCTTTCTTGTGTTAGGTACTGTCTTGAATTTATACAGCTCCTTGGAGGCAGATATCTTACAAAATCACTTCATTAATCAAGGTGAACACATGGTTTTGTGTGCACACCAAAAATTTCACCATTTAAGCATTTTCCACATAAACATCTTTTCCAGTGCAGAAATGCAAGATGCCTTTCTAGCAAAAAAGAAAATATACTCTTTACTTCTACTAGTGCATTGTGAGAAAAAAGCTTTGAAGATAATCCAGGCAAGCAGCTTGCCTTGGAGTTAAAAAGGAGGCCTCTAGATGAATTTAGCCTGTTACCTTGGCTTAAAACCAGAGGTGGCTTGTTTCCCTCATTAGTTTAGCAAACCTAACTTTTGAGTCTGGCCTTTTTAAAGCTGGGTGACTTGCAGCAATTGCAGCAATTTTTCTTCCACTGTCTGTGGAAATAGAAGTTCTGTAAAAAGAATTAGCTGAATTTGTTTTCAAGTGATCTGTAAACAGCTAGTGCAGAAGTGACTGTGTGCGTGCCCCTTACTGGTTTCTACAGTCTGACTTTTGCATTCAAAGATAACTGCCAGAAGCTGACATGCTTGTAGGTGGCCTGAAGTAATCTGAACTTTACAGTTACATATAATCAGTGGTATAGACATGCCAAACCTCCGCACACCCACGCTCATGTGCATGTACACCCTGCCCCCCCCGTACACTCTTGAGGCACTTTCAATTCATTGGGTCTCTGTGGCTGTCCCTCAGTCTGGAATAGCTCCTAGGATCTCCTGTGCCAAACACAGAGTCATCTCTGACTCCAGGATGTAGTAAGTGCAAAAAATTACCAGTGATGGGAAGAAATGTGTCCTATATGGAGCATGCAAATAGCTTCCTAGCTGGAACTGATGAAATAGTTGTTTTCCCCCACCCAAGGGTCTCATTTTCAGAAGACATCTAAATGAGGCAAAGTCACATTTGGACCAGTACAGTGAAGGCTCAGGGGTAACTCAGACAGACAAATTGTTATTTCATGCCAAGTTAAACTTGGACAGTGTGTATCAGGAAGTTGTTGACATAGCATTAGTAATTGCTTTTCAACATTTATTGCAGGTTTGTAAGTGGATGAAAAATTATTCTAAGCCTTGTAAAATACTTTTATTATTAGAAATGGCTTGCCCCAGAAACATGAATGTAATTTTCATAGCCAGTGTATACTGTCGTAGCTCTGCAGATGCTAGTTAACGCCTGTTGTTCCTCCTCAGCAGCCACACAAGGAAAGGACACAGCTTGCAGGAGAAAAAAAGGCACAAGGTTCTGGAAGGAAGGTGCTGACAGTCAAGTCAATATCATGTAATCTGGTGGTGTTTTTTTCACTCTGTGCAGCAATAACTTACTATGACAGTTTGTCACGTTAGCTTTTCATTTACGTAGAAGGGACCAGCTGTTGGTTTATTTCTCTGAAGGAGCCCATAATGGAATTGCTGAAATATTTAAGGCATAATTGCACAAAATGCTATTTCAGGCCTTGATATTAATGTGTGTCTGTCACCAAAAATTCCAAGATGTTTCCCAAATGAAAAGTGGGATGTAGATTTGCCAGGCTTGGGAAAGCAATTTCTGAAACAGCTCCCTTTCTGTTTAGCTTTCTGCTCCAGTGAGAGATATTGTAGGGATCCTTATGTCTAATAGTAAAACCGGCTTTTGTCCATTTCTTTCTAGCCATGAAATTCTCTGCCTCTCAGCTGTAATTTCCATGACTGCTATAAGCTGCGAGTGTTTCTCAGACTTACTTAGCATATAATCACTTAAATGCCATGCTGTTCTTCCCCATGCTTTTTACATTAAAATAGGAGTAAAGTAAACTAGAAATAAACAAGCTGGTCTCTTGTTATTAGAAGGTAAAAGACTGTGCAGCAAATGAGAATGTTAAATCAGTGCGAAACCTCATTTCTCAAAATGCGATATGTGGAACTCATGCCTGTGATATAGCCATTTATTGTTCAAACTCCCTTTCATTGAGGGAAAATCGCATTATACGGCAATCTGTGTGCCATCGGAATATATTGCTGGAAGTAATGGCATGTGTATCGCTATGTGTATTGTACCATCAGCGTTTTGGGTCACTCTGTACTGTTCTACCACCTTCAGATGAAAAAAAACCTTGATAAAATATGCCAGCATGCCAGATTGAATTGTGTTCTGCATGTGACCCCCAAAGGAAAGAAGGTCATGGGGCTGTTCAAGCCTCATTTCTGCACCTTTTAATGAGATTCTGAAAGGGCTGGGGAGGAGGGTAAGACCATTTGTCACTTTGGAAACAAAAGAAGAGGCAGCAGAAACAGAATCTGAATGCAAATGAGATATTTTTCCACTTGGGACAAGCTGATTTCCATATTAACTATTTTTTTTCTATATTTGTCCAAATGCATTTCCTTTGCTATTTTGTATTTAGATAATGAGTCAAATTTGCACGTTTTCTAAAGAAATGGTGAGGATGAACCTACATAGATTAATTACGTTGCACTGCATTTTAACAGTTATACCCTTAAACAAAGCTGAAATCCACCAGACCTCGTGACCTGTGCTCAATGTGTGCTTTGTCTCTTACTTTATCATTGCACAGTGAAGAAAGGCAGATAAGGTGGGAAGAAAATATAAAAGTATTTACATAAATCCCTTTTAAGACTCTGAAATTATGCACAGTACTTTTCCGAGATGTAGGT
This sequence comes from Nipponia nippon, assembly GCF_047370975.1. NCBI lineage: Eukaryota > Metazoa > Chordata > Aves > Pelecaniformes > Threskiornithidae > Nipponia > Nipponia nippon. The sequence continues at coordinate 986,743 of NW_028262402.1, forward strand.
AATACACTATTCATATAAAGAACTTAAAGAATAAGGACATCTAAACATGTTGATACAGTTTCAGCTCCCTTGTAAAGCCCAGGTGCCAATGAAACTTTCTGAACTGCTCTGAGGGGTTTCCTGAGCATTGCTGATGGTGTCCAGTCTCTCCTTGGTTGATTCCAGGTGAAAATATTTTACCATTACAGGAGCGTGTAGGAGTGAATCTGGCAGGAGAGCACCCAGGGCAGCAGGTAATAATCATCTTCATTAATGACATGACGATGGGGCAGAGTGCACCTTCAGCAAGTTTGCAGATGATACAGAACTGGGAGGAGTAGCTGCCACCGTTGTACTGCTCTTTAGAGGACCTCAACAGGTTGGAGAACTGGGCCAGCAGGAACCTTATTAGGTTCAACAAAGGGAAATGCCAATTCTTGCACCGGGGGAGGAACAACCCCAGGCACCAGTGTATGCCGGAGGCCACCCAGCTGGAAAGCAGCTTTGCAGAAAAGGACCTGGGGGTTCTGGTGGACACCAAGGTGGCCATGAGTCAGCAATGCACCCTTGCAGACAGGAAGGCCAATGGCCTCCTAGGCTGCAGGAGGCAGAGCATGGCCAGCAGGTCCAGGGAGGTGATCTTTCCTCTTAACTCATCTCTGGTGAGGCCACATCTGGTGTGCTGTGTCCTGTTCTGGGATCCCCAGTACAAAACAGACATGGACTAACTGGAGCATGCCCAGTGATTGCCATGAAGGTGATTAAGGAACCGGAGCATCTTTCACATAAGAGCCTAAGAGAGCTGGGCCTTTCAGCCTGGAGAAGAGAAGACTAAGGGGGGATCTTATCCATGTGTTTATAAATACCTGATGGGAGGGAGTAAAGAAGCTGGAGCCAGACTTTTCTCCATTGTGTCCAGCAACAGGATGAGAGGCAACAAGCACAAATTAAAGTACAAGAAAATCCATTTAAACAACAGAAAAAACTGTTTTACTGTGAGGGTGGTTAAACACTAGAACAGATTGCATAGAGAGGTTGTAGAGTGTCCATCCTTGGAGATATTCAAACTCTGAGTGGATATGGTCCTGAGCATCCTGCCCTAGCTGGCCAGACTCTGTGCAGGGCTTTGCACTAGATGATCTCCAGAGGTGCCTTCCAACCCCAGCAATTCTGTGTGATTATGTGATCAATTCAAACCACCCTCCGGGAGCCTTGTCTTGATCCTAGTCTTCTGAAAGAGAACTCCCTGCCAGTGAAAGGTATGGTTTTGCCATCTCTTAGCCAGTCCTGCTTGCTATAGTGCTCACCAAGTGCCTAGCAAGCCTCAGCCATGCCGGAGTGGATATAGTTTTGTCATCCAAGCAAGACTTATGGTTGGTTGATGAACTGGGACCTCCATAGTGAATGTTGGTTCACTCAGCCCGTGTTAAAAACTGGTCTCTTTTTAATCCAATTTTAAGTCTGGCCCTTATTCTCCAAAGCAGGCAGAGGAGGGATCAGACATCATCAAACTGTTCATGGCATTCAGTAGTATGACCCAGACCTGTCCCACCCTCAGAAATAAGAGGTGGAGCTAGAAACATTAAGATTAATGTCTGGCACTTGGTTTCCACCTTCTCTGCTGTAAATTCTTGTGAATCCCTATAATACCAGAAGCTGTGTAGTCATTCACAACCCTCCCCCTGTCCCCTGGTACATTCTCCTCTTATTATTGTCAGCTTTTTCCAATCATAAATGATAATGTATGGAATCACAGAACTATGTGAACAGACAGATTTTCTTCTCAGTCATGCAAATATTGGCATTGTTTTCTTTCCCCTTCAGCTCCTAGATGTGTGGATTTATCCTTATCCTTAGCAATTAAAACATCTTTCCTGAGGCAAACAAAAGGAAAATAATACAATAATAAAATGAGAATGCTTGCAACTGCCTGATGTTATCTTGACAGCAGATGATGACAGATACATTAAACAATAAAAGACCTTCATTGAAATACAGACTTGGAGGGGAGGAGGCAATTCAAAGGAGGAAAAGCAATCTCTCTGTTCACTGTGGTTTGATAATAATTATAGCAAAATTAATTATTTGACCTTCACAGGAGCTGAGCAATTATACCACTTAGATCTTCTGAGTTCTGTATGTTTATTTATTGCTAAATTAATTAAATACAGATGGTTTATGACTTGTTACCTTAGTGCAGTCACACTAAAAAAATCCTACTGGCACACAAATGAAGCATCTGAAAATCTTGGATGGATGAGACTGTTGTGTTATTCACCACTAACCATCGCTAAGTTCCCCTCTGTCTACCTGGATTACACACTTCAGGCTAACAGTGGGGAAAAATTCCATCTGTCTTCCTTTTACTCAGTGCTATAGCTGCTTTCGTAGCATCAGTGGTATAAAGCAATCTGAGATTACTCCAGCACAGCAATGACTTCTGGCACTAACTCTCCAGCCTGGGTTAAACTGTGACACTATGTTACTCATTGACATTAAGAGAAATATTGCAGGAACTACACGAGTGTGGCACCACCAAAAGAAAAGAGACTTGACTGTGGTGCATGCACACTGTTGTGCAAGGACATTCTGGTATGAATAAATCCAGGGCTGAAGCGGCAAAGCTTTTCAGGTGCCTTTGGCAGTGTTATCTGTAACGAGTTACAGAAGACATTGTAAAGGCATGATAGACAGCAGAAGGCATCAAAAACTCAGACGTAAGCTGTAGTTGCTTTGTTTTCAGAGGAAGCTGACACCCACAGACATTAGAAAGGAAAACAATACTGCAAACATGAACGGGCTATAAGATGCATTAATATCCTCCTTTTTTCACAGTGCAAAATTATCTCTGTGACCTAAACATTGCAAAACTATCTTTAAAAAGCCAAGGATGCTGATTATTTCCTGCCTGGCAGTTCCTGTGGGTCAATTTTCCTTTTAGTTAGAAACAGCTATATGTCCTGTGTTTTATCTCTTCCCTGCTCATTCACAAAGTATCTTTTTGAAACTTAATAGGAAATTGCAGTAGTCGGACATTACGAGAGAGACCACCTCCACCATTTCGAGAACGGCTGTTTAATAGATTTCTGGCAGAAGCCATTGATCAGGTGGGGATTTGTGCTGAGGCAGCATCTCTATTTCATAAAAATGGAGCAAGTCCTTCTGGGTATCTTAAAAGCAAGTATGCTCAGCCAGGCTTTAATTACCTCTGATAAGCTCTCTAGCAAGCTGCAAGGTTTTTAAAACTGTATCTGAGGGACTCGGAAGATTATGTTCTTTGCTAATAGCAGGTATTAGTATACAGTTAGGGGAGTGCTGTGCTTTTCTATTTTCAATTTTCAGACTATTGCCATAATTACAAAAGCTCAGGCACACTGCAATAGCCATGTACAGTGCTCTAAAGAAAGTAGAGAGAACAAAAGTCTACCCTTTTTCCTTCCCCTGTTAGGGTAGGAAGCCACACTGGCGTGACACTTGGTAGAGTTTCCAGCTCTTCAGTCTTCCAGTCCATACAGATTGGGTACTCACATATCGGTGTGGTTGATGTCAGTGATTTTATAACTGCATTAGCACATCATTTTGGTATCAATGTGCAAGTGTTCTGCATGCAGAAAATCTGAACTGACATTGCTACAGAAGCTGAATGATGAGGCCCTTGAAAGCTAGAAATGGCAGGCTAAAGGTTGGCCATTAGCAACAGCAAGTCAGCTCTGATAACCATGGCTCATGGACAGTCGCTGGGAGTACTTTGACCCAGACACTGGTACAGCAGGAAGGACTGGGCCTCAGACAGCTTCCCTTCCTGAGCTCCCCCGGTGATCTTGGCATCCTCTGATGAGGGCATTGTCTGAGTGCAGTAATGGAGCATCCCATTTGTTTTTTTTTGCAGAACCACCACATGGAGTCTATCCTCTGCTCTCATGTCAGTCAAACCTGTCAATGCCTTGTCTTTATGCCTCCAAAGCCTCGATGGTCTCTGTGACACTGTTGCAGCATCCTTATATCTCTTAAACATTTACTGTCACCCATGGACTCCAAAGGTAGTCCTTCAATGACTGATTTATTTGCCTCTGGGACTAGATACTGCTCTTTTCTCAGATGTGGTAAGCTTTTCATCCCTTCGTGCTTGCACTGTCCATCTTTCTCTTGTCTTCTTGTCTGGATTTCTAGATTTTTCTATTAACAGGTTTATAGTCACACAAAAAGGTGTATCTTCATCTTTCAGATGCTGATTCTCTCAAAGTCTGAAAGTCTCTACCAGCAATAAAACACATCTTTGATTTCTGTTTCATTTTTCTAGCATCTAGCCTTCCTGAATTCTTTTGGTCATTAATTTGGCTATGGTCTTATTTTGTTAGCTGCATCAGTTAGGTCTCTTATTGACTTACAGAGTTTTACCCAGATTTTCATTGTTTTTCCTATAAACTAATAAAAAAGCAGAAATTAATAGTGTTTATTAAGTAACTTATATTGGGCTGTCTTCTGTACTTTGTGTGTTCACCTAACAAAAGGGAAAAGAAAAGTTTGTTCAGAAGAAACTTTGTCATTTAATATGTTGGCATCTCAGTTTGTTAAAGACACCCAACCCAATTAAAACCATTGTGCCACTAAGCCCCTGAGAATACTGCCAGAAGGCATCATTTTCTCTCCAAAAGGGATTGAAGTGATGGTTCCTGGGAGGGGAAGTTGTTAAACAACAGGTCAGAATTTGTATCAGCTAATTGCTTCTCTTCCTCTAGTTCTCTTCCAGTTTTGTCCAGCAGATCTCCGGAGGCTGCCGCTAGAGTGTATTGCAAATTTATGTTTAGTGACACTGACTCTGGCTGCAGGAGCAGCCAAGGTGACTAGAGAATAGTTATGTAAAAAAGAGCAACAATTAAGAATTCATTATACTTCTACAGTCATGTACACCGTGAATTTGCTGTGATAATGCACAATAAAAATTGGTGGTACTTCAGGCTTTCTGGATCACCCAAGAGTAAATGAATCCTTCCCTTAAAAAAGAAATTACATCTGAACCTCCTTAATTAAACTATTTACCACTTTCAGCAAATGGTTGAATTCACTGCAAGTTTTGTGGGACATTTCTCATCTCTTTTTTCTCCATTTTTTCAATGCAAAATCTATATCTGTCTTTTCCATCTATTGATATAGGAGAAGTTACTGTGCCCTAGAGAAGAGTTTAAGCAAATTCAAGGATTATTAATCTTTATGGTATCTGTCTTGAGCATATTTATGTGTTTTCTGCCAATAGTTGCAGACAGATACCTTCAGGTATCTGAAGGTATTCAGAAAGAATATAATTTTTTGCATAAATGAACAATAGTTTCTTTTTGTTGTCTTGACCTCAGAACATATATAACATTGTCTGCACCTATCTGTAACATGATCAATATGTGGAGGGAAACCATATGTAAATCAAAAGAACTGTATATAGACAGGCAGAACAGAACAGACAGCTGAGTTTTACAGTGTACATATCTAGCAAGAGAGAAAGTATTTATTTATACTCTTTGGGCATTATGCATACTGGGTAATATTTAATTATCCTACAGACACATTAAGAGCTTGCAATCAGAAACTACCTGAGTAAATGTACAACCTTCCATTTACTAAGATGATATACTGTTTGATTTTGTGCTCGCATGCTGCCTTACATTAGGGTTTTTTGTTCAGAGCTAGGGGATGTATCGAATTAGTGCTAACATTACATTAAAAATGTAAGGCTCCGAGGCCTAAATACTGGATAAAAGAGAACCTGAAAGTATATCTCCATAGCTGACCAGGACCAAGCCAAGAAAATTTTTAAAAGAAGGAGTATTTTGTTTAGATTTTCCCTTAACTTTTATTATAAAACGTACTAAAGTTGTCTGTAACAAACAATCACAAAGCCAGATTCTGAAGAAATCCAGCTGATGTAAATAACACAAGCACACATTTTACTATAGGACGCTCAAGCAGTGAAGGAAAGTGCCAGCTTTAAATACATTCAGAGCACCGTGGTGTTTATTTTTATCCAGGTTTTAAAAGCCAGGCTGCACAACCTGTAGGTTTCACTTGTAGGTGACATTGGATTTTAAAAGTTTCCCAAGTTAAGGAGAAAACTGTTTCCAGAAACACAGCAGAGCTGTTTTCAAAGTAAAAGATGTAGCTTTGATGTTGGAAAATGTTTTCTCTAGGAAGAGATTTAACCCACATTGCAGATCAAGTTCCGGTCCTCAAATACATACAGGCAGCAAACTCCCACAGGAATTGAAGTCTACTATCCACCATCTGCCCTTGCCAAAAGTACGCTTTCCAGACTCAGAAACCAGAGGGCAGGAGGCACTGCAGAGCATGACTTCAGGCTCCAGTGCTGTATTAATATAACTCATTAGCTGTGCTCTCGGCAACCTTGTGTACTCATTGAGCTGGGGGCTGTCTTTTGATATCAGCGGCAACGCAGGGCACAGTCCTGAACTCAGCTTGCAATCAGAGCAGAAATAATAAGATAGATATCTAACTCTGTACAATAAGTATTCCTCCCAAAGGAGGATGTTTTTCAGCTATACACCAGTTTTAGAAGTCAGTGAAGCTTCTGCTGAAATTTTGAAGCCATAAAACGAAACAAAGCCCAGAGCACAGAGTGATACAATTGATTCTCACAAACTGTTTAGATGAGGATGACAACTCTTATGTCCACACTCAACATGGTGTGATGTTCAATCAGCCAATAATCTTACATCTAAAAATAAAAGCAAGGTTCCTAGTAGAAGTGCTCTGTGGTGGCTTAACCTTGGCCCGCTACAAGATGCCCATCCAGTTGCTCTTTCATTCCCCCTCCTTAACAAGACGGGGAGAAAATAAGATGAAATAGCTCATAGGCTGAGATAAAGACAGGGAAACCACTTACTAATTACCATCACAGGCAAAACAGACTTGGCTTGCGGGACAACCAGGGCATCAGGCTCAGCCAGCATGGGTTTATTAAAGGGAGATCCTGTTTCACTAACCTGGTCTCCTTCTATGACAAGGTGACCCGCTTAGTGGATGAGGGGAAGGCTGTGGATGTTGTCTGCTTGGACTTTAGTAAGGCCTTTGACACTGTCTCCCACAGCATTCTCCTGGAGAAGCTGGCTGCTCACGGCTTGGATGGGTGCACTCTACGCTGGGTTAAAAACTGGCTGGATGGCCAAGCCCAGACCGTGGTGGTGAATGGAGTCAAATCCAGTTGGCGGCCGGTCACAAGTGGTGTTCCCCAGGGCTCAGTATTGGGACCGGTCCTGTTCAACATCTTCATTGATGATCTGGATGAGGGGGTTGAGTGCACCCTCAGTAAGTTTGCAGATGACACCAAGTTGGGTGGAAGTGTCAATCTGCTGGAGGGTAGGAAGGCTCTGCAGAGGGACCTGGACAGGCTGGATCGATGGGCTGGGGCCAAGTGTATGAATTTCAACAAGGCTCAGTGCTGGGTCCTGCACTTGGGTCACAACAACCCCATGCAAAGCTACAGGCTGGGGGAGGAGTGGCTGGAGAGCTGCCTGGTGGAAAAGGACCTGGGGGTGTTGGTTGACAGCCACCTGAACATGAGCCAGCAGTGTGCTCAGGTGTCCAAGAGGGCCAATGGCATCCTGGCTTGTATCAGGAATAGTGTGGCCAGCAGGACCAGGGAGGTGATAGTGCCCCTGTACTCAGCACTGGTGAGGCCGCACCTCAAGTACTGTGTTCAGTTTTGGGCCCCTCACTCCAAGAAGGACATCAAGGTGCTGGAGCGTGTCCAGAGAAGGGCAACAAAGCTGGTGAAGGGTCTAGAGAACAAGTCCTGTGAGGAGTGGCTGAGGGAACTGGGGTTGTTTATCCTGGAGAAGAGGAGGCTGAGGGGAGACCTTATTGCTCTGTACAACTACCTGAAAGGAGGTTGTAGCGAGGTGGGGGTCTGTCTCTTCTCCCAAGTAACAAGCGATAGGATGAGAGGAAACGGCCTCAAGCTGTGCCAGGGGAAGTTTAGGTTGGATATTAGGAAAAATTTCTTCACCGAGAGGGTAGTGAGGCATTGGAAGAGGCAGCCCAGGGAAGTGGTTGAGTCTCCATCCCTGAAGGTATTTAAAGAATGGATAGATACGGTGCTCGAGGACATGGTTTACTGGCAAACTTGGCAGTGCTACGTTAACGGTTGGACTCGATGATCTTAAGGATCTTTTCCAACCTTAATGATGCTATGATTCTATGATTCTAAAATTAATTTATTGCAAATCAAAAGAGATTTGGGTAGTGAGAAACAAAGACACAGAAAAAACCACCAAATTAATTTAATATATTTTGTCCTTCAGAATAATCTCCCTCTTTTTGGTGACTGCTCTGTGTAAGAAGAAAAGAAAACAATAGGATAGGATAGGATAGGATAGGATAGGATAGAATAGAATAGAATAGAATAGAATAGAATAGAATAGAATAGAATAGAATAGAATAGAATAGAAGAAATGTGAAAGTCTGTTCTCAGTTTTGACAGGGAAAACCTGACCAAACGCCACTAAATTTGTCATGGACTTGCATTTAAGAAGGAACATGGCTGGGCCACACACCTTCCCAGTTAACTGCAGGTGTCTGCACTTGCAGTGCCATCGCTGCTCTGGTCACTCCAAGGGGCCAAGTCAGCATTCTACTTGCCAAACTCAGCATCAGAGAAAGCCTGGTGAATACAAAATACAGTGATTTATAATTGCCTTTTGAAGAAAACACCTGCTAGCACTGAGGACTAAGCTTGGAACTTAAAAACAGAGAAGAAAGAAAGGGGGGGAAGAGAGACAGGGGAGAGGGAGGGAGGAGAGAGGAAGGGAGAGGAGAAGAAGGGAGGGGAGAAGAAGGGAGAGAAAGGAAGAGGCAAAGAAAGAAAAAAATGCAAGGGGAGGAGAGAGAGAGACAGAAAAACCAAACCCAGCTCACATCACAACTCCCTGCCTTGTTTTCCTGAAGTTCTCCTTATGAAAATTTCTGGAAATAGCTTTATCCCTAAAGTTAAAAAAAAAATATTTGCATTTCAGTAGCTGCTCTCAGAAAATGAGACTGAGTCATCCCACAAAAAAAAAAAAAACAACAAAAAAACAAACAAACAAAAAAACAAAACAAAACAAAAAACCACAACAACAAAAAAAGCCTTTCCAAAACCTTAATAATCCTCTGTAGGCCATGGCAATGTAAAGTATGCCTACCCTATGAATGACTTAAAATTTGCACATGCAGTTTATTGCCCCCTAGGTTAAGCAATAGAGCAATGTCCCAGCACAGAGGCAAGTCTTTCAGCTTTGTCTCCAAGAATATTCTTGCACTAGGATGTTGCAGGAGGGGATGCGGGGCTGGGGCTGGTTCAGCCTGGAGCAACCTAACAGCACCCCTGTGTCTGTGGGGAAGGGATTGAGTGACCAGGGCCAGGCTTTTCATAGAAGTGCCTGGTCAGAGTCTCAGGCACATGGCATCAGCTGAAACTAGGGAGGTTCAGGCTGGAGACCAGAAGCAACCTTTCCCCCATGAGGACAGCCTGGCAGTGGGGCAGGTTGCCCAGAGTGGTTGTGCCATCTCCATGCTTGGAGGGTTTCAAGCCACAGCTGATCAAAGCCCTGAGCACCTGGTCTGACCACAGGGCTGACCCTGCTTTGGGCAGGAGACCTCCCAAGGGTCCTGAGCTATTCCACGGTCCTATGGGATGGCTGTCACTTCTGTTATCCTGTCAGTACATGTTCATAACTTGCTGGGTGAACATGGGGCAGAGAACACAGAACCAAGGTGGAACTCCAAACACTAGAGAGACCACAGCTGTTCAAAGAAGACCTGTGGGTAACGGGACAGCTGTGCTGCAGGGGAGTTCCCTTACCATCCTCGGCACTTGTATTCAAGTCAAATGCATTCAGGTGGATCCTAGTACTGCAAAGAAACACTGCTCTGGAGCAGGTGTATAGTTGCTCCAGTTAATTTGTGTGCTAAGAAAAATGTTTGTCCTGTGTTCATGGATTCACACTCTTAATCCACATGACATGACAGTATTTGAAAGGGTGTCCTAACATCTCTCCAAAATCCATTTATAGTTTTATCAGCAGTTAGGTTTCATATTTTTTGATAGGAAGGCACACACAGTCATTTCTCTAATGATTTTACAACTGGGTATATGTGTCTGTGCGTGGTCATGTCTGTGCAGGGGGCAGGGGGAAAAGACAGGGTGCACAAACTTGCTTTAATGTTGAGAATAGATTAACACACTTCCCCCAAAGAGACCTTACAGTAGCATACGAATGGCAATTCTCAAACAAAAGGTCTGATCTCTGACAGCAACCAGTAAAACTTCCCAGGAAACGTGGAAGAACAAACTGATATTTAGAGTGGGATACCCTTCCAAGTCTGCAATACTTTGTGGTTGAAAGGTTTCTTAAGCAAAAAAAATATTTCTTTGTATTGAAAGAATACAAGATTGGTGGAATTTTTTTCTCTGCATAGTTGTTCACTTGCCTTTTGAACTTCTGTAAACTTTGTCCACAAAGTCTTCAATGTAATTCCTCATTCCTCTAGGAATCCTGAGTACAAGGATCAGTAGATTGGATGAGGGCTAGGAGTCCCCTTTCTCACTGAGCTATTGCTGCTTTTCTGAGAGTAAATAATTTCTTTTTCCCTTGCTTCAGTTTCCTCATCGCTAAAATGGATGTAAATACAACGTCCCTCATAATGCAGATTGATGGGTGAAAGGTGATGTGAAAGTGCAGTAAATTATTGTTATTACAAGAGGATGACTTTACAAGAGCTCGTTACTGAGGATCAAGGAGATGAGTGGGATCAAGGAGATGAATTTGAAAGTAAGCAGAAACAGGAGTAATTTGAACTGCAAAGCTGTACCTGATAGGTGAATTTCTTCCTTGGTGTCAAGTTTGAATTCTAGGCTGCAAAAATCTGACATCACAGATCCTCACTAAGTATGACAGAAAGAAGAGTTGAAGTTGGGTGGAAAGAGGAAGTTTTTATCATTGGATAACAAATATTTGGTGAATCGCTGTAATCACAACTGAGATATGGAAAGAAATATGCATTTCAATGAATTTTGAGAGGCTTGGGGTTTTTAGAATCTGCATCTTTCTCACCCAAGAAAAAAAATATAGTGGAAACAGAATTCCTGTGATGATGGGTCTTTTTGGTATGCTTGATTTTAGATCAGGGAGGAAAGAATGCTCAGCTATTGCTATTTTAAATATCTGTAGAACTGCTAATAGAAATGCTTAATAACTCTTTGCCTTGTTTAAACAACTCTGTTTATGAACCTGATTACACAGCAATCAGTAAAGCTAAGCTTGTGAAATGCTTTAAATTAGACCTTTGCTTTGAATTAGTCACTATCTCAGTTCTGTCATTGCATTTAGTGAAACAGGGGAATTAGCATGGACTTCTCCCAAAACCAAATAAGTCTGTTTTTTCATTAAAACCATTAAAATCCAATCACACATTTGCATGGCACGTAGCACATGCTTCTCATTCCAGCTGTGCAGATGAACAGGTTGGGCTATTTCTTTTTGTAACAGGCTTCCTTTTCAACATAGGTCTAGTTCTAAGGTTTGTTATAAAACAGGTATCAAATTTTTGTGTGCCTCAAGCTGCAATGGACATTTTACAATAGGAAAAGTTACTCTTGCAGGAAGAGACTTGGGGTTGGAGGGATGTGTAGTTTCCTGAAAAGCACTGCAGACTTTCATGGTAACACCTGAAGAATACACTGCATGTTAAATATCCCAAGTATATGGGTCAGAAATTACATTTTCTTGTATTTTTTGCCCTCCCAAACCTAGCTTGGTGTCGGTTGATGTCAAACTCAGCTTCATTTTACTGACATAGTTACATTTCTGCTGTAGCACTAAGTGACATCACTGGAGGATGTATCTCCAGCACGGGCTGGGGTTCTTCTTTTCACATGCAGCTGTATCACATGTTTTCAGGCCATTTGCTATGAGCAAAATCTCTCTGGCAGAATTGTTTACCAAGTCCCAAAGAAGCAAAAGATGGAATAAAACCCAGTTTCTGGTTTGCTGTTGTTGCTAAAGCTGGCAAATATAAATCTGATAAATGTATGGAGAGAGCAGAGCTCTTGGATGAAGTGCTGCTCTTTTTTCCTACTTCACATGATCATATTATTGAGACAGCATCACATTTCAGTGTTTGCCAGTGGTAATATCTATAATGGATGCATGGGTTTCAGTCAGAGGCCTAAGATTCTAGGCACCTTGGACTATACCTTGATCATCATTTTGTTTTATTTGTTTACTGTTATTTTATTTTGTAAAAGTTGAGCAGACAATAACTGCCAGCTGAGTGGCCGTGAAACTGATTGAAGTCATGCAGGCTAGCATCCTATCCTACCATGAACTCAAACAGAGTTGCAAGCTGCATAATCCTTATGCTGATAATTATATTTGTGGCTCTCGCTTTAAAATCCAGACAATCAGCATTGTAGGAATTTCACCACCATGAGTTGGGGGTCTTGAAAAATGACTTATTTAGGACAGTGGTACCTTTGTCAAAGACTCGCAGTGTAATGATGTAGTAATGGAAGACTACAGGTTCATGGAAATAGAATGATTTTTTGAAAATGAATAATTGAAAAATAGAACATTTTTTTTTATTTGGGGAGGTCTGATCAGAACACATCTGTGTGGCCCTGGCTCAGTTTCCCTTTTTCTGGTTCCCTCATTATACCCCATTTGATTTCCTGCTTTATTGACTCTCCTTCTTGCTTAGTGTAATGATAGCATATTCTTTATCTAAATGGATTCATTTCTGTATCTGTGTCCCAATGGGAGTATGTGCTAAAGAAACACAGCTGGAAATAGGTTCATCTCTTTCCCTGCTGGCCTTTTGTGTCAAGTGGTAAGTCTTTCTCACTCCTGATATGATTGCCTCCTAGTTTCCCAGTGCCATTCACTCTTTTACTCGTTTTCCCCACTTATAAAATCATTTACCATTTAAGATAAAACCAGTTAAAATTTACATTACCAAAATAGAAGCATGAGTGGCAGGGAAGGTCAGTTAACCTAAAGCACAATCCTAAATGTGTACAGCATTTTCCTTTTAGAGGAGGCAATGAGATAGAAGCGTACAGAATGTCTCCTATGTGTTACGCTCCCGAGCATCAGCTGCGGTGTGTGCTTGCGTGCAAGTGAGCATGTGTGCATTTCTTAGCAAGCTTCACACTACTCAGAGAGGACTTCTCTGCATTTATTAGTCATGCCAAATTCTCTTAGGAGCCAGATCCTTAGCCCGCTTTTCTGCTCTATCCTCTCCAAGGGCAGTAGGTATTTGAAGTAACCAAGGAATGCAACAACAGCCGCAAAATGCAGGCTCCCCAAGCCCAAAATGCAAGCTCCCCAAGGATATCCCAGGGTTTGATAACTTTTTTTACTGTTATTATCAAAATTCTCATTTCAAACCATCCATGATATGATTTTTACAGTGTTTAACACACAGCTCTTTCAGATCTTGACAGTATTCAGGGTCCTCCACACTGCAGAAATTCAGGTGCCAAGACAGCAAAATTATAGAGGCTTCTTGATTATCTGGGCTAACGTCACAGAAAACAGGGCATACATGTGAAAAAGAAGTACATGAATATCCTTCTTTATTCCCAAGTGTGACAATGAACTTCTAACTCTTACATTCTAGCTGTGTCAGTAATGTCATGTCAACCTAAGGAATTCAAAAGTAGATTGTATGAAAACTGTAGCTGAATAAATTGTTATTTAAGTTATATTTGTTACTCTTGAGATGAATTCATCCTATGACATGGAGGAAATTGTGCACCTTATTGTTTTTACCTCACTCTTCTGAGTTGCAAACTGCTCTATTGTATTTACTTATATGCCTGTTTGAGAATGAAGCTAGAAATATGTTCAGCGATAGTTTTTTGAGTCCAGTTATAACATTTGTTTTTGAAAGACACAGGTGACTGCACACTGAGCCGTGATTCCTTGCATACCTTTTATGTTTTAATGGAATGAATCAACACTGGACTTCCCAGGCATTCAAACATGGAATGAGTCCTTTAATGCATGTGAGTCCTTAAAAGGACCTCCACTTTAATATTCAATCATTCATAATACTGCACTTCTCTTTTCAGTGTTTATGTTTGAAATGTCAAGATTAAGGTTTTTCAGTGTTAAGCTTTCCAGATTTCTCTTAGTTTGCTTTCTTTTACCGGAGGCAGGGGCACAAAATCCTTCAGCTCCCTTGGAAAACCAGGAGCTGTCAGATTTTCAGCATCCTCCTTGAGTTATGACAGTACTGAAGCAGCAATTGACAAATCCCTTGACATGCAAGGTCTAGTGGTTTCCATCAAAGAGAGGTAGCACTCAGACATCGCTCCAATCAGTTCGTTCTTGGATGACTGGTTTTCATCAGTTTCTGGAGGATTCTTTTGATTTTTAGGGTTTTATTTTTAAAGTATATGTATGCATTTGGGACATTATCACATTGATTAGAAAGAACGTACTAAATTACCAAGATGTACTCATTGCAGTTTGTAAACTCTGCAAGTAAAAATTTAGTGTTTCAGTGAACTGGTTTACTTGTTTTGTTATGCTCCTCTCTTTTCTTTACAGATGGGATTAAAATGGATTAAAAGAGTCAGAAAAGACTGAAAGTGGATAAAAAAATGGCATGCTACTGATGTTCAGGAGCTTTCCTGAGCAACACCTGTCTTGCTTGGGCTGCCCTGCAACCATTGCACGGAAGGGAAGGACAGGCTGCAGAGAAGACGTAAAGCTTTGCTGTGGTGGCTGAAAAAAAAAAAAAATGCTGCAAAAAGCTGAGGAGATCCAGGTATGTAACATACCCTGAGGTCCACAAGTCCCTGGTTCTCTGGTGATCAGAGGTACTTGCAGTTTGTTTTTCTCACCTCATCTGCCCCTTGTCCTCCTTTCCCCCCTTTCAGATTCTGCGTTTTCAAAGGAATGGTTAGAAAATGCATGCAGCAAGGGTCTTTAAAGGTCACCTTCTGCTGTCACCTCCTAAGAGCAGGGTCAAAAAAGGCAGGAGACACTGGGCCCTGTGCAGTCCACTTTGGGCTTTCATGCAAGATAGAGATGTCAACAGCCATCCTCAGGAAAACTATTCCCCAGTCAGATCACTTTACCTGAACTCACAGGCCAGACCAACATGTCCTGTCCCAGCAGGGAGCTTGCCCGGCCTGAGGCCCAGCCCTGTGGCACTCGTGCAGGAGCACCATGCTGCACAGGACCAGTGTCACCCTAAGGCAGGCCCCGTGGGCACCGCGTCCCATCTGGGGCCCTGGACAGGACAGAGGTCGCCAAACTGGAGGGGCTGAAAGGAGGCCACTCAGATGGCAGGACTGGACCCCTTACCCTGCACAGAGGGGCTGACTCCTTTGTGGGGGTAACTGTCTTTGGTTTTCTTTATGTCTCTCTTTTTTTTTTTGCCATGCTTGGTTTTTTTGGAAGGCAATGAACAGCAGATCTCTCCCCAAAAATGCACCCCTCCAACACGCACTTGGAAAGGCTCTGAAGAGACAAGATGACAATGTGGGTTGATGGCATTACAGTTTCTATAGATGTGTGGCCCGGGCTCAAAAACCAGCTCAACCCAAGCCAGCTGTCATTGTACTTTCTCTCGAAGGTGGTGCTGATAGGATTCAGCTTAGAAGATGACACTTGCCTACCAAAGCCCTCCCCTGTACCATAACTGCGGAATTTTAGGAGAATGTGAGTGCACAGGGTATATGCAAGCAGGTAACATTTGAGCACATGCCTCTTGTCCACATCTGCACCTTCCCAAGCTTGTGTTCCTTATCTCTTCTCCTTTGGTGATATTTCTACATTTCTTCCCTCACTCCACCTTTGTCCTGGAGCAGAGTTGTTGTACAAAATGTTGGAAGTATCTCTGGTCCTGCCACCCCTATGCAAAGAAAACCTTTTGGTAGAAAAATTGTCCATGCAGTACTTCACAACCTAACCGTTGTCCATGGGAAGTGGAGAGGGAGGTGCTGATCTCTTCTCCCTGGCATCCAGTGACAGGAGACGTGGGAATGGTTCAAAGCTGCATCAGGGGAGGTTCAGACTGGACATTAGGAAGCATCTCTTTACCAAGAAGGTGGTCAAACACTGGAACAGGCTTCCGAGAGAGGTGGTCGATGCCCCCTGGCTGTCAGTGTTTAAGAGGCATTTGGGCAATGCCTTTAATAACATGCTTTGACTTTTGGTCAGCCCTGAAGGGGTCAGGCAATTGGACTAGATGATTGTTGTAGGTCCATTCCAGCTGAACTAAACCTATTCTATTCTATTCTATTCTATTCTATTCTATTCTATTCTATTCTAATTTTTTCACCAGATTGTTTGCATAGAGGTGCTCAGGTCATTTGTCTTCCCCAGACATCACAGTGTAGCAATCAAAAGAAAGATGAGCATTTCTGTTTCATCTGACCTCACCTTCTTCCTCCTGGAGAAAGACAGGTTGACTATGGAGATGGTAAATCTGCAAAACAAGCATGGCTTTTCTTCTGTGATGGTAAGCAGAAGTCAATCAAACAATGACCAATTTGTTTTAGTGTGTCAGCAGTAGAGCAAGGCACAGCTGGGAGCAGGAGGCAACAAACTTGGGATGAGAAGGCTGTGAGTTTGCCTGGTCCCCTCTTCTCTGGCTCTCACATCATCTGCTTGTGCTTTTGCTTCCCCCTTTCACATTGCAGGCTGTGGGAGCAAGAATGCTCTTTTATTTTCTATGAGCATGCCTCATAGCCTTCGTACAGCAGGGGTTTAGATGGGCTTTCAAGGTGTTATTATAATATATGTGACCAAAGTGATTCATGACCGCTGGTATTAGTGACACAACTGACTTCTTTTTGTGATCATGAGATTTTCCTTGTAGTATCTCTGTTGGCATGAATGATAAACACATGGTGTAGTGAACTCAGGAACATGATGGCTGATTATTTTGTAAACCATTGCAAAGTCTTTGGAAATAAGGATTAAATAATTCAGACTCAAAAAATTCTCTTCTCTGCTTGCCTAAGGTTAGTAATTTTGATGGATGTGAGTAAAACATATTTTTTCCCATTATCAGCATAATAAAAGGTGGATTAATGGTTTTGTTCTGGGCATATGTTGGGACTCTCTGTAAAAATTTTCCCAAATAACTTTCTCAGGCTGCTATTCAACTGCAAAGAAATAGTTATAATCATCCTCATTATTATTATTATTACACCACCAGCATTACCATCACAATCATCTGTCAAAACATCCAATAGCTCAATTGTAGAAGATCCCAAAGGACATGCAGGAAAGAAAAATCCAATTTCCAATTATCCTGTTGGAGCTAAAATACTCCCATTATTAGCGGGCCTGTTCTACAACATCTGAGAGACTGAACTCTTCTGAGAGATGCTGTCAGATAAATGCTGGTGCAGCTCTTTGGGGCTTTCAAATGGAAAAAAAGTGAAGATAGCACATGCAGAATGGCCAAACCAAACAGACCAAACCCAAATCTACACACTAGTATAGCTGAAGGACACAGATTACTGGCTAATGCTGTATATATTGCTTTCGTATAGTGAGACATCACAGAAAAGAGGTGCTTTTAAAAGCTATTGCTGCTGTGGGGATGCCTTTGAAGTACTTCTGGGTAGCAAACATGGAATTTGTCAGAAGAACCTGGTTCTCACAACATTTCCTCACTGAGTTCCACATCAGGACTGTTCAAAGAGATATCCAGAAGTCTCTTTGAGCCGTCAGATATTTGGAGAGTTTGTTCCTTTCTATGTTTGGTAATATTTATAGCACTGGGAGAAGAGGATGGGCTTTTTTAGTTCTACTTTATTTGTTATATTTCTTTATGACAAACCTGGGGATGTAATTCTGTTCTTGTCTGCTATTTCTCCCTGCTTCTAACACTGTTTTGTGATTGACTTCTTTCTGTGGTAAGAGATGTCTAATGCCACTCTGGAGGTGTTGCTATTGACTTCAGAGGCTTTTGTGTGGATTTACCTTCAGGTGCCATCAAAGCGTGTCTCCTAATCATTATTCTTGATGTGCAAACATTTCATGCCTTTGCTTTCTGCCTAATTGGGCTCTTCACAGGAAGAAGCCATATTAATACTAATGGAGAAATCCACCAATAAGGGGAGCATCGTCTAATGTCAATGATTATTTAAAACTAAGTCTTAGCAATCCTCATTACCATTACTGAGTTATTTCTTCAGCCACTGAGTTAGCCTCTATGCACTTACGGCTGATGAATGCTAATTCTGCTTGTCAGTAAGACCATAGATATGTTCCTTGAAGTGATCTAAATCATCCAGCATCACCTGATTTCTTATTGTTAAAAACAGATTAAAGTTCTTTTTCTGTACTGCTCAGTAGAGAAGCAGTCCTCCAGGGGTGAAATGCAACCAAGAGTTTAACACAGGCCCTAAATGAGACAGATACAAAGTCTTTCTCTCACATACCTACTCTTGACTTCCATGGTTGTCAAATCAAGCTCCAGAAAAGTGAAGTTATGGTGTGTGCATATTGAGTATGTGACTGATCTTGACCAAGTAAGTGTAGTGAGACATGAGGGGAAGCGGCGACTTATCTCAGCTTGGGAAGGAAACACTCCTGTTACCTGACAGTAGCAGGTCTCAGAAGGTTCATTATTTGTATTAAAAGTCCATGTTACAAACCTCAGGGCAAGATCTTATGTAAGTGTAAGGTGATTTTACTTTGCAATACTTCTAAGCAGCTTGATTTGATCCACTCGTGCCTTCTCCCCCCCTCTACTGACAAAAACCAGGACACACGTGCAAGTGGTCTGTTCAGCACCACTGGTGTGCAACACAGCAATTTTAAGCAATTCAGCTGCCTTGTGCATCTGTGGTTTGAGTTTCTTAGCATTACAGGCTGTTTTGTTGGTCGGCTAACAGGAAAAGGAGTGACATAGGGGGTATGCTGTAGCCTTATTGCCATCCTGTTTTCAAGATGCAAAGTTCTCTGCTGATGAGTCATCTGTGTTGAGGTTTTACCGCAGAAACTAATCTAGATAGGAACACCACATTCCTGAATTTCACTGCTGTTGACTGCAGTGTTTGGTTATCAATACAGGCCATTGAACAGGACTTCCTAAACATTTTCAAAGCCTGTATCTCTCACTGTGAGACACTGTGCAGATCTGTCCAGATCGGAGTGCAGTGAATGAGATGCGATACAGCAGGATGCCTTCCCTTCAACAGTCTGCACTGTTCAGGTACATGTTTTGCAGCTGAATGTGTTTTGTTGGTATGCTCCCACAGGAAGGGTGTCACAACCTCCTACTAGCCATGTGTGACAGGGCATATTCAGTGATCAGCTGCATATCTGAGAGGTCTCCATGTGGTGGAGTACTCATTTTGTTTTCTTTAAGTTGTATGAAGAAACACTGCAGAATTTGCCATTGAAGACCCTATGTACTTATTATATGACACTTTACATAACCTGCTCTGTAATACATATGCAAAACTTCTTTTCCTGCATTTGTTTTGGCACTTACTGACTTCTGAGTGTTTAGCAGTGCCATATTGTTTATACTGGCGAAAAACTTTATGCAAACTTGTTTCTGTTAAGGAAAGGAAGGAGATGAAGGAGAGGAAAATTTGGCCAGTTGAAACATGGTCAGTTTTCAAGTGGATGCTAATTTGCTCTTCTAATTAGTCATGAGCTAGTTCTGATTCAAAACCCATATAAGTGCATTAGTGCAGACGGAGTGAATGTTCTTAGGTTTGCTAGTTTATGCTCATCACTGCAGCAGTGACACTAACAGTTTTGCTTCAAAGGTGGCTGACATTCAGTTAGCGACTTGAGTGTGTTCATGCTGATCTGGCTGCAAGGTACCACTATTAAGGACTCCTGGCCCATCTTTTTCACAGAGGCTGCCAGAAATAACTCCATAGCAACTTTGTAAGTGATGGAGCAGGTTGCAGACTTATGTAAAATAATAGAAAATCAATTTTACACATAGAGAGATTCAAGTAAGGGAAGCTGAAAAGACCTGCTCAGGTCAGAGAGGCATTGAGCATTGGACTTGCAACTTTTGCCTTCATGTACATGGTAGAGCCTACTGTCAGGTTATAACAGGATGGCATGCTCCAGCCAGCAATGTGAGGCACAAGAGAGTGAAGTTTTAGCCCCAATTCCCCCTGCCCCAGGTAGAGGGACCTCACCTTTATTTCCCCTTCCAGCCATCATCTATTTTTGGGGAAGCTCATAAGGAACTAGACTCTCACAGTTCCTCTCTTGCAAAGATCAGTAGTAGATGACTCTCTGGCCTGTGCCTGCCAGAACAGTTTCAGATCACCCCTAGAATACAAGTGATGCAAGCAGTTTGAGTTTGAGGTCTACGTCTTTTCCAGTTCTGTTGCTATCTATAAAGAAACTCCTGAGTTGTTTTTGAAACTAATGAATGCTGTGAAGTCTTCACTTTTCTTGGGTATACATGGACCAAACTTATCCATCTTGTAACTCGATTTGCTATTGCAAAGCTACCCTGTGAAATCCTCTCTATCTAGATTTTTATGCCTTCAGGCTGTACAACTCTGGGTTTTTTTCCTGCTTTTTATGCACTGGTAGCACAATGGGGGTTTTTTGTTTGATACCTTATTACATTCAACTCAGTAAACATACTCCATAAAATGAAACCACATGGTAGATTCTAGAGCTGTCAGAAAAGACTACAGGCCTACTTTAATAACAGTGATTTCCCAGAACTCAGGAGAGAGAGAAATAATAATTATTAACAAGAAATAAAATACTGCACATATGTAAAATGACAGTAAAAATATGCTCCCTTTAACTACTGGATGTTTTTATATGCAACAGAAATACTGACTCAAGGCAGCAGTGTTGTGTGGCTTTGGAAAGACTCTACTTGAGCACCCTGGCAGTCTACCACAGGGCCTGTGCTGTCTTACAATACTTATCTACTTTGTCCCCTGGGAAGGTGATAGAACAACTAATTCTGGAAACCGTTTCCAGGCATGTGAAGGACAAGAAAGCTATCGGGAGTATTCAGCATGGATTCACCAAGGCCAACAATGTCCTGGGCTGCATTAGGAGGAATGTTGCCAGCAGGTTGGGGGAAGTGATCCTTCCCCTCTACTGAGCACTGGTGAGACCACACCTGGAATACTGTGTCCAGTGCTGGGCTGCCCCATAAAAGAGAGACATGGACATACTGGAGAGAGTCCAACAAAGGGCCATGAAATGATTAAGGGACTGGAGCATCTCTCCCATGAGGAAAGGCTGAGAGAGCTGGGACTGTTCAACCTGGAGAAGAGCAGCCTCAGGGGGAACTGATAAATGTATATAAATACTTGATGGGGGGAGTGCAAAGAAGATGGAACCCGACTCTTTTCAGTGGTGCCCAGTGACAGGACAAGAGGCAATGGGCACAAATTGAACCACAGGAGATTCCCTCTGAATATCAGGAAACACTTTTTCAGTGTGAGCGTGACCAAGCACTGGCACAGGTTGCCCAGAGAGCTGGTGGACTCTTCATCCTTGGAGATATTCAAAAGCCATCTGGACATGGTCCTGGGCAACCAGCTCTAGGTGTCCCTGCTTGAGCAGAGGTGTTGGATCAGATGACCTCCAGAGATCCCTTCCAACCTCAACCACTCTACACTATAAGGAGTACAGATCCTATTACTAGTTTTGCAGCTGTTCTACATAGTAAGTAATTTCTGTGCCTCAGTAAAGTGGAAATGCTACTATTTCCTTTGTCAACATCATGGGTGAAAAGTAATATGTACATTATAGATAATTTAAAAGATACTGAACTAACCCCCTAAACCTAGATCCGGCAATTGACTTCAGCAAGTGCATAACCTGAAGTACTATAGCAGTCCAGAAGAAATCATGTGGGTAGTTAACATTCATCCTTCTTGAACTGAGGAAGCATTTAAAAACTGCAACTGGGCAATAGTAAAGAAAGCCCTTGTTTTAATTTTTATGATGTATATTACAACTTTCTAACATAGATGCCTACTTTTCTGTCAACAAAACCATAAGGATTTCAGTCCACAAACTAGTAAGCCCTACCAGGTTAGATCAGTGCTACATCTGCCGTAGTACTCTGTTTCTAATAGTAGCAGAAGGGGAAGCTATTTAGGCACAGCATGTGACTCTGCCCACTATCTGCCATCCATTACCCTTTGATTCCACAGGACCCGTAACTGTTGAATCAGGAAAGAAGAAATACATGCTTGCCAAGCCTTTCAGTAGCTGTTCATAGACCTGTTACCTGTGAATTTGCCTAATCCCTTTTTGGATCAACTGCTACTCCCTGCCTACACAGCCTCCTGGGATAACAGCTTCCAGAAGATTGATACTCGCTGTGTAAAGTAGCATTTTCCCTTTATCTGTTTCAAATTGATCTCCTGGTGCTTTCATCGGGCTCCCCTGACTTCTCAAATTGCACTGAGTGGTGAAAAGGAGCTTGGTGTTTACCTGATCCATGCCCCTTTCCCTCCTTTCTTGAGCAGGAATACCAGAATACCTGACTGTGGCATTTATTTGGCCTGTCTTCCCTGCTCCATAGTTGTATGTTTGTTTTTGTTAGAGAACAGCCTGTGTAATAAAACCTCTCCAATTTACATGCATGTAGTTCACCACTCCAGACCAAATCCTGTATGGCCTCTTCTCCTTTGGGCTCTAGGACCAGTTGTCTTAGGCAGCAGTCATTTATTGCACCCAAAGATGTTATCTCTGCATTTCATTCTTGAGAACTCATTGACCCAGTAGTCGGAATCCCCCTATTACTATCTGTCCAAAATTCACAGCTTCGTGAATCCTACTTGCCACTTCTTGATCACTCTCTCCTTCCTGATCGAGGAGGTCAGTGGTACAACCTGAAAAAGACATTTTTATTGTCAGTCTGTGATTTCCACCCATATGTCCCATGATGCTTTTTTATTTTCCATAATGCTTTGCTGCTGTTGCTGCTTTCAGAGTTTTTCACACAGAGTGCTGCTCTGCCCCCTGAACAACTTATTACACCATTCCTATGAAACTGTCAGCCAGGTAACATTGAATCCCATTGATCCTCCATATCCCAGCTCTCTGAGATGCCCATTGTATAAGGGTGCTCCTTGAAGGCAACCATTTCAGCCCCCCTAACTTCTTTATCAGGCGTCATACATGGGTGTACCTGCACCTGTGATTTTTGCCTTTACTCCAACACCTAATTTTGCATGTACCAGTCAACTGACATTAGCAGTCTAATTTGCTTTCCTTATTTATTGCAATTGTTCTTTTCATTTCCCTTCTGGTATTTCCCAAGGTGCATTGAACCCTAGCTGTAAACACTTCTTAGATCACATCATTCAGTCTTTCATCTGCAATTTTCTGACAGTAAGGTGGCTAAGGACTGAAGCAAGTGATTTCCTAAGGACCGCAGCGCAACAATGAACTGCAAGCCAGGCCTTTTCTCTCTCAAGCAAAGGTCTCTTTCACTCACTGATGAATTCCCATGACGGAAATGAAGAGATGTTGACAAAGGATCAGACTGAATGGATTTGAAAGGAGACAGGAAGATCAGCTTGCAAAATGAGACACAAGAATCTTCTTCCCCACAAGAAGTTTGGCATCACTCTAGCACCGTTTCACGCTGGCGAGCTGTCCCCAGGAGAAGAGCTTCGTCAGCTCCCCCATTTGCACACCCCTCCCACCAGTGGTGGGAGTGCTCCAGCTGCAGGCGTGCAGCCCGTTGCGCCCAGCTGGGAGACAAAGCCCCTGCCAGGCCCCTCAGGCACACCAAGGGTGCGGGGACCCCTCGCTGCTGTCCCCATGCTGACATTGCACAGCAGGGTCCAGGGCTCCGAGGATGCTCCTTCCAACTGGGCAGAGCTCGGGATGGCCCTCACGGTGCTGGGAGTGGGCAGGGGCACCAGGGGCTGCCAACTGAGACTGGGGGTGATGCCCAGTTGGGTCCCCATAGGGTCTGCAACAAAACCAGCTTCCCCTCGTGCCTGCTCTGCCCTTGGCATCTGCTGCACTGCGGGTGCAGGACCGCAGCAGGATTTCCTGCGGGAGAAGGCCACTCCAGGGGGATGTTTCCCCACACAGCCCACCTCCGCTGCTGCAAGTGAGCCCTGTGGTGCCTGGCTGCCTGAACCAGGCAGGGCTGGGGAAACACAGGGGATGGCTCTGGGACGGACACCAAGAGCTGCTGACGGAAGCCCCGAAAGCACCACCCGGCACCAGGAGAAGCCTTGCTCCACCCTCCAGACCTCGCAGGCACACTCGGCAGGAGTCCGGGCACGAGCCAGGCTGGGCCAGGCTCTACTGGCACCCAAAGATAAGCAGCATCGGACGTGACGTCACAGTCCATCACTTGCTGACATCACAGTCCACCTCTTGGTGACGTCACCTCCACCACCTGGTGCTGTCACACGGGGTCTTGCACCCCCACAGGTGCACAGCATCAGGAGAAAAAAGAAAATATCGTTTCTTGTTTTCAACATCTGCATTTCCATGTTGCTCTGTCTTGGTCACCTGAAACACACATCTGTGACTGTATGTCTCATCCCCACTCCTGATGTCTTGCAGAGGTGTCCTCTGCCCAGTCTCAACCTCCCCTGACACAATTTTGCACCATTCCCAAGAGTCCTGTCACTGGATCCCAGGGTTGCCCCTCAGCCTCCTTTTCTCCAAACTAGACAAGCCCAGAGTCCTCAGCTGCTCCTCATAGGAGATGGCTTCCACATTTTCACCAGCTTTGTTGCTGTCCTCTGGATGCATTCAAGGACCTTCACACCCTTCTTAAATTGTGGGGCCCAGGACTGCACACAATGTGAGGCCACACCAACACTGAATACAGCGGGATAATCACCTCTTTTGGCTGGCTGGTTATACTGTGTTTGATGCACCCTAGGATGCGGTTTGCCCTCTTGGCTGTCAGGGCATACTGCTGACTTCCTGATCACTCTCTCCTTCCTGATTAAGGAGGTCAGTGGTACAACCTGAAAAAGACATTTTTATTGTCGGTCTGTGTTGGTGCATTGAACCCTAGCTGTAACCACTTTTTAGATCACATCAGTCTGAACTGGGTGCTCTTCTGCACCTGTGTGCTTTCCCCCATCTTCTACTTTAAATATTCCTCCAGGAGACTTTGAATTTTCAGTGCCAGAAGCCTCACTTCCTTAGGATCAGAGTGCAGCCTTCTCTTCTTGTTCAGGCTCCCCTTGTCTCAGAAGGCTTCCTAGTGCTTCATGGATGTAAGTCTTTCCTCTCTGCACTTCATTCGGGCTCTAAGACTCTGGATTTCTGTCTATCCCCACCCAGTTTCACATGTGGAATTGACAGGGTTTCACGGGATGCAAGGCCTTGATCCTCAGCCACCTGCCTGACAACCAAAACTTGGCCTCTTCCATCTACCTGCATCAATGGTATGAAGATGGGCCGAAAAAACAAGCTCTGACCCTGGAGCCTCATATCTAGATGTTGCATGATGCCTGCTGCCTTTGTACCCAGCAGCAGGTTGTAATTTAATTTCACAAGCCCAGTTATCCAGGTCTAATAAGAGAATTTGCTGCCAGCACCAGCTGCTTCTTGCTGTCCTTTATGCTCTCTGCTGCCTCCAAGGTGCACTGTGATCCAAGCTGTAGGATGGGTCTCATCTAGGAAATGCGGGCAGTCCGAGGAAGGCATAATGTGCAGAGGACTGCCACAAAGTGGGACTGCCCTGCAGCTCCCCTGGAGGTGTCTCCATTTATCTCAGCTTCTGCCATTTGGAGAGAACAAACATGTCCTCTCCTCACCAGCAGATCCTTGTGCCACAGCCACTGACAGGAAAGCTGCCCCTTATAAAGCAATCATGCACTTTGCATCCTGCGTAATAACGCCTGTAATGCCGACCTTCGGGGGGAATCTCTACCTTCTTGTGTGCCTTAATGTGTTGTTTAGGGGAAGCTTATGTTAATTGAACATCTGTAGTTCTGTCACTTCAGCTCTGCACCTTCCAAAGTGCAAACGGCCACAGCAGTTTCCCTGACTGCTCTTCCCCATGTTGCTCAGTTACTGCTCTTTATCTTTGCCTGGGCCTGGGAAAGATCTCACCATGCAGGCTAAACACTACCTACACTGACTTGCACTCTTCCTCCTCCCAGCCACCCTAAACAAAACGGCCACAGAGACTGTCCTGTTCACTGTCCCTTCATCTCTACTTCATAGAATGACACTATAGGCAATCTCCTTTGGCTAGACACATGGAAACACATCATCTTCCATTTGGGTTTTAAGAGGCTAACACATCCCCGGAGAGGATAGGAAGTAGTTCATTGTGAGTGTTTGTAGGACACCTGGTTTGCAAAAAGGTTTGGTGCATTTTTGGAGGCATTCAGGTGTGCATCCAGGCTGACTGTTTTTCCCTTACTACTTGCTGTTCCAGATACCCCCATTACCTGACCTTTTCCTGTTGACCCCGTACCCCTCCATGCCAATGGTCTGATGTGGCTGCATGCAAAATGCTGCGTAAGGAGGCTATAGATGAGACAGAACAAAGAGAACATAGCTGCAGCAGGAATCAGACATTTTCCTCTCTTCTTACGTTCTTAAATGCTCTTTTTTAAAAGGGGAAAAACAACTTTTTCAGCTTTCTGCTCTTCTGCCACAGAATCTGAGATACATTGAATGAATAAGACTTGCTCCGCTGCACTGAAGGCTCAGCATCACTGATACTGTTGCTTCTCCAGGTTTCTCATATCCTCCCACTGGCTTCACGTTCCAGCTGTTCCATCACCCGTGGCATTATCAGAGTCTCTCCTCCACCCTTTGGGAATGATTGCCTTCTCCAGGAGAACATGGTGATGTGTAAGGGGGTATCATTACCAGGGCCCAGGAAGTTTTAAGTCTCAAACATTTCCTTCTGCTGTCTCTGCCTGCTAGTCATCCTCACTAGACTTCAGACAGACACCCACCTCCAATACTCAGTCAATTAGACACTCCTGAGACTGTTTGTTGCGTCTGTTATCAGGGTCATTACTTTCTCATTCAAAGAAAGACATTTCATTTACAGGGCACTGAGGGATTTGGCTCTCCTTGTTAATGCCTTGCCTTTGTGGAAGGGCTCAGAACAAAACCATTCTCTTTCCCTGGAAATAAGGTGAGCTAGCAGCATGCTACAAGTTCTCAGCCTTGTAAAAAGAAACACTGAGGAGCAATATAGCCATGTGGTCTGGCAAACACAGGTTGTAACAGGCTGAGCAAGAAAAGGATCGGATCTCTCTGTAATGAAGCCTGAATGCATTGTGCTAAACACTCACACTCTCTACTATGCTTCCTGAAGCAGCAGATGCTGCCCTACAAGACAGCTGGCTTGAAGGCAGTCTAGGGTCAGTCTCTGTTCAGCCACTGTTTCCCCCCATGCGCTTGGCCTTATGATAACGGCAAGACTTCAAAGGAAGATGATGCTGCCTTCCGTTAATGAAAATGAAGCCCCTCAATAATTGTGTGGGTTCAGTTCTTAAATGCTGCATTTTTCTTCCTGCCTGCACAGTGGGTATGAGTGTGCTTTCTCCAAGTCCTTTATTTTATCCCAGCTAGACTGCAGGTTCTTTAAGGCTGGATTTCCTTCTCTTCTCTATGTATATATCTAGAACAGTGCAAAGCAAGAATCTCTCAACAGAAGTCTTACAGCCCAGCCACAGGGCAGGCAAAAGTGAGGGCACTGCAGTTTGGAAACACCAAAGTCAATAAGAAAAGATACCCAGTTCTGAGGGGGAAGGGCAAGGCAACACAAGGGGAGCTTGAAGTCAGAGGTACATAACAACTGTGGGATCCTGTCTTTACTCAGAGTGCCTGGTAGAGCACAGTAAGCATTCTTTCTTGGTCTAGAAAATATAAAGATGTACCCAAAGTTCAGGCTCAGGAGTTTTCTGTTGCACTGTGTTATCTCAAAAATCTAGGTGCATGAGCCATTTAGTAGCAATTTTTGTTCTTGCAGGTCTCTCAATGTTAGTAGAAAAATCAGCAGACCGCTCTTTGCATCCACTGGCTCTACTTCATTAACAATGTTAGAGTCCAAATATGTGGGGTTTCTTTCATACCTAAAAAGCAGTTTCCTGAAAAGAATAGGTGAAGGAAAATCCTAACAGCCTTTTACCAGCCAAATCAGGAGACAAAAAAGATATAAAAAATAAACCTTCCAAATCAATTTCCCAATATGGTCCCCTCCTCCTGCTCCCCATGGCTGGAATTCCAGGAGCTGGAATTACACAGGGCCTGCCTGCTCTGTCTGTCCTAGGGCATCCCCAGCATGCGGCACTGTCCTCAGACAGGTTTTCCACTGCCATCTGCTGTCCTTTAGGCGGAGTTTTAGCTTCTACGACGACGGCTCAAGGCTTGCACTAGAAGCTGGTAAACAATTTTGAACCATCGTCAGTCACCACAGCCTCTGAGCTGCCCGATGCCCCACATCCCTGCAGGCGCCGGGCGAAGCGCTGGGAAGCAATCTGCTGCATCTCCCCTCTCCTTCTTCCTTGTCCTCTTTGAGCCTTCACTCCCATTTCCGAGTAGTTTAATCCATGATACCAGCCATGCAGGCTTGTGTGGGCTGAAAGCTTAAACAAGACCGAGTGTGAGAGTTGTTAGGTTTCACAAGTCGGGTAGGAGGGTTGCAATGCAGTCCTGGGATCTGGAAGTTAAGGTGGAGTTGAGACAGCCTTGCTCCGTAGCCCAACTCATGTATTACCTGGGAGTCCCTTCCCCAGCCTCACAGAGGGACTTGAGACAGAAGGATTTGCCCTCCTCTGGTCCACTGCCTTGTCCATGAAATGGGAAAAATAACCTTTCTTGCTTCAAAACCACATCAAAGGAGCTACTGTTTGCCATGTGGGAATTAAATACCTGCTCAAAGGCACCTGTTTCCTTTTCCCATCTGATACCACCATCTGGGTGTCCAAGTCTCTGTGTTTAATATCATTGCGTCAACCTGCAGACTTGTTACCTCATGTGAAAAACATCCTTCGTCTCTAAGATCTTTTTCTCACTGCTAATTACAAGTTCACCTAAATTCATCTGTACAAAGCCATTGAATCCAGTCTTTTACACATAGGAACCAAGTAAATAAACTCAGCTGTTGGCAGATACCACTAACATGACACAAGAGGAGTAATCCTTGGGCACTTTTCCATTCCTCATACTGGAAGAAAAGTTTATGCTTGGAGTACTGGCAAAGTGCAAAAATGATTGAAAAGCTTAGGAAAATACTTTTTGTACCAAAATAGAAGCTCTGTCTTCTAAGTGTGATATCTTAATCATGATATCAGTTGAGACAAGTACGGTGAGGTAATTCTTACTTCAAACAACAAGGTTGAAACTAGTAAGACCAGTCAGGAGAAACAGAACATGAGGGAAGTAGGACAAAGAAGAGCTTTTTCTGACCAGAACAATTTTTTTGTGTCCAAAAGTGTTCCCATCCAAAATCACCATTAGGAGTTAAAACATGAAGAAATACTTGTAAGCTGAAAATATGGTGAAGTAGACTTACCCCAACATAAAAAAGGAAACAATTCTGAAAATTCCCCTTCAATGTTAGCCTTTATGTATTTTTGTTACAGATCCACTTCACGGTACCTATAACAACATTTTTAAAGGAAAAAAGTATTCCATTTGAAAATGTTTGAGCAAGATACTTCAGCAATTTCAAATTCTGGTTACTATTTTTAAGTAGAAAGTGTATTAAAGTCGAGTCTTTCTTACAAAAACTTTAGTTTCAATGAGTGAAGTATGACATTGAATGACTAAAATCTCTGACCAGAACCCATCCCCAAATTCCTGATTTTTTACATTAAATTATCCTTCATTAATCTGCAATGATAAAAATTGCAATAATGCAATGCCTCACTATCTGCTCTGGTAATACCGTATTAGAATTGGCCTTTACCATTCTACTGCCGGCTCCACCAGCAGACCAGCCTGTTGGACTGAGACTTGGGTGGGTGTCATGAATGCTCGTGCCCAAAGACTCTTAGTCCCAGTTCCAGCTGGAATAAATGACTTTGGAACAGCTGTGATTTTGGGATACCTGAGGCCGCGGGGCTCCCTGACCTGCAAGGTCTGCGGGGACGGTCGGTCCAACACAGCACGTAAAGGTGCCTGGCCCTGGAGCTCAGCGCCAGCAGGGGACAAGCATTGCCCCTCAGGATGCATGGGGAACAAAGACAGCTCCTGGCAAAGGGGATATTCTGCTCCACACCATTAGGGACAAAGACCCATGGCAGGGAGTGCCCCTGGGGACACTGAAATAACCCCCATGAAGAAAAACACCTTTCTCATGATAAATTACAATTTTTCTTATCACATACACGCTGTCATAACTATAACCCTTGGTAAGCCAGTACAACTGGCTGTGCTGTAGAGCACAGTACAATGGGCAGTGCTGAGCAGGGCACGTGGGGCTTGCCAGGTGTTGTCAGTGTCAGCAGCTCTCCGCACAGAAATAGCACCGGGAGCCCCAGGGCTGCCCCAACGCTGTCATGCTGAGTGCTGCATCAGGAGCTTAAAGTGGTGGTGTCCCATTTTACAAATTTATGTTATTTCCTGTTGCTCAGCTGAGTAGGATCCCTCCATGGACACAAAGTCCTCTCCCGTGTCTCCCCTACTACATCCCAGGGTCTTCAGCCTGCGCGAACACACCACAGAAGTTGTGATAGGACCCTCTCCACGTTGCCCGGGATGGTCGGTGAGGATCATCCCCTCACACGCATATGCTTTCTGTGTGAGATTCCCTGGATGGTAATCTCAGGCTCTAGTGGTCTAATTTAAACACAGTATTTCTTATGAATGGAAAATAAAAGGAGGAGGTAGGATCAAAACAGTTTGCACTTTGTATTTGTTTGTACACCTGGCTGGAGTTAAGCTAGGAAGGTATGCTGGATTTAGTTCCAGTATATAAAAATACCTTGCATTTTAATATATTTTTCCTTTGGCATCTCTTTGGTCTTTTTCCAACCCTGTAAAGTGCAGCCCAAGCCAAACAGCAGATCACAGAAGACAGAAGGAAATGGCTGCGGGTTTTTTTCTTACCTCTTGTCATTTTTATACCTGGATGCAGATAAACAGACATATTCATAAGTGAGCACATGCTTCTGTTCTGAAGGAGGCATATGCTTCTTCAGAAACTTTTCTTTCTTTATTTCCCCTTCCTTCCCAGAAAAAGAAGAATTAGAAAATCCAGATCCCAGGTTGGAAGTTAAAACAAGACAGATGTGCTTTTTTTTCTACGATTTCCCAGATGACTCCTTGAGGATTTTTTTGTTCTCATATAACTACCAACATTGACTTGAAAAGTTGTTAAGTGCTTTGAATGAACCATGTAATGGGAAACATTTAGCATCTAGAAACATTTGTAAAACTTTATTTTTAACTGGTATACATCCCAAGGTTACATTCACTGACTTAAGAAAATGTTACAGGCTATGTCACTCTGAGCACTTGACAGAGAATTAACTTGTATTTTATATTTGCAGTACGATTGGTTACACATGCTCTTATAGCTCCTGCCTAATGCATTGAAATTTGAGGGTCAGATTCTGATTGAATGTTATTCTGAGTGGTATCCTAACTAAACCCCACCTCTCAAATAATAGACATACTTTGTGAGTGAATTCATGCCTATTTGCAAAGTCTGAGTAGACGGAGGAAAACCTCTGAGACCCTGAGTTATTCCACAGTCTGATCCTGGCCACATCTGGGTGTCACACTAAGCCAAGGAAGGCTGGTACAGGGTACTTGTGAGAGAAACAGTAAAGGCTTTTGTGATTCACTTAGCTACCCTGCTCTGATGGTCCTCAAAGGGGCAGGTGAAGGGCAGCTTGCTCTTCCCACATGAATAGTATGACTTACTTACTTTCAAAACAGAAGACATCCCTTCGGTCATCTGTCAGATGACTGGTGATCCTATCTCTTGTTACATGGGATACCATCTTCTTTCCACCATGGTGAACTTACTTCTTTAAGTAAGTGGTCTACATGAAGCTCCTTTACTTTCTATTGCCCTTCTTCTTACCTCCCGTTCCAAAACATTCCTAGCCCTGAAAAAAAAAAAAAAAATAATAAACTCAGCCAACCATGTTTACTGGGATGTGTCGCAGAGGAAATGAGCTATTTAATTACATGTGTGACAAGAAGGAAAAAAAAGAAAGAAGGAGACTAATACATAGAGAGAATAAAAACACAGAGGATGCATTTTCTATCAGGGCAGAGCTCATAGTATTTCGCGAGTGATTTATCTGGCTTAGCAAATTCAGAAGACACTGTGGATCAAAGGCTTCAGCCATGCTTTCAAGGGAAAAGCTGCCAAAATGTCATGCAGCACTGAAAAATCATTTCTAAAGCACATAGACAAGCAAAATCTTGTGTTTCCGTTGTTCAGAGATGATATGTGCCTTCAGGTGTATCCCTCAGCATCTGCCAGTAGTTCTACTCCCGTGGCACGCATGTGCCTGCAGAGAAGCTGGTTCTAACTTGCACCACTGAGATGAACAGCACTGAGCATATTGGTGTAGACAGTGGCAAGGTCAGAGCTACCCTCATTTATATTGCTCGCCTTGCCCTAGCAGCTGTCAATACACTCTGTGTGAGCAGGGATGCCCAGTAATCTGTACCCATATCAAACCTCTCTTTTCTTTACCTCAGCAGCTCATTGACTTTCTGCAGAAGGTTTCCCAGAGGTGCCATTAAATACATCAAGTAAATTGCTCAGGTGGGTAATCTGGGGGATGTTGTGCTACCCTCGGAGAGGCATCCAGAATCCTTAAAATTAGGTGCTGCCACTGCTAGACTACACGTCTGCCATTCATCATGACAGATCCGGAACATTTGTGATCCCTTTGTCAGTGTGGGTGCAAATCTAGGTGAAATCCATTGAAGCCAGGGATGTTCCAGTGGCATGAGGTAAATGACAGAGGATAACAACGATGTTGATATATTTCTGGCAGATTCTCATGAAGCACAAAGAAGGGGGTGATTTCTGTTTTTTCCATTTCCCATTTCACTGGAGAATGGTCTAAAGATGTTCTTACAACACAAAGTCCTTACAAAGTTCTTAAAATACACGGTCAATACCTGGCTCTGAGCCTGGTGTCACCAGCAGAATTTTGGATTTTTTGATCATGGGTTGGTCTACATGACACCAGGCCTGCTGGCGACAGACAGGGTACACCTGTCTTAAGGGGGAAAAAGGATCTTTCCACAAGAGTTAGCAGGGCTCATTCATTGAAAGAGCTTTAAACTAGATTTGAAGGGGGAAAGGGATAAAACCAGGCTCGCTGGAATAAGCCTGGGGACAGCATGCCAATGTTTGAGGGGTGGTGTGCTAGCGAGGTCCTTTGGTCTGCCATCTCAGTGAAGGCAGGGGGGTGGAGAGCCATGTGGCAACAAAGATGCAAGGGCTATGGATGGTTTAGAAATCATGGAAGCACTTGAGAATGGTCACATAGGAATTACGGTTTCTCACCCCAAAAAAGTGGCAGGAGCAATAGCCCAACCAAAGTGCCTCTACACCAGTGCACACAGCATGGGCAACAAACAGGAGGAGCTGGAAGCCATTGTGCAGCAGGAAAACTGTGATATAATTGCCGTCACAGAACCATGGTGGGATGACTCACACAACTGGAGTGCTGCAATGGACAGCTATAAACTCTTCAGAAGGGATAGGCAACAAAGGAGAGGCAGTGGAGTGGCCTTGGATGTTAGGGAGTGTTTTGATTGTCTAGAACTTAATGATGGTGACAATAGGGTTGAGTGTTTATGGGTAAGAATCAGGGGGAAAGCCAACAAGGCAGATATAATGGTGGGAGTCTGTTATAGACTACCCAACCAGGATGAAGACGCAGGTGAAATATTCTATAAGCAGCTGGCAGAAGTCTCATGATCACTAGCCCTTGTTCTCATGGGGGACTTCAACTTACCAGATGTCTGCTGGAAATGCAATATAGTGGAGAAAACAATATAGGAGGTTCCTGGAGTGTGTGGATGATAACTTCCTGACACACCTGGTGAGGGAGCCAAGTAGGGAAGGCAGCCTGCTGGACCTCTTGTTTGTGAACAGAGAAGGACTGGTGGGTGACATGATGGTTGGAGGCTGTCTTGGGCACAGCAATTGTGAAATGATAGAGTTTTCAATTCTCGGAGAAGTAATGAGGGGGGTCAGCAGAACTGCTACCTTGGACTTCCAGAGGGCAGACTTTGACCTGTTCAGGAGCCTGGTTGACAGAGTGCCTTGGGAGGCAGTCCTGAAGGTAAAGCAGTCCAGGAAGGCTGGATATTCTGCAAGAAGGAAATCTTACAGGCGCAGGAGGAGGCTGTCCCCGTGTGCCAAAAGATGAGCTCGAGGAGGAGAAAACCAGCCTGGCTGAACAGAGAGAGCTTCAGCTGGAACTCACGAGAAAAAGGAGAGTTTAAGAACTTTGGAAGAAGGGGCAGGCAACTCAGGAGGACTACAAGGATGCTGTGAGGTTATATAGGGAGAAGATTAGAAGGGCCAAAGCCCAACTGGAACTTAATCTGGCTACTGCTGTAAAAGACAACAAAAAATGTTTCTATAAATACATTAGCAACAAAAGGAGGGCTAAGGAGAATCTCCATCCTTTATTGGATGCGGGGAGAGACATAGTGACAAAGGATGAGGGAAAGGCTGAGGTACTTAATGCCATCTTTGCCTCCATCTTTAATAATCAGACCAGTTGTTCTCGCAGTACCCCGCCCCCTGAGCTGGAAGACAGGGACGAGGAGCAGAATGAAGCCCCCATAATCCAAGGGCAAATGGTTAATGACCTGCTACACCACTTAGACACACACAAGTCTATGGGACCAGATGGGGTCCACCCAAGGGTACTGAGGGAGCTGGCGGAGGTGCTCACCAAGCTACTTTCCATCATCTATCAACAGTCCTGGCTAACCGGGGAGGTCCCAGTTGACTGGAGGTTAGCAAATGTGATGCCCATCTGCAAGAAGGGCCAGAAGGAGAATCTGGAGAACTACAGACCTGTCAGTTTGACCTTGGTGCCAGGGAAGGTTATGGAGCAGATCATCCTGAGTGCCATCACACAGCCTGTACAGGACAACAATGTGATCAGGCCTAGTCAGCATGGGTTTGTGAAGGGCAGGTCCTGCTTGACTAAGCTGATCTCCTTCTATGACAAGGTGACCCGCTTAGTGGATGAGGGAAGGTTGTGCATGTTGTCTACCTGGACTTTAGTAAAGCCTTTGACACTGTTTTGCACAGCATTCTCCTGGAGAAACTGGCGGCTCATGGCTTGGATGGGGATACTCTTTGCTGGGTAAAAAAATGGCTGGATGGCTGAGCCCAAATTGTTGTGGTGAATGGAGTCAAATCCAGTTGGCGGCTGGTCACAAGTGGTGTTGCCCAGGGGCTCAGTACTGGGGCCAGTCCTGTTTAATATCTTTATCAATGATCTGGATGAGGGCATTGAGTGCACCCTCAGTAAGTTTGCAGATGACACCAAGTTGGGCAGGAGTGTTGATCTGCTGGAGGGCAGGAAGGCCCTACAGAGGGATCTGGACAGGCTGGATAGTTGGGCCGGGGCCAACTGTATGATGTTCAACAAGGCTCAGTGTCAGGTCCTGCACTTGGGTCACAACAACCCCATGCAGCGCTACAGGCTTGCAGAAGAGTGGTTGGAAAGCTGCCCAGCGGAAAAGGACCTGGGGGTGTTGGTTGACAGCCACCTGAACATGTGCCAGCAGTGTGCTCAGGTGTCCAAGAGGGCCAATGGCATCCTGGCTTGTATCAGAAACAGTGCGGCCAGCAGGACCAGGGAAGTGATAGTGCCCCTGTACTCGGCACTGGTGAGGCCGCACCTCAAATACTGTGTTCAGTTTTGGGCCCCTCACTCCAAGAAGGACATCGAGGTGCTGGAGCGTGTCCAGAGGAGGGCAACGAAGCTGGTGAAGGGTCTAGAGAACAAGTCTTACGAGGAACGGCTGAGGGAGCTGGGGTTGTTTAGCCTGGAGAAAAGGAGGCTGAGGGGAGACCTTATTGCTCTGTACAACTACCTGACAGGAGGTTGTAGTGAGGTGGGGGTTGGCCTCTTCTCCCAAGTAACAAGCGATAGGATGAGAGGAAATGGCCTCAAGCTGTGCCAGGGGAAGTTTAGGTTGGATATTAGGAAAAACTTCTTCACCAAGAGGGTAGTGAGGCACTGGAACAGGCTGCCCAGGGAAGTGGTTGGGTCTCCATCCCTGGAGGTATTTAAAAGAAGGGTAGACGTGCTGCTTAGGGACATGGTTTAGTGGTGGACTTGGCAGTGCTAGGTTAACGGTTGGACTTGATGATCTTAAGGGTCTTTTCCAACTTTAACGATTCTATGAATCTATGACTCTCTGATTCTGTGAATGTCTAAAAGTGTTTCCAATTGCAACTCTGAGTGCTCTCTCTCCCTCCCTCCCCCTCCCCCCCCCCGCTTTCTCTTTCTTCCTCACTCTCTGTTTTTGTGTCATTTTTCACTGCAGTTTTTGAGCACTTTCCAGAGAAAAACAGCCTGGAAGAGTTAAGTTCCTTGTGGCCATCATAATCTCTGTCTGTTCTAATTTATGTGTTTTTAAAACAATACTGCCTTGGAGAAAGTTTCTTCTCTTTATTAGGGCTGTGGCTGATATATATGAAAATGATAACAGATTTTTGGGAATGTTAATCCAGTCATGAGGAAGAAACTAGATTAAATTTTAGGTCAATATGACTTGAGTGACATCACCAGCATTTACTGCTGTGATCTGAACCAGGACCAAAGATCCTGTCACCACTGAGCAAAGCAAAAGGATTTCTCTGTTACCGAAGACGCCTTTGGTAGCCTTTAGCTACAGGGTTTCTATATGCCACCCACGCCGCTGACAGTTGGGCAGTGCATGTGCTGCCTTGATCTTCTCCAGCATCTCCTAATACAGTTTTATCAGGTATTCATGCTTTAGGACCTTGATTTAACATCTGTATAGGCTGTGGTTCTGTAGGAGCCCCTTTTGGAGAAAAGCTTAAGAGCTGGTGGGAAAACCCCAGGAAACCACAGATAAAAAGAGATGTCTCCAAGACCTCTACAGCTGCAATGACAAATGATAAGTATACTCTGTAAGTCATTTTCTGTTTCTGTCCTTCCGTTTTCCTATAATGACCCTTCTACATTCTTGCAATTAATAGGCAGAAAATAACTTTCTTTACAGATGACATATTTTGTAAATTACTTCAGTCCCCTCTTGTGGTTTTAGTCACTGCCACACTTCTGCCTTAGAAACACTCTCCTTCACAGTACATATTTGCATCCTTTATTTTGTGTAAGTTTTGAGGTATCCCTTAGCATAAACAGGAATGGATCGCTTTTCCTGCGTTTATGCAAGTGTGTATAACACACATAAGGGATATCTACCTCCTCTGTGTCAGAAGACAGAGTCTGCAGTCCGCAAGATACTGAGTGTGTCAAAAGAGCTGCGAGGCGTGAGCTTTCCATCAAAGGGCATCAGATAAGAAATTCAGCTGTAGCAGGTACCTGCAATGGGTCTGTTTCAGTCAGAGAAAAACCCATGAAAACCCAGAGCTGGCCACTGAAATCAGAGATAGTCCCATCCTGCAGCAGAGATTTGCATCAAAACTTTATCTCTAGTTCCACTATGCAAATCTTATGTTATTTTATCAGCTTTTGCCAGAGAAAGACTTCACGACAATCTTCCCTTCAGGTGTGGATTTTTCTTTCTCTTTTTTGTCCTGTGGCAACCCCAGGAAAAATACTTTATTATTTCATTTATGTTGGGCTTCATCCCATAGAAAAGGAGAAAGTTATGCTGCTTCTGTTACATGACTTTACAGCATGTGATTTTTTTAACAGGTCTTTCACATTTACAATATGGCCTGGCTCTGGCTGCCTTGAATTTCCATTACACAGGCACTGTGCAGTAGGGCTCCAACGCAGCCTTGACATTCCCCACATGGTAAAACTGGATGACAGGGCAGCAGCCACATGGGAAGAGGCAGGGAGCTCTGTTTATTATAATCTTAAGAGAAATGGAAACCAAGGACTTTAGTACCCCTTGCTATCTCTCTTTGTAATTTCAACAGAATTAATTATGGTTCGTACTGCTTGCACACTTGGATAAATGCATCTTGATCTTGAACATCTAGATATGGCCTGAAACCAGGGATTAGTTACTTTCTCAGTAAAGCTCCTTGGCTTCGATTTGCAAGTTGAGATTTAGTTGCAACTGAACGATATGTTGAAAATAGTTGTCGGCTTAGACAGGTCCTATCATGCTGGTCTTCTGGGGAGGAAGACATAGTGCTTGGCTGTGGAGTTGTCTGTGCCTGGCTTACTGCACAGGGGGAGAAAATGACATCTCCGACCTACAAGGGTGAAGATACAGATCTAAAGGGACAGCAGTGGGACAAGAGCAAAGCAGAGCAAGCACGATTTCCTCAGTGGTGGAGGAAAATGCAAATCTGGGGGCAGCAAGTGAACTGAACTGTTAAGCACAGAGAAAACAAGCAGAATATGTGCCATGCCCGTTCCTTGGCAGACAGGGAGGGACTGCAGTAAGGAGGATTTCTCAGCATAACAAAGGCTGCATTTCACATAGCACGCATTGAGTAGTAGTGCTCTGAACTGAACTTACTGGCACTTGGGAGGGATGAAACTGGAACTGAACTTTTCAGCAATGCATAAGCTTCTCAAATGACAGCTCCTGCTGCAGAAAGACAATTGAACCACACTGCCAATGCGAGAGAGGTTTTCTATGAGCCAAGGACACTTATCAGCAATGGCAGTTGCTACTGCTGCAAGGCAAAACTTATTGGGTTTGAAGAAGGAAATGAGAGTTTGCAGGTTTTAGGTAACCATTGCAAAGCCAGATTCCCCTTGAATTTTGTCCCAAAGGGAGTAGTGTTTGCTTTTCTTACTGAGCCGGAAAGGGTGATGCAAGTCCTTCAGCTTAATAAAGCTGTGCACAGCTCACTTTGCTAAAGTGCAGTCCGACCATCACTCATCCCAGACCATCACTCATGATGTTTTGGTCGTTTAAAATCAGCCTGTCGAATTATAAAATTCCAAACCCAGCAGCATATGGAGGTTTTGGAGTCAAGAGATCCCTAAACTAGGGACTGATTTATTCATGAAGGTAGCTGTCTGATGATTCTCACCTCTGGAAAATGAAGCATCTTAAGACAAGTTGTTCTAGTGCTTTTCACAGCAAAACACCCCTGGAAAAGAGACTAGTGCAATCTCTCATGGGTTAAACAAAGTCAGCTGGCTTCAAGGATTTTTTGACCTGCAGGCTACCATGAGAGAAAACCCAAGAGGAGGAAAACATTCTTATTCATCATCAGCATCCTGCAGGAATCTTACTGCCATTTTCCACAGCACTGTCTGGACCCTGGATGCTGAGCATCTTTCAAAGCAGAGTGCTGAAATGAATTACAGTCCTTTGAAATTTTGTCTCGGGATGCACTATGCATACAGATCATGTGAATTCCTCAGTTTTCTCTCCAGTCCTGAGTAATGGTCTGCTCTTGAATCAAGTTAATAGAGAAGACATGACTTCCATTGAACCTTGCACACAGTGGAACTGCCAGTGTGCAGGAACAAAAGCACCATGTCACGGTTCTCCAGAGATCACGCCAAATAGAGACACAGTGGAAGAAATCTAGGACATGGTAGAAAAGTAACACAGTTGTCATCCTGGGAAAATGAAAATGCACAGCTAGTTCTGGCATTTCCGTTTTTGGCATATCTTGCAATCTCACAAGAAAACAGGTCTTGTGTATCAGCCTGGGAAGCAGATTGCTTTGATTTTCTATTCTAGGTGTAATTCTTGTGGAGGAATTTTAGA
This sequence comes from Nipponia nippon, assembly GCF_047370975.1. Lineage (NCBI taxonomy): Eukaryota > Metazoa > Chordata > Aves > Pelecaniformes > Threskiornithidae > Nipponia > Nipponia nippon. The sequence continues at coordinate 1,026,570 of NW_028262402.1, forward strand.
AATCACTTTATCTTGTGTGTATTGTACAATGGAGTGCATGTCTATTCCAAAATAATGTAATGGTGAGTGCTGGAAACAGAAGGTTATACATAGAGATATTTCCAAATTTACAGCTGATTAGGGCTCTTATATTTTATAGTGATACCTGGCAAATCAAGTTAGAGACAAAAGCAGATCTTCCTTCCCTTTTCTGCATCACTCAACAGAAGAAAAGCTGGGTCAGACATTCCTGTTTTTTTTGTTCTTTATGCTAGGAAAAAAAAAAAAAGAAATTTAGTAACTCTGAAAGTTTTTGCATGAAGATATGGTAAAATCCTGCTGCTGGTGGGAGTCTAATCCTTTACTGAAGAATTCTTTTGCAGGAGCTTCACCTTTCAAGGTGGAGGCTCTTCAATGTCCCTCTACAGGCTGCTACATCCCCTACACACCAACAACTGCGCTACACTTCTCTTTTCTACTGTTTGAGCTGCTGGAGTTTCCACAGGGCTTGATGGGTCAACAATGCAAAACAGAGCATTTACAGCATTATCAAGGATACTGCTTTCTTAAAATATGGGAAGAACAGCGATACCGTAACACTGCCTGGGTAGGATCTGACCCCAAACCCAAAGAAAACAGGCAAAGAAACTGCACAGATACCTTGGTTTTCTCTTGGATGCTGAGCAGAAAAATGTCTACTTGGATGTAATTAACGAATTCAGGAGGATTCAAGTTCCACTGCTTTGTGGACCAGACTTTCATTCTTAATATCATCTCCCATGTCTGAAAATAAATAATGGCTTTTAAAACTAATGTGATGAGCAAAGAGATTCACTTCTGCCTCATGTCAGCAGTGATATAGGTTAAACCTGCACATCAGGGTCCTGACTCCCATTCTTGCCTCCACAGAAATGGGCTTTGTTTGGCCCTAGCTTGAAGCAAACAATGGAGTCATTTAGGAGCAATTTTCAAAAGAATATCCACCTGTGAGGAATTACTCTTTTCAAATGACATTGAACAGGAGTAACATGGGCAAATATTTCAGCCAACACTGTGTTTTTCTCAAATGAAATGAGGATAGAGGTGGCTAGGTTTTTCTTCTGCCTATGTCTTCTCATTAAGCTAGAATTTGCTGAGCAGCTATTTGAAATCTCAGTGATGTCTATATTTGAAACATATACTCAATATTTAAAAATACTTTTCTTTTTTATTGACAAAGTGATTCCTATTTTCAACATTTGAATGAATTTCTTCTGTCTGGATGTAGGTGAGAATTGTCAATCAGAATTCAGGCTTTATTGAACTCATACTTTAAAAAAAAAGTTAAAACAGCATATATTTTTAATCAAAGGATTAGAAACTCATGGAAGAGTTCCAGTAGGTAGCAGAAACTTTCTGCTAACTGAAGAAATCATGTTTCATTTTTGAAAGCTTCTGTAGCCAAAAGTGCTTTCCATTCTGTCTCCTAAGGTGGCATTACTCTGGTAGAGCCACTGTCTCTCACCTCTCCCAAGTAAAATCCAAACTCGGTACCACATATTCTCCACGAGAAAGTACAGGAAGATTCTGATGTGCATTTAGTGATTTAAGTCAGCAGGTTTAAATGCAACACTTTTCAATGGGAGATTTAATTTAACAGGTGCCTTGAAGCCTGCCAGACTCAGTTCTTGTCTATGTGGGGAAAATGTCTCAAAGCTGCTTTTCCCCAAACTCTCCTTGCCCCACATTAAATGAAAACAACCTCCTCCAGACACTGCTGGAGAGAAGTCCCTGTGCACAGGGGGGCTCACACCAGAGCAAAACTTTGCTCACTCCTGTGCTGGCTGTCTGCACAGGGCAGGTTGGGTAAGATGGAGTTGGAGGTGACAGATCCCTTTCACAGCAGTTTCTGAGCCTTCAACCTTTTTTTCTAATTGGAGAGAAAGGGGGCAGATATTTAATATTTCACCAATCAGTCCAATTCAATAAAAAATTCAGTTTTCATTTCAGATCTCTTTAGCTTATGCGCTTGCTGAAAAACTTGGTCAAAGTTGATAAATTTCCATAAAATATTTCTTCTTTGAGAAAAGATGATGGACTGATGCGTACGCCTTTCACATTGGACCCAGCTGCCTCAGAACTGGCAGCATTTAATGCCAGCAGCTGGAATGAGCAGTCCCCAGATCGCAGCTGCTCTGGGAGGATGAATAAAGAGAACAGATTGCTCAAACACTGGAGCTCTTTGCCAAGAGCAATTAACACCTTGACCTGCCGCCAGAAATGGACAGCGTAGGGAGCGAATACACTGTTAAAAGTGTAATTAGCAGAAAGGATGCTCTGGTCTTTTCTGCTGCGAGCTCCAGGTAGAACAAGCCTCAGTAATTCAGGCTGGATTCAGACAAGGAGTGGACCACCACGGTGACTCCTCCAAGCCAAGGCAGGCAGAGATCAGAGAAGGTGCTGCAGTTACCTCCTGCCAGGCAGCTGTGTGGCTCCCCTGATGCTGCCCATCTGTCAGCAGTTTCCCAATGGAAGGCCCAGAAGGGGCTTCAGACCCTGGTTCTGGATGCATTTCCCTCCTACCCAGCATTATTTGAAAGGACCTTGCTTTTGCTTCACAGCCAGATGTTTCAGACTTGGGACCTTGCTGGGGAAGGAGTGAAATGCAGTCCTCTGGGCCTGGTTTCTTTACAGAGCAGAAAGTGCATTTGTGTTGATGGGCTGCAGCATAAACTGATGTTTTCAAGCAAATCAGGTACAGAAGCCCTGTTTTACTTAAAAAGTGATTCTATATCCCAGACACGCATGGATGGAAATTATTTTGCCAATCTGTCTTTGTACTTCTTAGATCCCTTGAAGTCAATGACGTATTTATATCTGTAAAGTGTGAATTGTTGGCAGTATTAATTAAATTGAAAGGAAGTCTTTTTTTCATTCCTTCTAGGAAGAGTGATTTGCTATTCCTGGTGTACCCAAAGCTTGGCCTGAAGTGCGCTCAGTCCTGAGCACACCTTTTCCCATCACTTTTTCAGGCAGCATCACTCTCTCAGGGTTCAGGTCAGTGTGATATCAGCAGTGGTATCTCAGCCACCACCATAATGCACACTCAAAAGCAGCAGAAATAAGAGCCAACAAGGAAGAGCAGGAGTGAGCTGCTCCCTTCTCCTTCTCTTGCTCTCTCTTCCTCCTTCCTCCTTCCTCCTTCTGGTCAAAGGAAAAATAGAAGGATGTATGTCATGCCGGAAAGGCCTTTTGGGTTGCATCTGGGACTCCATCAAAAAGCAAGGCTTTGAGGCTCCTGAAGAGACCCTCCCTAACATAATGTTGTCTCTGGTTCCTTTATGAGCTGCAGGGTGATTGTGTGTTACTACAGCTCCTTCCTCTCCTCTGATCTTCCTCACTCTAGAGCCCAGCTTCCATTCATGTCTGGGTTAAGTGCGTAGCATCAGTTCATCACTTTCCATCTTTATGCTTTTGGAGGGTTAAGAATTTGGTCCATGTCAGGATAGGTAAGAAAAGACACTTTCTGAACATGAGGATGACACCCCAGCAGATTTTGTGCTGCTCTGCAAAGCGTGGATTCCCTTTTGTGTTATTTGATGTATACATGTGTGCCACCTTGGAGTTTGTGCCCTTCCCAGCTTCTCCAGTCAAGTCCTTCCCATAAACAGCTGAAAACAGAAGGTCATGGTGGAACGATCCAGGAAACACTAACTAATTTTGAATTCCGGTTTGAACAAGTTCTGAAAGGAACTCTGTAATGCAAGAGATAGGTCTGTTCAACCATATCCAGCGTAAGAGTTAAACTTTTTTTTTTTATTATTCATAGTGGTACAGTAAAGAGTAGAATGGCTTCCTAGTAACATTGCAGTGAGAAGTAATATTTTTCACAGCTTCTGCTGAAACAGAGGGGAGTCTCCCCACTGACCTCCCAGGTCTTAAGACCCTTACTGAAAATTGGATGAGATCCAAAGTCTGCCTGCAGATTCACCCTCCTCAGGATGATGGCAAAGCATAATTGCTTTATGTGACATTCACTCTGGCAACTTCCCCATCACTGTCATAAATCACTGGCATTACTGCCCTTGCACATACTAGCATTTCATACATTTAAAATCTGGCATTGCTATTGCACTACCTTAAATCTTGGCCCATTCTTTCTGCAGATTGTTTTTACAGATCTGGAAAACAAGTGTATTTTTTTGTTTCATTTCCCATCTGTATAGCTGTGCATAAAAAGGAAACCAGAGAAACGGTTTACTGTTTTGAGATGCTTTACTTGTAGCCGTAAAATTCAAACCAAGTTTTGCAGCCACCCACAAGCCTGGATGACAAACTCTACAATACAGAAACAATTACATCCATTTGGGGTTTTGCCCTGTCCTTAGAACGCTTCAGGTGGGTTACAGCTGAAGACAGGAGATTTTCCTCTTACTTCCTAGGCTAAATACAGCTGCTTCAAAGTAAGCAATAAGTGTCTCTGCATTTCCTAGTCCTGCCATGTTTACTACTGTTGCTATTGATCTTGGGTACACAGTGACAACGACGGGAGTTAGAGAGGAGATTTTCAAGTGTATTCAGTAAAGACCCAGGTGTGTGTCCCTGGAAGCCAGTGGCAAAATGAGGACTTTGCCATTTGCTGTAATGTCAGTGCTGAATGCTTCCGAAAATCTCACTTGAAAACCCTCACGTCAAATTCCGTCCTCACTTATCTCCAGTGATTGCAGTCAGAGCAAGTGCTGGGCACTAGAGCAGGATGAGAGCTTGAAAAGCCATTCTTTGTGTTGCTGCCTTAGCCCTCCAGTACTCTACATGTTTATCATACTGTTACAAAACTGCTTTCCAGCATGGTGCAGAGCATTTAGTCAGGGAATGAAAATAACCATGAAAATGAGCCAATGAAAATATAGGAGGCACGACCCAAGGAGCTGCTATAGCTCAGAAAGTGTGTGGGACATTAAGCTCTAGATACTTAGTGCCTGTACTTAAGTGGCTCTTGTTCCCACATGGAAACTACTTCCATGTAATTTCTAAGTCTCTGTCTCACCAACCAAGAAAAAACAGCCATACATTAAGCTGGAGTGTCAGGCAATGGTTCTACAAGGTTCAGGTGCATTGAGATAGTGCAGAGGCAACAAAAGGTAGTTCTCAAATGTAACTTAAGAGGTATAGGGTTGTGTGAAGTATATATTTCCACCTTAATTTTGCAAGGGTGTATTTCTGTGTGGCTCTTGCTGCAGAGATAGTCAGGGAGTGTTTTGCGAAGGCTCTTCTGCACCAGTGCAACTGTGCCTGCACTTCTGCTTTTTCCCTGAGATCCTTGGTCATTGGTTTGAAGGGGTTTATGTTTACATTAGTGACTTAGAATGGATTTTCTTGCAGACAACCATCTTTATTTGCATGTAAATAAGGGTTTTCATGTACAAAGAAGAGTATTTTTCAGTCACTTCTCCAAATTAATTTTTTTAATATTTCAGTGAGCAGAAGCAATGGCATTGCTTCACCAAGAGGACAATCACACACCACACATGACAAACAGAGAATGGAAACATCTCATTCATTTCAATGGGAACTTCACCAGGTCAGAATGGTCAAAGAGTGCAAACCAATCAGAGGCTTCAATTGGTTCACAAGCTGCACATGGTGCTGTGGTTAATGAATAAATTAATACAACTTGAAGCTGTTCACAAGACAATTCAGAAACACAAAAACTTGATTACCCATATAGCATGTCCGTAACGGATAACTCAGCTCTCAGCCATTGCAAAACTTTTACGTGGTCTTTCTATGCTAGTTTCTACACAGCAAGTCCAAAATTCAGACCATATGTTAAAATGCTGTCAGACTACCGCAGGCTTACATTATATATAGTTCCAGAAACAGGTAGGAGAATGATACACATGAGCACAAATTGCCCTTGAATTTAATGCAACTCCATGGGAAAACCAAAGGTGCTTTTTTCCCTGGTTGAACTATTTTTCAGTAAACCTTTAATAATTTCTAACACACACAGTGCATTGAGTAGCTGCACTAAAATGAATTCTTCAGCTCCACTTCGTTGCATTTCCTGAGAGTTACATAGCAGTCCAATTAAAAAAATTATTTTCTAGGTTTAACCTACTTGGATCTTAGTGTACCCATGTAAATTCTAATTCTGAAGTGGTGTTGTGTCTCAGAATAATATTTCATATCACTGCAAATGTGGCTGTGCCATGTGATCAGCACTGCAAATGCTAAACCTTCAGGGCCTTGAGTTTTTATGAGCAACCCTGTTTGTACACGCATCCCTCTCCTCATGACCATCTTAGGCTAGGTATTTGGTTTTCCCCAAGGAAGGCTGAGGATCTCATCCATTCAGCTTATCGCCATGACATGAACTGAGCTGAACTGAGCTGAGTTGAAGAAAACAACACAGAGCACAAAGCACAAAGGTTTGGAAGCATGGTATAGGAAAGGTGGACAGTAATGGTAGAAAGGCCTGGACTGCTTGCCTCCACCTGTGTGCCGAAACGACATTACTGTGTTTCTGCTGCTTTCTGAAGGAGCACTCTCTCCTGTCACCTTCTCTCTTCTCCATGCTCTGTGGAAGTCCTTCAGCAAAACTTTGGATGTTTGCCTTGCATCAGCAGAGATAAACCAGAAACAGCAGTTAGTGTCCAATAGCATAAGAAACCTCACCAAATTGCATCCTCTTGACAAAAAAGAAATAACCAGGAATGGGTAGAAAGTTTGAAATATATACTAAAGAATCGAACTCTTGTACTAGTTCTCAACTGCCATTGCAACTTTACAGCATTCTGTGGTAGCATGAGCCTGTAGAGCAAGCCTTGCCACCTTTCACATTAGAGCAGGCTGGTGAAAACACATGCTACATTGCCAAAAGCTAGTAGGATGTAGGTGACTGGCTGACTATCGTGCTGTTCTCATGCTTTCTCCTATTGAAGAAAGGCTAGGAGGTATACTGCAGCTTGGTCCCATACATACTCACCAAGAGCCCTGTATTTAATCTGCATTCCTGTCCTGTCACGTCCGAAGAATTTTCCTCTTTTTGTCCCTAATGACTTATAGAATGACTTACAGCTTTTTTACACATAGTGCTAAAGCTGCTTCTGTCCTTAATGTCTTGTTTATATGAGGGGAGAGTCTCCAATGATACTCCTGAATACATGCACTTGTGCATATTTAATTTGGTGCATGGACTTTCTTGTCATGAAACAGCTAATAAACCTGAAGTATAAAAAAGGCAGTTCCGAGAGCTGATACAAGAAAAGCCTGCCTTGAAACAGGCATACAATAATCCACTGGGAACTGTTCACCCACATGCATAGACCACAGAAGTTTCCCCACAGAAATGAGATTAAAAACATGTCCCAAGAAGAAGCAGGGCAAGACTTTCAGTCACATGCACATCTAAGGTGCATCCATGATAACTGGAACAAAGGCAAGTAGTTCACCTTCCTGGAGAGACAAGCCATTCTCCTTGTTTTATCACCTGCCCAGTCAGTCTTTATTGAAATCAAAAGGTAGAAAGAAGGTCTTGATTTCCCAAGAGGTGTGAGTTAAATTTCGTTCTGTGTTGCAGATTTCTTAAATGGGTTGGAATAAATTACTGTGCCTCAGCATCCCATGGCCATTCAAGAGGAACAATAGCCCTACAGGATAATTAAGAGGATACCTACATTAAAAATGTAGGTATCTAGATAACCAGGCAATGTCTGCAATTCTTGAGCTATAGATTGCATACTGTGTTTGAAGGAACTATCATAATGCTGTTGTAATAACATAAATGCTACTTTAAACAAACATCCTGTCTACAGGAATGAGGATTGAGTGTTTTATTGATTAACTCTATGAACTCACCGAGACTGCACCAGTGGAAAAGCTCTCTCTTTGCCTAGAGCGTGGCATAAAGTACATTGAACTTTGAAGGACAAAGATGTTTTGTCATTCTGTGTTTAGAATAACATTGTTCTCCCACAAAATGCCATTTATTAGGCAACCTAATAGCATCCATTATGGCACGTACAAACTTAAAAATCAGCTCCATTGCTACAAGATATTCACTCAACTACTGGGTTATAGAATGTCATAGAATCATAGAATCATTAAAGTTGGAAAAGACCCTTAAGATCATCGAGTCCAACCCTTAACCTAGCACTGCCAAGTCCACCACTAAACCATGTCCTCGAGCACCACGTCTATCCTTCTTTTAAATACCTCCAGGGATGGAGACTCAACCCCTTCCTTGGGCAGCCTCTTCCAATGACTCACTACCCTTTCAGTGAAGAAGTTTTTCCAAGTATCCAACCTAAACTTCCCCTGCAGCAGCTTTAGGCAATTTCCTCTTGTCCTATCACTTGTTACTTGGGAGAAGAGACCGAACCCCACCTCACTACAACCTTCTGTCAGGTAGTTGTAGAGAGCAATAAGGTCTCCCCTCAGCCTCCTTTTCTCCAGGCTAAACAACCCCAGCTCCCTCAGCTGCTCCTCATAAGACTTGTGCTCTAGACCCTTCACCAGCTTCATTGCCCTTCCTTGGACACACTCCAGCACCTCCATGTCCTTCTTGGAGTGAGGGGCCCAAAACTGAACACAGTACTCGAGGTGCGGCCTCTCCAGTGCTGAGTACAGGGGCACTATCACCTCCCTGGTCCTGCTGGCCACACTATTTCTGATACAAGCCAGGGTGCCATTGGCCCTCTTGGACACCTGAGCACACTGCTGGCTCATGTTCAGGTGGCTGTCAACCAACACCCCCAGGTCCTTTTCCACCAGGCAGCTCTCCAGCCACTCCTCCCCCAGCCTGTAGCTTTGCATGGGGTTGTTGTGACCCAAGTGCAGGACCCAGCACTTGGCCTTGTTGAACCTCATACAGTTGGCCCCGGCCCATCGATCCAGCCTGTCCAGGTCCCTCTGCAGAGCCTTCCTACCCTCCAGCAGATCGACACTTCCACCCAACTTGGTGTCATCTGCAAACTTACTGAGGGTGCACTCGATCCCCTCATCCAGATCATCAATGAAGATATTGAACAGGACTGGCCCCAGTACTGAGCCCTGGTGGACACCACTTGTGACCAGCCACCCACTGGACTTGACTCCATTCACCACCACGGTCTGGGCTTGGCCATCCAGACAGTTTTTAACCCACCACAGAGTGCATTTATCCAAGCCATGAGCAGCCGGCTTTTCCAGGAGAATGCTGTGGGAGACAGTGTCAAAGGCCTTACTAAAATCCAAGTAGACAATATGCACAGCCTTCCCCTCATTCACTAAGCGGATCACCTTGTCATAGAAGGAGACCAGGTTAGTGAAACAGGATCTCCCTTTCATAAACCCGTGCTCGCTGAGCCTGATCCCCCAGTTGTCCCGCACATGCCACGTAATGGCACTCAAGACGATCTGTTCCATGACCTTCCCCAGCACTGAGGTCAGGCTGACAGGCCTGTAGTTCCCCAGATCCTCCTTCCAACCCTTGTTGTAGAGGGGCGTCACATTTACTAACTTCCAGTCATCTGGGACCTCCCCGGTTGACCAGGACTGCTGATAAATGATGGAGAGTGATTTGGCAAGCTCCTCTGCCAGCTCCCTCAGTATCCTCGGGTGGATCCTGTCTGGCCCCATGGACTTGTGAGCATCTAGGTGGAGGAGAAGGTCGGTGACTGCCACCTCTTCCACAACTGGGACTTCTTTCTGCATCCTATCTCCATCTCCCAGCACAGGGGCCTGAAAACCCCAAGGATGACCAGTCTGACTATTAAAGACTGAGGCAAAGAAGGCATTAAGTACCTCAGCCTTCTCCTCATCCTTTGTGGCAAAGTTTCCCTACGCATCCAACAAAGGATGGAGATCCTCATGGGCCTTCTTTTGTCGCTGATATATTTGTAAAAACATTTTTTGTTATCTTTAACGGCAGTGGCCAGTTTAAGTTCTAGCTGGGCCTTTGCCTTTCTAATCTTCTCCCTGCATAACCTCACAACATCCTTGTAATCCTCCTGAGTCACCTGCCCCTTCTTCCAAAGGTGATAAGGTCTCCTTTTTTTCTGGAGTTCCAGCCAAAGCTTAGTGAAGCATACAAAACCATATTAGTTTGGGCAAGTTTGGGCAGTAGGCTAGTGAATGGGAGGGGAGAAATCATATTTCCTCTGTTCACACACTGACTGTTCTCTGTTGAAATGTTGTGTCCAGTTCTTGCAGCCACAGTTCAAGTAGGATGTCAGAAAATGGCCTACAGATCAGAAAAGAGCTGCAAGAACAGAGCTTTGGAAGACACATCAGTAAAAGACTTGGAGAGGTAAATCTCCTTTATGCAGAAGAGAAGGTAAGTAGATCACCAAGTGCAACAGCTTGCACAGAGAACAGAAATTTGTATCATAGAATCATAGAATCATGGAATGGCTTGGGCTGGAAGGGACCTTAAAGATCATCTAACTGTATCACTCAAAAGTATGACCCAACAGCTAGGAAATGAAAGTAAGTATATTCAGAGCAGAACTAAGGCACACGTTTCTGAGCAAGGTTAATGAATGACTGCAGCAACTTGTCACCAACTCTTATGAGCTCTGGAAGCTGTAAAAGACAAGTCAAAATAAGAGAAATTTCATATAGATTTGGTGACAGATAGTGTATGGAATTGGCCTGGGAAAGAGAAATGACTGCAAGATTATTAGTAGAGTTTAGGCACTAATACAGAAAAATCTAACCTAGAAGCAAAACCAATACGTTTTTGCTGGAGACTGATATTCTTGCTGCCAGAAGCTAATAATGGAGATGAAAGAAGCAGCAAATTTGGCTACAATTTAAAAGTCTCCCTAGAACACAGGGGAGTGGGGTGTTGCAAGGCAGAGCAGTCATAGGAGACTTTTAGACTTAATGAGCAGCAGAGGCAGTGGCATTCTGGCTGCAAGGCTGCACCCAGCCAGCTGCCAACCTATGCCTACATCTAAATGTTAATGACCCAACCCCTCATAGCACAGCTTGCACAAAAAGCACTGAAACAGAAGGGAGGCCAAGTGTTTTGTCATTTTCCTCCAATCTTTTACTTACTCATTGGATGCATATAAGCAAAATAACAGTCTTAGCATTTGTCTTTGCCCAGTTGATATCATGGTTGCTGGCCTTAGCACAACTTGAACTCATTCAAGTTTACTTTGATTTTTTGCAGAGAAACTCAAGAAACAGCCTCAGAATGACCATTTGCTGCTGCGAGTCACATAGGATGGGCTTGTGAAGTACCTATGATTCAGAAAAATGTAAAATAAAAATGTAGCCCAGAATAGTTTAGACCTGTGAGGAAGAGAGCTCCTTTCCATATACATCTGTTCTCGGTGTCTGATAACCAGTGTGGGACACAAGACCTCAGTGAAAGGTGAAATTAAAGGTATGTTTCCTGAATGAGATAACCTTGTGACTTGCAGGTCTTGTCATTTCAGCGAGTGCATCAAATCCAAGGCTAGGGCGGAACAACAAGAAGTTGTGGTGAGATGATGAGCTGTAGTAAACATCCTCATGCAAAAATTTGATGGCCAGGGCTGGTGGACAAGCAGCTCATTTTCGCAAAGCCGGAAAATGGAAATGTGCAAGCCTGCCATTGAATGTTTTTTTTTTAATGGAATGGTGATCCAGAAGACGCGATATTTAGACAGACTGCAGTAAGAAAAATGGACATCACTGCACCATGAGCAAGGGACTGTACCTGGTCTCTTTTTTCAAAAATTAGTCTACAGAAATAGTCCCTCATTCTTAATGTCAGTAATGATCTCTGCATCAACAATATTGGTCCTGTAGAAGTGACTATTCTAATTCTAACTGTTCTGTAAGAAAAGCTTGCTGCTTTGATTTTGGCAGACTGAAAATCAAAGCTGTTTCTCAAGGAAACACATTGCAACAAAAGTCCCCTTTTGAAATTGTCTTGAATTTTTCTACCAGATTTTCTAGACAAAAAGGTCTGCTTAATTTAATTTTCAATTACATTTATGCTCCATTTTAGCTTTAAAAAAAATGCAAAATCTATTTTCCTCATTTTTAGTTTTGATTTTTCAAAACTAAGGCCATTTCTACTTCTCTGTCATTTTGCACTTCCAAGAAACAAGAGAACACAAGAGAAAGCCTCTTCTTATTCTTCTGGTCCCCTTTTTCTGTGGGAAAGAGCAAATAGAGGCAAGAAAATGGAAGAAAACAAAGTAAAAAGAAAGCAAAAAGAAGAAATTTTCAGACATGTAACAAAATTGATTAAAGCATTCATTTTGAAGCATAAAAAAACCTTTTCTTTCTTTTTAAGTTGAAATATAAACAAAAAACCAAAAGAAATGTACTCGCGCTTTCCTAAAATAAAATCACAATTGGAAAGCATGTGGGGTGTTTTTGGAAAGTATTCTGGTAAAAAGCATGTACCAGTCCTGCTCTATGGCAGTGGCAGCAGCAGCATTAATAACTCTGAAGGCCAAGTGCTAACCCCAATTACACTTCTGCAAACCTATTATCTCCATGTCTTGCCATGCTGACATATATATGCACCCAGTGCCCTCAGTCAGTTTTCCTAGATGTCCTTAACAGCCATTTACTTTTCTTGCTGGGAACCACAACTCGCTTTTTGTAGCACTGTTGGTCCCATTGGGTCAACGGAGCTTGTTTTTGAGCAGCATAAACTCTACCATTCCCACTGACAGATACGCTGAGTAAGAACAATATTTAGGCATTTTACTGAGAGCAACATTTGAGCTGTGTGCAGTTTTTTCTTCACCTTCCTTCATTTTTTTCCTCCTCTGCCTCCCTTGGTCCTGCTACTGGAGAGGGAGAACTTGCTATGACTGCCTATGAGACACAGAAATCTCCATTTAGTCATCTATGCGGGAGCGAGTACAATGGGAATTGCTCTAATTTGTCTCTCTGTAGCTGCCTGAGCTCATTTGCATGGTATGGTCTGGTTTTGATAAAAATCACAGTTTAGAAAACATTTGTTAATATTTTTAGTAAAATGTTCAAAGAGACATATTTTATGTGAAAAGTAATTCCCTTTTCCTGTGTCAACAGTTTCAGTGAAAATAAATCTGTTAAAAAGCCATTTTGTTGAAAACCTTTTGTTCCCTTGCAAGTGTTTCATCAGCGCTCAGCACCTTCCCATGCTTGCTGAGATCAAATGAGAGGGATACTTTGGTTTTCACCTCCGGATAGTGCAGTGGATGATATTTGTCCCACACTTGCCTCCCTGAAGTTGATAGGACTACTGATGTCAATAGGACCTTGCTCTAAGGAACCTGCATCACAAGGTGACGTTGGGGAAGAAATGGTGCTGTGCCACTAGTCTCGCACATCAACACCTACAGGAGCAAAGCCCCTGCGTGGCCAGCAGTGGGCTTTGGGCACCACTAGCCCAAAGGCAGAGGACAGCTCCCGATTGTTCCTGCACCAGCTGTGGTTCAGCTCCTCCAAACAAAAAGCCCACCTCTGCTGTGGCCTTGGCAGAACTACTCTGAGGGGGCCAAAGATTATGTGGTGGCTTGAAATCTCACAGCTGAGCAAGCCTTTAAACAGGGAAGTGGCTTTTGCTGATAAGCAGCACCATGTTTTTCAGTAGTCTGATGGTTCCTGTGTGTCAGTATTGCCTTTTATTGCTCCTTGGGTCACCGCTCTGCACCAACCAATGGAAAAGGAGGTGAGAAGGTAGGGTCTCATCTCCAGGAAAGAGCTGGGCATGGAGCTGTGGGGCCTTAAAAGATGGTAAAAAGTCCCCTCCTCCCTCTGCAGCCAACTCAACAGAAGGAGGTTACATTGGTCCACAGCCTTGCACAGGGTCAGTCCCTTGTGAAGGCCCAGATGTCATGTTCAGGACAAATCCATGCTGCTGCTGGGTGGGTTGCAGCCTCTCTGTACAGAGGCATGGTCCGTGGAAAATGGAAACAGAGAAGAAACTGAAAAATTCACCCCTCCACCAGGTGCCACTTAAGGGCTCCTCAGAGCTCCAGCTGATCCCTGCAGCTCCTCACAGTGCCCAGTGAGCGCCACCAGTGACCACCTAATGAAGCTGGCAAGAGCTTAAAGTTAAAATGCAGCTGTGCTGAGGCAGCATTTTCATGTTAAGGAAACAAGGCTTCCTTAGCCACTTGAAAGCCAGAGATATGTTTGTCTTATGCACGTATTTTGTGCTAGAGGAGATCACATTATTAATTCACAGGTTTATCAGAGAACACATTGATTTCTAGCTCATTTTAATAGAGAGTTTTCAGAATTTAGAATATTTTCCCAGTGCTTTCCTTGCTGAATTTTTTTTTCATAATCATATTCTACTTTTAAATTATGAATTTGCTATTGAGTAAATAAACACTACTGATATATTTCCAAAGAAAATCATATTGGGAGAGTCCCCAGAACATGCTCTTTTACAAAATTGGAATTCCTTGATATTTATTTTTATTCTCACCATGCAGTGTGCGGCCTGGGACCTTGCGTGTCACACCGCATCCATATCCATTGCAGAACAGAGAAAAAATGATTTCCACTTTGCTTGGAGGAGATGGGAAATTTTTGAAGCAGGTCCAATTCTGATCTCCTTCCCCCTCTTTTCCTTCTGAAAATGCACAAATGAATACCTAAATATACGTCAAGTAATAAGCAGTCTGCGTAGGTGCAGAGCTGAAGGACAGAACTGACCCCTCTCACAGCTGCCCGAATACACAGAAAATAAAATCAGTCCCATGATTCAGTCACTGGTACCAAGCTACCCTGTTGTTCCCTGACTCAAGATAAAACTGAAACAGAACAAAACTGCCTTGCTTCTCCTCCAGCAGGATGGCACAGATGCCTTCAGATCCCTATTGAAGGCAGAAGATGCATCCTCCCCATCACCTGGATAGATGGCATCTGCCTCTGCCCCTCAGAGCTAGATACAGTTAATTGCTCAGATTAGACTTTCCCAGATTGCTTTACCACACACAGTGCTTTCTCATGAAATGTAAGTAAAAGGTCTGTATTTAGACCTTACGAAGCTGTAGAGTAAGATACAAAATCACTGCTTGAGGTCTATAGTCCATTATGTTTCTTTAGTCTAAGATAATGCGCTGAGATACTACACTACTGGGGACCTTGTAAGACTCCCAACTGACAGATTTTTTTACTCTAAATTTAGGCATAAACCCTTATGAGATACCCACTGCCTTATTTTAGTTGTTTAGGGTCTACCCTTTCTCTACCTCAGTATTTCTGTAGGCTTCTTTAACGATGTGCTGACATACTACTCACTGTTTTCTGGGGCAGAGACACCAAGGTTCAGAAGTTGTAGCAAATTGCACAACCAAAGTCCATCTTAATTCAACAAAACTCTTAAGCACATGCTCACTTTTAAAGCCAAGCCTGTGCATATATACTTTGCTGATCACAGTCAGCAATTTTGAATTTAATTTGGTTTTTGAGATCAGATATTATATTCTGATACCATGCAAAAGCAGAGCATTAGGAGCACAGAAACAGTGGTAGCTGGAACAGCTAATATGCATTTTAACATGGGGACACACACATAACGTATTGTACGTGCCATAAGCACGTAACATGCTTAATATAGGTATTGTTGAGAAAGGTCTTCAGCTGATGGTCTTGCCAGATGCAAACATACTGCAGATGGAAAAGTGGAAGGAGGCACTATGCATCTGTGTGACTTGTGCCATGGTACAGGACACGGAGGGGAGCCTCCCCTCAGTGGTATCAATGGCAGAGGTAGGGAAGTGCTGGGCAAAATTGCACCTGGGAATTATAGTCTGGGCACACTGCAGAATTTCACCAGAGGTACTGTGTGTGAATGGCTAATCACAAATACAACTTTCTTTGTGTTATTGAGGTTACCAGTACTGTCAGCATTTTCCTTTGTACAAAATTCAGCATGGACCTGGAGTGTCTTTGAGTGTATTTCTGCCCAGCTCAATGAAGAGCTGGGTTGATACTGGTGGTCTTTAGAGATGCCCGACATA
This sequence comes from Nipponia nippon, assembly GCF_047370975.1. Taxonomy (NCBI): domain Eukaryota; kingdom Metazoa; phylum Chordata; class Aves; order Pelecaniformes; family Threskiornithidae; genus Nipponia; species Nipponia nippon. The sequence goes on from NW_028262402.1 coordinate 1,042,484, forward strand.
ACTGATAGTTTTCTGGAACTGGTGAAGCTGAAACAGAGCCAGAAGAGTCTGGGAAGTCCTGTGGAAAGTGGCACAGGACCAGCTTTTGCAATCCTCAACCCATCACAGGCACATTATTTCTCTAAATTGCATTAATGTCTGATGTCATTGTATTCAGCACTGTGAAAATTAATTTCAATCTAAAATGTTTTGGTTCTATGGTAACTGCTAGAAACTGTTATGAATATATCTTCTTAAGGGCCCAGTAATGTCAGTGGAAAGACTCACAATGACTTTGGCTTTGCCTATAAATCTTTGGCTCCATCTTAGAATGCAGCCTCCTGAAATGGATAGAAAAGGCCATATTTTTCACTCCAAGTTTTTGCCTTTATTTTTTTCCTCTGTCCCTGTGTCCATACGTATTCTATCATGAGGTGGATGCAGGTTTATATGCAGAATAGGAGGGTACCTGCATACTGGAGGCTTTTAAGAGCAGTTTAAACATGAGCAATCAAGTCATGAATGCTTTTAGTTTGTTTAGCTGACTCTGCCTTGCAGCAGGGGAATAGACCTGCTAAACTCCAAGGTCCTTTTGTGAGACCCTCCCCAAAGTACAAATACTGTGCTTCTGTGTTGCATCTCTCCATCTGAATTCATATTTATTTCTCCTGAGCACAGCAGTGTGTGCAATCAGCCACAGCCTTCCTTCAGGACGGGCTGCATGTTTAGTCTCTAGACCATCGCCAAAGAAAACATCATTAAGCAAAGCAGGCATTTGACACTCTCTTCTTTCTTGCAGAGAGAAAATCATTCCCTTGGCCTTGCTGAAGCCGCTGATCTTTGGTCTCTGCTGTCATCCACTGCACACAGCCTTCTATCTGCTGACAGGTGACTGCAAACTTGGGGAGGTTTTAAAGCTCTAAGTGCACAGAAAATTATGTAGGAAGAGGGATGTGCTTGTGCCTTACAGTCCTTCTCAGGTGCTAAAACTGGTGTTTGTTTCCCCAACCCCTGCCATGGCTGGAAATATGAGCTCTCATATATTCTCATTATATGTGGCTGGATAAGGACTCCAGTTTTCAGCAATGTAGCATCACTGTCAAATGGAAAGAAAGAAAGACGCAGTGACAGCTCTAATTGTCCAGATGGCCAAGGGCATAGGGTGTCTGGTTTGGGACATTTAATACATTTCATACCTAGGGAAACTGAGGTACAGAGAGGTGACATGGCTCATGGAAGAACACCAGGCAGGCTACTGATGGAACACCTCAGAAACCATGAATCTGTGTGCCTATGGGGACTGCTCCAAAAACCTTCTTTCCTCTGATCTCTGCCCTTAGACACGTGGGTTGTCACCTCCAGCCCCATATTCTCCAGATGTTCAGCCCCAAATTACAAAAGTCCTTTCTGTTACAAGTGGAGTCCACTGAGGCTCTCCCGCTTGCCCTGAGTAAGGGACGTGGGGCAGTTTCTGGACATCTGGCATCAGCTTCCAGACTGATGCTCATGGATTGATGTTTGAGCCTTCATTTCCCCCTTCCTGCCAGAGCAGGGATACAAAGTGCCTTCCCTCAGTCCCACACCCAGCAGAAGAGTCTTTCCTACATGCTTCATCTTGAGCTGCACTGGTCTGAATTTCTGGAAACCGTGGACCTGCTTCCTATTAAAAGGGTAAGGGACAAAGGGCAGCCACCCCACTGACCTCCACTTCTTCCCTTGGTAGCCCCAGGTGATGAGAGTCAAGGGCAGGTAAGGCAGCTGGACATCCAGCTCTTCAAAGAAAACTCACAGCCCGAGCATGTTTGCTCTTCTTTGCTTTGCTTCATGCAATATCCATCCCTGCACTTACTCAACATTTAGGGGCTGTTGACCCACCTCCTCACCTGGTGCATGCTGCGCTGTGCCCTCTGCTCACCCTGCTCCTGCCCCTCCTCTTCCTGCAGCCTATTTCAGGGACATGACAGCAGGCACTTTCAGTAAGGATGTGACCAACTGAGCAATAAGACACGTTGTTCAGATCCTGCACAGTGCTTACAGCGATTTTCTTGCCATGCTGTGGCTCCTTTCAGAGGCAGAGATGGCAGGCACAGGCTATGTGGGGGGGAAAGGGAGCAAGTGGCCGCAGGTGTCGGAGGGCAGGGAGTGGGGTGGAAGCAGAGCAGGAGGAGGCAGCCATCCATCCTCTCACTGTGTTTTCCTGTGCTGCCAGCCCCTCCATGCCTGGAAACAGGAGACAGCTCAGCCTGGACCACAGGTCACTGCTCAGGTCACCTGCTCAGCCACTCTGCAAGCAACAACTTGCTGGCTTCAAAAAGATCATCCTGGTCCCCCCTCCCCTGATGAAGCTTCAGGACAGTGCCCAAACATTCAGATTACAATATAATGTCTTCCTTACTGTTCAGCTGGAAAATAATTCAATCAGATTGTAGGACAGGGAATCAATTGTATTTGGAAATTACACAAAGGGCTGCCTTTGTTTCTAAGCATCTATGGCTGCACTCAGCAGGTTTGATTGATGATGTGATTACTGTCCATACCAAACGGTCACAGAACCATAAAATACTTGGCCAGCCACCCGTCCCACCCCTCCAACCTTTCCAAAGACTAACCCAGCACTTTGTTGCAGCACAAAAACCCAAGAGATATGTCATGCATTCAAGTCAGCTTTGAAATGCATGGGAAACAGCCAAAGATTGCTTGATATGCAGGTAGGGCAAATCGTTATCAAAACAGGCAAACAGAGCTATGATGTGAAATTTCTCTAAAATAATTACTGATTATAAGGTATCAGTTGTTATTTAAATAAACAGAAATAAGTATATATATGTACATTCATGTAAACAATACATATAAACATGCATATGTACATATCTGTTCCTATATTACAGCTTTCATTTATGTACTTTCTGGCCGTCATCCCTCAAACTGTGTTTGAAAGGCAAAAAGAAAACAGTAGGAGTGTGTGGATGTTGTGTGTGGCACAGTATACTGAAAACTGATCTTTGAAGCAGTTTGAAAAGAGCAAAGAAGGAGAAAATAAGAACAGAGTTCATCATGGCTCAGCAGAAGGAGCCGTAGAGTGCCAGAGGCTTCAACAGAGCACACGTGTGCCCCGGCTCTGGTGTCCTCCCATGAGCTCGCGGAAGCTGTTAGGAAGTCAAGGTGTGAATACCTTTAGAAAGCTGGTCTTATTTGCTCTCTCCTGCAATTGCTCACATTTGAAATCTCTAACTTCTCCACCATGCCAGCATGTCAGGAGACAGTCTGAAATGGTAAGAAAAATAAATAAATAAATCATAAAGCACTACAAAAAAAAAAAGCAGTTATTCAAAGGTAGGGTATACTTAATTACATTTGTCTCTGAGCTGAACCTGATGTGCAGTGCAAAAGAAATGGGTACCCTTTTTGCCTTCCACGCTCCCCACATAGACAGGACAAGGTAAAAGAGTGACTTTGCTGAATATGTTGAAAGAGGGTGGCGAGGAGGCATGGGCAGACAACCGAAGGTGTCTATTCATGCCCTCTGGAGAAAGCAGATATCAGTGTCAGAGGAGCTGAGACAGTCTATCACACTGACTTCTGCTAGTCTAGGAAGACCATTTGGCTGGACCATACAGCCTCTCTGAGTAGTTGGGCAAAATCTGACCATCTCAAGTCCTTTGGAAGAGAAGAGTTATTTTATGGCTTTTGTAGTGTTTAATCAGATGGAGAAACACCCTTGCTGTTTGCTTCCAAGGACATACTGCAAAAAGAATGTTAAATATGTGGAGTGTAACAAAGTAATGTTAATCACCTACTTAATGACAGTTATTATGAGGATTAAATAATCATTTTCTGTAAATTGGCTATAGATACTATTGTTCTTAATCAGCATCATTCTTAATACTGTAGTTCATTGTGAAAGCTCTTGCAGGCTTTGTACTTTAGAAAGATGTATTCAACAATGCTTTGAGAAGTATTATGGCTCCACTCACATGAATATTTTAGTATTAGAACTAGAATATTTATGGATGTGGCAGCTTTATGTGTAAATGTACGAATGCTTGAATACCACATACAACCTCGTTGATAGTGAGACTCATTAACAGTGGGCCTAACTTCTCTTCAAATCTTGCTCAAACTTTTTTTATCAGTTCATTACAGTAAAAATGTCATGAATTCTGTTTTTCTCTGGGGCAATACCAGAAGTTACACTGGTAAAAACGCCTCTACCTCAGTGATAATATACACATTAAAATAACTACTTGGCCCTGAACAAACATTGCAGGACCTGGAAGAAATCATTACAGCCCATTAGTTGAAGTTTTGTGTCCTAATGACATGCTGACATCAGGCCTATTGGGAAGGACATCACTTCACTGCATTACCAGCTGCAGTATGATAGCAGCTCAGCTGGATGCTGCAAGCGCCTGTCCCAGTGAGAGCAAAACTTCTGCTGGGCAGCACAGGCTGCTGGGAGAGTGCTGTTTGCCTCTTCAGATGGAGCAGCCAGGCTCTTCACTGGCCTCTTCATGCATCAGGCCCCAGAGAATTCAGCGTTGGATATTGAATGTTGCCTCTGCTGTGGTGGGATGCTCCCATCGCACCTCACAAGGACAGGGACTGCTCCCGAGCTCCCTGCACAAAACTCCAGCATTGCAGCTGTAGAGGGAAGTGAGCAAGAGGGGCGAGTTTGTGGGGATTAAAAAGCCCACTGGATGTTTTTGGACCCCACAAAGTAATGCAGCCTTTTGCTCAGCAAGACCTTTTGGGGTGCTCAAACACACAGGGAAGGAGCAGGAGGAGAGACAGTCCAAGGCTGGGGGCAGAGTCCACAGCAAGCTGATGCTCTCTCCAACTTCAGTTACATCTACGGTGGTGGTGGTTGCCCCTCCTAGACCACACAGTTTATTCCTGAAGGATGAATGGAGTGTGTGGGAAACCTCCCCTGGAAGCACTAGTTTCCTCTCCTCCCCATCAGCTACACCACTTCTCCCTCCCCAGCAACAGGCTGGAAATCTCTGGCCTCTCTCTTGACTAGGGGGAAGAAGCAGCTAATATGCAGATTTCTTTGAGCATGTATTGGATTTTGTCCTTCAGTTCAGGAATTTGCATTTCCTCATCTCTAACATCAGAGACTAAAAGCTCCTCAACCTCGCTGGGACATTGCACGGACAGGTGATACCCAGGAGGCTCACGCAGAGCACACAGATAGCACCACTCACAGGGCTAAAGATAGGCGTCACCTAAATCTTTATGCAGTGTGAAAGCTTACATACTACGGAGTTTAGGGCTTATATACTGAACAGATACTTGTAACACAGCATTCAAAGCATGCCCCCGAGGATACGGCACTGGTGCTATTTCTGCACGCAGGCATATACACGCAGTGCATGCACAGTATAATATCCTGCTTCTGGCTACTTCTGCTGCATTTTCATTTGCTGGTCTGCAGTGTGTGTGCCTAACAGCTTGGTGTAGTTACCTACACGCGAAGCCTGGGGCAGGAGTGTTGTTACAGTTTCCAAGAAAACGCATTGCCCAATTGCCTCCCTTTCTGCCTGGAAGCAGCACTGAAGCATCCTTCGAGTTCACTCCTCACAGTCTCCAGAGGGGAGGCTGAAATCAGGAGAGAGGAAAAACCTAAATAAATGAAGAGGGCTGGGAGCTCCGCTTCACAAAACGGTTTCTGATACAGACAAGAGGAGAAGCAGTGCTCTGCTGCTCGCACGCACCCCCTGTGCAGACTGAGGAGGAAATCCCCATCCCAGCAGTCGGTGAGTATGGATGCTCTCTGTTCCCGTGGCCGCCATCCCTCTTCCCCAGCATGTTTCCATGGCAACCAATCCACCAGGCTTAATCCGGCAGTGCCAGGACCTGCCCACTCTGCTTTGGTCCTATGGGTGCTAGCTGGAGGCTCTCTGCCCTAGAGACATCCATCTCCTCATGAGTTTGTGTCTGAGGAGCAGGAGCAGGCGGTGTGGGGCTGGGCAGGCAGCCAGGTGTCACGTCCCTGGGACTGCACGCAGGTAGCTTTGCTCTGGTGGGGGGGTTATTTCAGAGAGGCGTCCTCACACAGCACCTAGCTTCCCTCTCACTGGCCCAGTGTTCCCAGGGCTCCCAGCTTCGGGCTCCCCAGTGCAAACCAGTGGAATGTGAGAATCAGGATGCAAATCGGGAATGGCAACGAGTCACTCCAGGAGGACAACAGTAAGGGAACATATCTGATGGAAGGAGGGTGCGGGACTAAAATGCTTAATGCATCAGGCTACCCGCAGAGGCAGCAGAGACCGGGAGGAGCCGTAGAAAGAGAAGGTATCAAAAACCAAGCACATGTTTTCTGAGCATCCCTGCGTGGGGTGGAGGAGACAGGCAGGTACGTGAGCAGAAGAGGGATTAATGGGCAAGCGAGGGGATGAGCTGTGACTTTCCCAAGGAGGTAGCCAGCCTGCGGTCCCAGCACGACCCCATCCACAAGCAGTGGTTGCACACCGAGAAGGGAGTTGCGTTGCCCTGTGTCTCGCAGCAGGTCAGTGTGCATCCACCACAAACCTGGCCCCACAGCACTGCCTTCACCTCAGCATGGAAAACGGAGGAAATACAGTTTAAAGGGGAAAGCACTAGGCAGGTGGCTCAAGTGCCTCTTCTGCTGTTGGCCCCTTTGGTAAGCAAGTTGCACAGACTGCCTGTGATTCAGTCTCCATTTCCAGAACAGGAATGACAGCACATCCCTGTTTCCCAGGGACACTGTGAGAGGAAAATGCATCTTGTAATCTGGAAGACTCATCACCCTGCAGTAACAAGTTTTGTTCATATACAACCCTTTTCATATGGATCCTCAGTGCAGACAAGAAATCTCTTGCCTCCTCAGCCTTCACAGCTTGTGGCCATACAGGGAAGCATTTATTTTGGGAGCTGAGGGGCCTCCTTTTGCTGCTGGCTGCTGTGACAGTCTCTGAAAATGTAGTGAGGCAGAGCAGCACATGGGGGAGAGGAAAAATTGTCTGTAGCACGGCACGTACAAGCAGGCTATGGAAGTCACTGCCACTGGGCGTCACTGTGCCCATGAGTTTAGCAAAATTGAAGAAGTAAGCATTTTCTTAGATGCAGAACAGAAGTATCCAGGCTTGTGGGGAACTATGGTCTTGTCAGTTTCTGTTTTGGAAGTGAAGTCAAGCCCTCAGGGTCTTGCCTGTGGCAAATTATCCCATACCTGCCTTCTTACACTCCCCCTGCTTGTCCAGAGGGCTGTGGCCAGCAGCAGGATGATGGAGCACTGTTCTTGAACCTGGTGCCTGCTTCAGGTGTCTGCTTCAGGTGTCCCTCCATTGTTCTGTAGCCTTTTTTAAAAATGCTGTCAGGATCAGGGAGGTCTAAGTGTTCTCTTGTACATACTCCATCTTCTTCCCCGTCTCAGGGAGAGGGACAGGGCCCATGTCTTAGTTATTGCCATTGTAATCAAGGGAAAGCTCAGTGCATCTACAACTTGCCGTCTTATTTTTGAAGGGCAGACTTTTGAAAGGTACCAGGATCCTGAGAGCTGCTAGAGTGTTCTTTGAGACTGCTTAAACCTGCTTAAATCCGTGCAAGAGAAAAGCAACATAACCGTGATCCAAAGTGAGAGAGTACGTGGGGTAAAAGCATTGGATTAGCAGCAGTGCCATGGCAAGACAGCTTCTTTCAGTGCTGGGATTAAATACACAGCCAGGATGTTGTACTTGTGAAAAATGCCACCTTTTCAAGCACTGCTTTTGTCCTTTCCTCTCTTGGTGGCTCCTGCATTGCCACTTACCAGTGGGAACCAATCATATACAACGTAATCCACTCATTCCACCAGCACAAGTACCTACTGTGAGGGTCCTGCTCAGCTACCACCAGCCACCCACCTTCCTATTCGTGGTTCATCACCCTTCCTCCCATGCCTTCTCTTCATCCTTAAAACTGCTGAACCTGTCCCAGCACTTCCCTTCCATGCCAAGGGCTAGACCTGAACCTCACCGGAGGTCAACTCTGTGTGTGAGGAGTAAGTTACCCTGATATCCCCCCCTTTTTTTTTCATTACTGCTGTAGCATGCTCCATTTCCACCCAAGAATGCTAGTTCTCACACCAAACACCAACACAACTGCTAAAATATTTACATACCACATGTGTTTCAGTGGGCATTAACAGTGTCACAGCTCCCCACTGCACAGCAGGTCTCCGAGGGATTTTGCATGCTGATGTATGAATTTCTCTTCCCCCAGTAATCAAGAGAAGATTTTCAGTGTCAAAGCCCCACACACCAAGCAGGCTTGCTGCAGTTTTTGTGAGATGAAGCAAGACAAAAGCTTGGTCTGAGCACTCAGCTGAGACAGCCGTCAATACGTAGAGGGAGAACAGAAATTTTTGCTTCTTGGTTCATTGTCCCAGCTAAACCTTGCTTCTTTCTTGGCTCTCTGTGTACCAACAGACTGCACCCTGGAGCAGGGGTGCAGCCCACCAGCATCGCTGCCTGGCCCGTTCCTGGGACGTGCAGCTCTGCAGCTAAGGCAGCTGTGCTGTCCTTCCCTGCCACCCCCATCACCCAGAAGCTGGAGGTGTGGCCAAGATGGGGGAGAGGAATGCAGTGGCTTAAAAGTGGCTTGGGAAGAACAGAAAAAGGCCAACGAAAGACAGCAGCCGTTTCAGTGAAATTACATTACTTGTTTTCAGGGTTGGTACTTAAGTAGTGGTAAGACTGCACACAACGCTGTAAATCTCTTTTTGAGCACAAGCATATGGAAAGTATTGTGGGATAAATTAACTTCATAAATTATGGTTTCTCTGTTTTCTCTCAGTCCTCCCTTCTCTTGATGATTAATACTTCACTTCTACCTCATTTCATGGGCTTTCTGCTTTGCCATACAGGAGACATGACAGCAATGAATCCCAAAGGACTCAAATTCTTCTGTGAAAGGACTTTGGGGCTTCTCAGGTACCATCAAGAACAGAAAGAAAACAAAGAGCTGTGCTCAGGCAGAAACAGATGGCCATGCTGTAAATGAAAAAGCATGTGCTACTGCCTTTTCAGAGCTGGGACCTGTGCTTTACTCCTTGCTCCTGGGCCAGGGTAGGTGAGGCAGTGACTTGGACATGCGTGTGGTGCTCCCAGGGGAGACCTTGGCACTTGACAATGAACCCAGCTGTGGATTGGAAAGGGGCAGCACATGCACTTTTCTCATTTGAGAAGAGGTGCAGCTCTGAAGCATATTGCCTTCAGGCTGCCCACAAGTTCTCCAGTTCCCATTCTGTTCCTGCACCATCCACAGTTTTGCTCCTCGATCTTCCTGTCCCCCTTGACAGGGTGTTCGTCACACCTACCCTTGCAGCAGCTTCAAATCCTCTGAAGGGCACTGTCCTTATCTGCTTTGACAAGGAGTCTTTATTGCAATTTGTGCTACACCAGGGCTGACAGCCACTGAAGATCTCCCATCTAGAGCTGGTCAGAAAGCAGATTTCATGTCCTGTGAGAAAATGTCAAGATTTAAAAGCTTTTGGTGTAAAGGAGGCAGAAAAGGACAAATTTAGTTCTTTTTACTTAAATGATGTCCCAGGGAGATTTGCCCAGCTTTGATTCTTCTCTCTTTCCTCTTTTCTCTTTTTTGCTTCTCCATTAAATGAGGTAAATATCACTTTGAATAATACAATAAAATTCTCAGTAAGAAATAACTTCAACTTTGGATACAGGGGGTATACAGGCATATTTGATTTACTTTCGATGGCAAAACACATGCAAATGGTGAAGAATATATTCCTGTGTTGATGAAGTGCTGTGTGTCCCCCCTGCAAAAAAAAAAAAAAAAAAAAAAGTTTTTTCAGGCATCTGTGCTCCAACCTGTTCTAGCATGCACTTTGGCAATTGAGGTGAGCCCCTGTTTGTGTAGGAGCTGTCTTGCTGTTGAGCTGGGGCAGAATATGAGGGGAATGTTGAGTCTACCTTGGTTTTATGAAATCACTTTATCTTCCTGACCAAGATGAAGGCTCAGTCCTTCTCCCATCAGAGACAGAAGACAGAAATGGATGGAGAGGAAGAGGGGAGACGGAGTGTGGTATTTTCCCACTGCAGTCCCAGGAGGGGCATATTTCTGTAACCAGGGTAAGTTACAGACAGAATCTGTCTGAAGACAGGAATAAATTTTTGAGGTTTCCCCCCTCAATAGTTTCATATTTTCCATGCAGAGAGACGGGGTTGGGATATTTCCCTTTGGAGGTCTGTGGGTCTTTGAAATGGCTTCTTAAGTTTAAAATAGATGTAAGGCAAAATGAAAAAAGGTGACTTACACTATTTCCTTTAATTTAACAAATAGTACAAATTCCTAATTTCATCATCAATGCCGCTCTTGACCAGTTCTGCCACATAAGGGTTTTCTCTATTATCTTTCAATACCATATTATTGTGCACTCTCATGTATATTTCTGACTGTTTTGTGGCCTTGTAAATGAGCCTCTTGCTTGGCACATGGATAATAACCGTCGGCAGAGAGGCTGCTTCAAGAATATGGCTTTTTCCAAATGTTACATATGATTTAGCAGAACTATACCTAGCTCACCTGCTGCTCCTACCAGGTGGCATTATTTTCACAGCAGTCACTGAATTATCTGTAGTAGCAGAAATGAGGGTCAGTTATTTTTCTTTCAGTTATCCCTGAATTTAATTTAGTTTATTGATCAGGCTCCAGAGCCTCAAATAGCTGCCCTACAAGTAAGAAATATGTCATGCAAAATTATTACTTTTGGCCTCAGATTTTATGCACCCAAGGTCTAAAAACACTTCATTTTTAGCCCAAATACATTTTTGTTTTTTTCTTTTTCAGCTGAAAGTTCTGAACAACCTATTTAAATCAAACCAAATGTTTCTACTTTATGTAGAAACCTTTGTCACTTCAGCTGCCATGGACACATTCAGCTTTTCACCAGAAAGCTTGATAACATAAAGGTTTTTTCCTATAAGTCAAAATGTTAATTTTTAGTATCCTTCTCTCATTGCATTAAGTTTTAGCTATGCACTAAATACAAACTCTACAGTTCCCTTGAGATGTGTCTCTTCTAGTCTCTTTTACCCAGGATGCCTGCTATTGGAATTGGCCTTTAAATTGTATGGCAAACTGTATGGCAAACTGTACCTTCAGTCCTTTTTATAACACATTTATGAGGAAGGGTTGAGAAAGGGCCTGGGTTTGTGTTCTTTCTTTGCTTAAGTGGCAATCTGTTGAAAGTGTAAGGACAAAAGCTAAGCAATGCAGACTAAAGGGTTTTAATCACACTTTTTAACCATTTACTTTGTATCTGTTGGTGTTGCTCTCTGTTTACTTCCAGTGTACAAAGAACATTTGGGTGAAAACAAACCTTTGTTGGATATTTAAACTGCCACTTTCTTCAAGTAAGCTGTAAAATCTTATAACAAACATGTCTGAGATTTCTAGGAATCTTTCAGCAAAACCTTAGATAATTCCTGCTTAACAGGGTTTGAGAAAAAAATAAGCAAAAAACCTTTAAAAAAACCAATAAAAATATTTTCTAAGGCTTATGGAAAGGAAAATGGACTAATCTTAAGAAAAGAGTTAGGAAAAAATATGCTACAAAGCCTTGGCACCTTCACTTGACATAAGGGCCTTCAATCTGTTGAAATTAGAATTTTTCTTAGTTTTTTTATACAGATAACAAGCTTTCCCCTCCCCGTTCTGTTGCAGGCAGATTCTTGTTGGCACCAGAATATTTTCTTGTCTCCTTTAAGAGAGAAGAAAAAGGCAGTACAAATTCATTGTTATGTCACTTTATACCGATGACAAATGGACCTTTAAATGTATGACAGTCAGAAGAATTTGGCAGACTTTTTGAAGACAAAAAGAGAAGGAGGTCAGGGTTAATTTAAACACAGAATTTTAGCTTCTAACCACATTTGATCTTATCTTGAGAAAAATTATTTAATGGATTATTGCATAGAAATGGAAAGAGCTGGAAAAACCTTTGAAGTTTTTTTTTTAAACCTTTAAACCATCTGACACAGCATTGAATTTCCAGCATATTTTTGAGTGCTGTCTTGAAAAAAATGAAGCATCTACAATTTCAGCCTTGAACTTCAGAAGGAAAACATATTTGTACAGAACATTGTGGCTGATGAATGGGAATTACCTCAGAAATAAGTTTACTGTGTACAAATCCCTTGCATATGGTACAGTGAGAGGGGTATTCTTCAGTAAATACAGGAAAACAAACTTTGAATTTGCAGTGGGACATCGATGAGACAGCCAAGGCTGGTTTTGTTGCATGTTGATTGTGCCAGAACACCCAATGAATCTGCATCTTGCACACTCTTTCCTCCCTCTTTGGGTATCCATGACACTAATGCTCATTCTCATAGGGTTATTATTCATTCAGCATTGTTCAGAGCCTGGTTGTGTGCTGAAGGTTGGTACACAGTTGTTGTGGACAAAAGTCTCTAGGCTGTATTGGACTGCCTAACTCTCCTCTGCTGAAGATTGACGTGTTTGTGCTCTTTGCTGGTCTAGCAATGGTAGTCAATACCAAAATCTGGTAAAAGTGTGAGGTGTCCTGTTTCCCAGTCTCACACAGAAGGTGGTCAATCACTGACAAGTTATCTTTCAGCTGGTTGTTGTTCCTCAGAAGTAAAATATCCCAGAAGTGCATGGGCTATCTAGTATTCGTGGAGGAGTAGGAACATATATATGTGTGAAAAGGCATGCGTATGCCCTCTTTGCACCTTTTCTAATGCAAAGAAGATAACAAAGAGATATGAGGCAGTTTTACGGTGGCTGAACATTTCTGCTCAAACCGGTACTCTGTCATCCATTTCCACTTTCACCCTTTCCATTTCCACTTTCACCCTTTCCGTTTACAGCAGTGTGGCCCTCTTGTGTGCAGGAGGGGACAGGAGAGCTTTTCCCAGTTTTCTCCAGTTTAGTGTCATTACACAGGCCAGTTCTGCAGTGAGGTGTGGAAATACAGCGTAACCATGACCCAGAGAGCCGCTGGAGGGTCTGTCAATGCTTCTGGTCATTTTGATCATTACTACACAGAAATGAAAATTTAAAAATTGCTTGTCTTAGTTTGCCGAAAATTTAGCCTAGATCCCGCAACTATTTATGACCATTAAAACCTTAACAACAACGTGCATGGAATTAAGCACCTATGCAGCGACGGCAAAGTTGTTACTTAGACCTTTGGCTGCAAACCTGGGTCAAACTATGGAACTTTTTCGTTTCCCCAATTTTTGATTCTGGGTGTGACATTTCCACTCTGTACAGTCCTAAACATCTTCTAATCTTCTGTTTAAACTGCCTGCTATATGTCAAAGTGTATCTGATGTCTTCCTAAGCGAGTAGTATCTTTTTCTGTCTAAATAGTTACTTACTGGTAGATCGGGGAGCTCGTCTGGGAAGAGGCCACCTCATTAGTGTTGGCTTTGTGTTGTGTCTGTGGCACAGAGTAACCCGGAGCTTAGCCCCAAAGATCTGCCGGTTTTAGATATGGTGGCAAAGTGTCAAACTCCCGTGTATGGGGAGGTCAGTAAGCTCTCTGGGTCCCAGAAGTGCCCTGTGTCACTATAATCCTTTCTTATTCAATGGGGTTTATTACCCAAATTATGTCTTGATGCAAAATCACAGTCTTTACCACTATAGCTGTACTAGTAAAATGTTTTGTGCATTGACTCCGCCAGTAGAAGTCAGAATCTTAAAGGATCTTTCGGGGTAGTTTCTGCTGAATGGGGAGTGGGAGAAATACTGGCAGTACAAACTCAAAGAAGTCAAATTGAAGAAACCGCAAGAGAGAAAAAGGCTTTTAGTTGATCTGTTTAATTGTTTTCTGGGTACATTAATAGTCCATTCCCTATTCACCGGATATTCAACAAAAATAACATTTATTTTTGCACCCTGATGTCCCTTCTTATTCAAATGTCAGTGCTCAGAATAAATATGCCTAACATATATTTTCATCAGCCTTCCAGTAAAATAAGACCAGGAACATGATTATTGATATTTTGAAAGTGGCAAATGGGGGAAAAAGTCAAAGTAATGCTCTAAGAACTTTTTAGCCTGATAAATAAGGGAGAAGTTGTCCTTAAAGATCTTCTTGCATTTACATTATTACTGATACAAATTACATGAGATAACAAAAGTCAGTAAGTCTGTTTCGGCTTTTACTTGAATTAGTCACTTGTAGAGTTTTCAGCTTTTTTCCCAATTGTAACTTGTTGCATTAGCCTCATTTTCTTGAAGCTTGCTTCACAGTTTGACTGCCTTTCAACTAGAGAGTTGTTTGCAAATTACTTAGTTTAATGAATGCTTGACTCAGTCCGGCCTTCTTATCAGCCCAGAAAACATGAGTTGGTGAACTGGGTAAACCATGCTCTGAGCATGATTAGCAAACACAGTGCAGGGTTTTGTTTTTATTAGAAAACATCAAGAACTGTTATCAAATCAAAACAGTGGATTTTTTTTCCTCCATTTGATACTGTTATGCAGTATGAGACTGTCATGAGTGAGAGTGTATTTATTTTAGATCTCTCCACGTAAGCAGCAGTCCAAGTAAGAAGTCTGCTTTGAGTAAGCAGTCTTTTTAACAACAATACATACTTACCAAATTGTAATTGTGCAAAGTTTATCTGCACATGTTAGAGTGCACAGAGTATGGTCTTTGATATATAGGGAGGAAAAAAAGGTGAGCTTTTTAAATGTTAATTTGCATGAAGAAAGAGACTCCCTGATGTAGACTACGTCTACCTTGGTATAAGTACACACAGGTTTTGCACTATGTGCTGCTAAGACCCTGCTTTTAATACCTCAGACAATGAAAAAATTCTTCCTGAATGTAAGAAGGTAGATAAGAAATTCTCAGCAGTCAAAGATTTTGTTTAATGAGGGCCTTACTAATTGGATAGTGTTAAAGTTACAACTCCTAGGACCATACTGCGAGTTTTTAGGCTTCTGAATTTTTGATCTGGTATTGTAATAACTACACCTGTCACATTTTTGTCAAGTAACATATCCCAGAATAACATCAAGCACTTCTCAATCAAGATGAATGCTTATGGAAAAACGTAATTGTTACTGACATTGCCTTTTATAAGCAGT
This sequence comes from Nipponia nippon, assembly GCF_047370975.1. Taxonomy (NCBI): domain Eukaryota; kingdom Metazoa; phylum Chordata; class Aves; order Pelecaniformes; family Threskiornithidae; genus Nipponia; species Nipponia nippon. The sequence goes on from NW_028262402.1 coordinate 1,057,553, forward strand.
AATTATTTTATTTCAGTTTCAATTTTTTGGAGAAACCACCAAAAGTCTTATTTTTTTTACCATGAATGTTGTAAAAACCTCAAGAACACCAGTTTTATCTTAACAATTAAAAATATATAAAAATTAAGAGGAAAAAAGTTTTTAAGTATTCCTGTTTAAAGTTTACTTAATTTTTTAAGAATTTCATGGAATTAGATATTGGTATTCCTTACAGTAAGAAATTCAACTACCTGCCAAACTGGAACAGTATTTATCTTGGTATTTCATGAGCACAACATACAAATAATTTCAAAAAAAGGAAAAAACAACCCAGCAAGATATAAAGCAAAACCCTTATCTTGCAATATAATAGTAACAGATATAATTCAGGTAAGATGTGGATTCGAGGTAAATAAATTCAAGAAGCTTGATGTCATTTTTAAGCATTAAATCTGCAGAAAAAATAGTTTCACCTGCCACAATTTGCTTTATCTTCCTTTGCATTTCTTCCCATATGTCAGGTGGCCTGTACTCTACTCCCACATACTTCTGTAGAACCTTCCCAGCTGTATAGCCAGTGTCTCTATTTACGTTCTGTCCTTTGGGATTAAGGAGACTTCACCTACTTCAAAGGGGTCTGTTCATCATACCTGTTAAGGAGAAAGTGTTGCAGTGTTGGAGAGGGAGGTGCGTGTGTAACCTAGGTGCCAATCTTGCCTCCCCTGCCTTTCACTTAATTTACAAAGTTAGTTTGCATGAAATCACGTTGCATGCACTGGAACTGCCCTATCACGTGGAGGCTCTCTGGTGTCTTCCTAAGTAGATATTCCTCCATCTGTCTGTATTAAATACATGTCCAATACAACTATTCCGAGATGCGTCAGCATTCTCTACGATTAGGAGTAAATGTCCTTCCTGATGGGTAGAATTGCAAGTGGTGGGCAGTTTCAGTAGGCAGTAGCCCTGTGGTTATTGATTACCAGCAAGGTAGTGACTTCAGCTTTCACTGCAGCCATAGCAGGATGGACAGCAAACAGCTTGTGCGATAGGGAGTATTTCAGCTCCCCCTGACACAGGTGGCAGGTGAGGTCAAAAAGTTCTCGAGGGCAAGGTGGGGCTGGGCTGGGAACACAGCATCAAACCTTTTTCCAGTTTATCAAATATAGAATCATAGAATCATTTAGGTTGGAAAAGACCTTTAAGATCATCAAGTCCAATTGTAAACATATACATCACTACATTTTAATTTCAATGTTCTAAGTAACTACCGCTTTAACCTTGCTAAGACTGAGCATATGGGAGCTGCATCGACATGGAAAGTGCCGAAACAAGCTATTTCTATTAGGTCTGCACTTTACACGTTTCCACATAGATGTAAACAAGTCCACAACTGCAAGATGTAAGAGAGAGCTTGGGATGTAAAACAGGCCATTAACAGAGAAGCACACCTGCTGAGAGATGATGCCTTTATGAGGTGCATTTCAGTTAAGGTAATCAGACAGAAAACTCAGAACCATCCTGCTCAGAAGGTTTGTATGACCCATGCCACGGAAAGGATGTAAAAATGAGCAGTGTTCGTGAGCTGATTTAGAGAAAAGCATTTAAAAATTAATATTTAAATTAGCAGATGTTCTTTAAGGAATTTTATTTAACAAATTTACTAACTGTATTGTCAGCCACATAACTTAAGTATTTGTTATATGATGGATTATTTACTCTTTCATAAATGTCATTTAAATAAAAACTTGTAAAATAGAATTCTTTGCTTGACAATGTCCCACTAGCTCTTCTACTAGCAACTTTGCTGACCCTAAGTGCTAAAAGATGTAAAAATGCACTTGCAGTAGGATTCCCCCCTAGTGACCGTCCTGAAACTCGATTCCACATTTCCTATGAGTAAGACACCAGTTACGCTGAGCCTCAGCTGGACGTCTGTATTGTGGGATCAATAACACTTGAATTACCATTTTCCACAGAAGCAAAAGTAAAACCTAGGCTGTGCTTAACTAGATGTAATGTGAGCAGTCCCACTGATAAGCTGGGGATAGCCCACAGTGCAGAGTTAATCGCATGGTTTGCTGGGCTGCTGCCTTTTTGTGTCTCTGTCACGATCCTTGATCTTCCCACAGTCAGAAATGAGCCTTTCCATCTAACCCCTCTATATATCACTTCTGTGCCTGTCTAATTTAACAATAATGGCCAATGAACCTGACATTTTATATTAGAAAGAACAGTGAGTAAACCGAACATTGTAATTTTTTTTTTCCCGAAGTAATTTTCCAAAGCTCCTTTATTAAAAAAAGGATTAATGACATTGGGTAATCCAATATTGCTCTGGTACACTGTTAATTTCCTTTACCCAGTTATGTCAATTAAATGCAAGCCATTAGTGCAACTGCTTAGTTTGTTCTAATGAGGTATGTATTGATTTATAATGAAGATTTTTTTTTTTTCCAAGATTAAATGCAGCTTGGGAAAAATGGTTAGAAAGCCTAACAGGACACACATCTCTGTTCCACTTCAGCAACATATTCACTTTTTTCCCTCCATGGCTGCAAGAAATGTCTACAAATATACAATGAGATGGTTAATTACAGTCGTGATTCAACAGTTGGATCTGCATAGGATCTCTGCAGAGATACTCAAAGGTGAGGGTGAAGATCAGGCCTAATTGTACTGCATTTTGAGAACAGCCCAAACAGAGGATTGCTCTGAGGCTATTCTCTGTGCATTTGAAATGGCTTGTTGTGAGAAACACTCTTACAACCCAGAGGTCTAGTCCATGTGCAGAGCAACATGCTCCTCTAACTTTACGGTCTATTACTGCTCTGCATGCATAGATCATGATGCTGCATTACATTAAAAAATCATAAATATGGGAAAGCAGATCTGTGTTGGCACAAGCACTTACCTCAAAACCTGGGGGTGGAGGGAAGCCAGAGGAGTCTCAGACTGCCTGCACACGCAGACACTGGCGTTCTGTCTTGTTTCTCAGTGAGTCCATTTCCAAGGCAGGGCCAAGAGCTGTAATTTCTGTTTAGCAGGTCACAGTTGCTTTCCAGAATCATTTTCAGGTCTATAGAACAGGCTTGAAGGTTTTATTTGAGCACACATGGCACGGTTGGGATATATTTCAGAAATACCTTCCAACAGCCAAAGCCATTAAAAACATTCACAACAACCTGTACCACAACCTAGGTATGTAGCTAGGGAGAGTTTGAAGCTAAATTTGCTTCTCAGTTAACTAGTGTTGCAGGCTTTATAACTGATTAGGAGCAAGGAATGAAGTCTCCCGGACATTAACAAGTGAGAAAAATCACAGTCTTAAAAAGAGGTTGAGTTAAAATCATTGTACCTCAGTGTGTCCCAGGAAATTTGCACCTAAAGAGAGCCAGGGCATAAGACCTCTGCCAGAACCATCATCCTTATGTGATGGGTGAAGCCCTAACTCAGGAAAGCATCCACAGGCTGAGCAGCATAGACAATCTCCTCTCCCTCAGTAAGACACTTCCCAAGCAGAGGAGCCCCCCTCCCTGACTCCCAGCAGAGCCCTGGCTGAGTCTCTCCAGTGAGCTGTTAGCAGCCCGTGAGAGACAGGTGCTTCCCATCAGACCAAAGCTGCCCCGGCTTTGGTGAAGAAAACCAGGCTTGGCTCCTCTGCAAAAATACTCCATCACTCTGCCATATCGCACCACAGAGGGGACCAATTACACCAGAGTGCTGGAGAAATTCTGCTTCTTCAACCAGCGAGGTAATTAATTTTAACAAACAGTCCCACTCCTACATAGAATCACAGAATCATAGAATCGTTAAGGTTGGAAAAGACCCTTAAGATCATCGAGTCCAACCGTTAACCTAGCACTGCCAAGTCCACCACTAAACCATGTCCTCGAGTACCACGTCTACCCTTCTTTTAAATACCTCCAGGGATGGAAACTCAACCACTTCCCTGGGCAGCCTATTCCAATGCCTCACTACCCTTTCGGTGGAGAAGGTTCTCCTAATATCCAACCTAAACTTCCCCTGCAGCAGCTTGAGGCCATTTCCTCTTGTCCTATCACTTGTTACTTGGGAGAAGAGACTGACCCCCCTCCTTGCTACAATCTCCTGTCAGGTAGTTGTAGAGAGCAATAAGGCCTCCCCTCAGCCTCCTCTTCTCCAGACTAAACAACACCAGCTCCCTCAGCCAATCGTCATAAGACTTGTTCTCTAGACCCTTCACCAGCTTCGTTGCCCTCCTCTGGACACGCTCCAGCACCTCGATGTCCTTCTTGTAGTGAGGGGCCCAAAACTGAACACAGTACTTGAGGTGCAGCCTCACCAGTGCTGAATACAGGGGCACTATCACCTCCCTGGTCCTGCTGGCCGCACTATTCCTGATACAAGCCAGGATGCCATTGGCCCTCTTGGACACCTGAGTATGCTGCTGCCTCATGTTCAGGTGGCTGTCAACCAACACCCCCAGGTCCTTTTCTGCCAGGCAGCTCTCCAGCCACTCCTCCCCCAGCCTGTAGCTTTGCATGGGGTTGTTGTGACCCAAGTGCAGGACCCAGCACTTAGCCTTGTTAAACCTCATACAGTTGGCCCCGGCCCAACTATCCAGCCTGTCCAGGTCCCTCTGTAGAGCCTTCCTACCCTCCAGCAGATTGACACTTCCACCCAACTTGGTGTCATCTGCAAACTTACTGAGGGTGCACTCAATCCCCTCATCCAGATCATTGATAAGGATAGGATAGGACCAGCCCCTACACTGAGCCCTGGGGGACACCATTTGTGACCGGCCGCCAACTGGATTTGACTCCGTTCACCACCACTCTCTGGGCTCAGCGATCCAATTACATGTACATGTAGTACAAGTACATGTACAATTACATAATACACAACAACGTTTCAGAGGTGAAATTACTGTCAACAGTCGGCTATTTTTTCTTCCATTTTGCATGAAAAAAAAGGAAGAGGAGCCCCAGACTTAAACTTTGGGCCCAGTTCATCTTTGCTCCTGGCCTCTGGGATTAACTTTAAATTTTTATTGAGGATCTGCACACAAAGATTGCTCCACACCTGAGGAGCTCTATGACCTCTGAAACTGAAGAGAAAGACAGGGAAAGGGTGATGAGGGTAGTAAGGCTAAGGCAATCCTACATGCCAGTGAATTTCCAGTTCTGTGCAATTTCTGGAAGCAAAGCTGCAGAGACCTGTTGTTCTTATGCTAATGAAGGACTAACTTATCCTGGGCTCCACCTTAAGCCTCTAATGGTCATCTTCACTCTCTGGTGCACTGCATACTTCAGATGCACCTTTATATCTCCTGCTCCAAGTGTCCAAGTTCTTTCAGGTTCAGGCGTGTTTCAATCACAGGTGTTAAGAACAGCTGGTGATTATTGCTAAGGAGGTATTTTGGAGTCAGGACTTCAATCTGGAGGCAGCTCCCTATCCATAGGAAAATTGTACAAACCTCTGCATTTGCAGAAATATAAGTCATGAGAGATGCAGGTAACATCAGTCCTACAGAAAGTTGGCTTGAAAATAAGCATGTGGAATTGAAATTGTTTTCTTCAGTTGCAAAGCAACAAAAATCTGTACATCTATTTTTTTTAAGATTTTTTCTTTCAAAATTACCATATTTAAGAGTTTTCCCGGGAAGAAAAGGTAAAACACTTGCAGTTTTCTCTAGAGCTCAGCATAGCTATTATTTGGCTCTTACTTTGCTCTTACTGAGATAGCATTTTTTGCTGTGATAAAGCATAAATGGAATTAATTTGCAGTCTCATTTGCATTCATGCCTGAGCAGAGCTTGACAAATGGCTCTGGAATTTAATGATGATTTGGTTACCTTTATAGCATTTGAACAAATCAGGGCTTGTTTCATCCCCTCCCCACTGCCAGGGAAAGAGAAAGCAAAACAAGAAAAGCCACCTAAGGCTTTCTTCCCCTCCAGAGTGATATGTAATCCCAGAATACTTGAGACACAATAATCACAGTAAACTGCTGGGTTTTTTTAATAGAAGCCTGCTTTAATGTCTTGTATAAAAAAGTATTGTGTATATACTCAGAGGTTTTTGAGTCATGCTTTTTAACTGATAGTTTACTATACTATACCTCCCTGTATGGAGGATTTAATGCCTAATAGCACAGACTTATGTAATTGGCATTTGACTTATACAGAATCTCAAGCAGGCCAAAAGTGTTATTTTAAACCCTGTTTGAGCTTAATAATTGAGCCAATACTCAATCAGTGCCAGATTTTATATGTGTCTGCCTAAATAGGCCATCCACTCTGATGTTGACACACATGTATCCAACAAGCCAAATTTCACTCCTAAGAAATCACTAGAAGCAGGTAGCTGTTTATAAATTTTGAATGCCAGAAAGAGCTATTATAGTTATTTAGTCCAAATTTCCATGAAGCATAAGGTGTTGAACTTAAGTAATTTCTGCATCATGTGTTGATTCTTTTTGATCTATATCAAATGCTTCAGAAAGATACATAATTTAATGACTTTACTAAATGGGAATAACAACAAAAAATGAGACTTGTGTTCCTTTAAAGGTGTTGGTATTATAGCCAGCTATTCCAGCATTTAAGCACTGAATTCACAGTAGCAGTTATAACTATTATTTTCAACTTTTTTATACTCTATGTTCCTGGACAACAGAAAAGCTTTCTAGATATAATTCAAAGGGAAAAAAATTATATTTTTAGCTCCTTATTTCGGTGGGGTTTTTTACATCCCCCCCTCCCCCCCTCCAAAAAAAAGAGGAAGAGAAACTACAACCTTTAAAAACAATTACTAATTTCAGGTGGGTATGCAGCCTGAAATATGTGATAACATGGAAAATATTTGAAGTCATAAAACAGGCTCAGCTTCATAATCATTCAGATGTATACATTTTATACAACATTCTATTTAATGTAAGGACTGTTTCAACATACACAGACATATAAATTGCATGTATCTCAGGAGTGTGATAGTTTAAAGTTAAGTCAGTGCCAGTGAAAGCCATTAAACTGACAGCACTGGAGGCCAATAGCCTAAATTTACCTGGTGTAGTTTGGACTAAGACCATGAAAAGCACGTTATCAAAGGAATTCAAACCTGAGAAGATCTGAGATGTGACTGGTTACTGCCAGCAACACAAGAAGCTAACACAGTGGGCAAACTAAATAAGTGGAGACCTACTTTCTCTTCCTTTCTGCATTTTCACCCTCTTCCCTTTCTGGAAGCACCTGACAAACCGTGGCAATTTCTTTGAAGAAATTGATATCATATTGATATATTTCTCCAGGGCTTCTGTGCCTTTCGAGGTGGAAGAGGCATTTTCACTGCAGGTCTAGCCTTCCCCCCCTCCCAGAAGCCTTAATAGAATGTGGTGTATTATACGTGTTTCCTTCATTCTCCCTTAGCTATGAAGAACAGTAGCCTCCCAGGGAATAAATCCCGACTCTCTATTTCAGCATGTGTCAGCCATGACAGCAAGCATCCAAAGTGTCTAGCCTTGCTTCTTTCTTCCTAAAGTGTTATTCAACAGGAGAAAATTCCCTGCAGAGATGCCACCTTTTTGTCATCAACACTGATGATTCCAGCCCCTTTAAGAAGGAGACTGTTCATCCACCTGTATTTAGGTATCTAAAGCCCAAAGACCAGGACACCATGGGGTTTTTTTCACGCTTTCTTTCAGACTGAGGAATTGGTTTTTCCTATCTTTTCTCTCCGTGGCATACAGCATCTGGAGTAGACACGACAAACTACTGACCTAGGCAGAAGGGATCTAGTAATATCCAAGTATCTCCCTTTTGGTGCTTTGTGATGATGTAATGATGCTTCCTTATCTTTGGAAGGTGCATCCATTCAGTCTGTAACTCATGAATGGAGATTTCCCAAATAGGCTGGCTCAGAGGAGACAGGTCATGTCCTGGCACTCACCCATACTGTGGAAAAAGCTGCACCAGAACATCTGGATGTGAAACACATCTTCCGTCAAAACTAGAAGCTGCAAGATGCTAACAGAAAGTTGAAAATCATGGCTTTTGAAAGTTGGTGTGGTTTCAAGGTCTGGAAGCTGTTCATGATTCAGGGAAGAGGAGGGTTTACCACAAGCAGAGAGACTGCATCTGACCCAGGAACAACCTGAGCTGAAAGTAGCTGATGCCTGGGAGGCTGCTGTGGGAAATACCATTTGCTCCTGCCCTTATTTTCACTCTTACTTAGGGCACAGTTGAAAGATATCAGAGTAGATGGACCCTCAGTCTGATGTATTCCAGCCACTCCTGCAGTCCTGTGTTGTGACCTCTCATGGAATTGAAAATCAGACTGGGTAAGATGTAAGGAAGATGGAAGATTACATCAAAGAAGAAAGCACCAGTCCAAACTAGGCACATGTACTTTAAAAACTAAATTAATTTAGTGTTCACATTTTCTTTGTTGAACTGTTTCAGCTTCCAATACTAATTCTGTCTTCAGTATCCAGGTGGCTTCTCTTTTGGCCAGTAAAGCTAACTGTCTTTTGATATTTTCAGATATATACTGGTATCCAGATATGTACATGTTCGTAGGGAAGAAAGAAACCGTTCAGTCCTGTGGAGCACCTTGAGGCCACAAAAGAAGTGGGTCTTGACATTTTTCAGACAGCTGGATCCAACCAGTCCTATAGTCTCACCCACCTAACAGCCCAGAATCAACCTGCCTAACTTCAGCCAGTTCTGTGATGCTGTATCTTAATGAAGGACAGATGATCTAGTCTTCTAAGGTGTGTTCCACATTTTGTACTTCTACTGAACACATGAAAAAGGGATGCACAAAGAGAAGAACAAAGATCACTGACTCTGGTGATTGAACTCACCATTATGCCAATGCCTGCAGACATCTGTCTTTGCAGTAATACTTTCTTTGCTCTAAAGAGGCCAACTTAGATGTGTCTGACCAGCCAAACTAATATCCATGAGAGAAGCAGGTTCTCCTTTTCCCTTTTGAGGGAATATCTTATTTTATAATCTGGTATTCACGAGTGGTGCTGCTGGCATGGCTGACAAAGCGGTTCCATGTTACAGCACTGTGTTCACAGGCTCCCTTGGGTGGAAGACTGTGAGCACTCTGAAATCCCTTCCATGCAGTTTATTTTTCCCTCTGCTGACCACATCACACCCTTCCACAGCCCTTCCTGCCTGTCTCAGGACAGGCCTCCTGCCCAGTGTGACTAAGGATGGCTTTCATCGCCTCTGCAGCAACTTAAAAGACTGACATGACTTGTGCTATAGTCTTTCAGTCTGGTCACAGCACGAGAGCTTGTGAAAGGACTTTTTTCTTTGAGGGGCATTTATGGTTGTCTTAAACAGAGGCACTGGGGTGGATTACCAGCATGGTCATCCAAAACAGCTTTACAGCTTCTGTATGTACTCTCAGAAGTGAATCAAAGTGAGAGAGTCCTTTCCTTTCTACTTCATCCTGGCAGAAAAGTACATACCTGTATACTGAAGGAACTCTGTCTGTAGGTTGTTTATCAGGCAACCTTCCCCCACCTCTTCCCACTTCCCCCCATTTGTCTAAAGGCCATCATCTCTTTGTGGAATTACTTCTACCATCACTAATTGCTAAGCTTCAAGGACAATGTTTTTATAATTGGACATCAGCCAAAACAACAAGCGTATCTAAACCTCTCAACTGAGTACCTATTGCCAATTTTACTGCTGCTTAACCTCGAGGAATTCAGCTTTGCTTTGAAACAGTTCATTGTTTTGAGTCAGACTTTCTTCTAATTCCCTTTCATCATTTAAGGGAAAATTCTGCCAACTGCATAGAGCTGGTGAAGGGAATAATTGTAATGGATGAATATATCTGATTTCCTCACTTTCATGTACATTTTCACTCATCATGTTTCAAATTTTATGCTCCACAAAGTCGAGGTTGTCTAAATCTTTGGATTTAACACGCTGGAAGGAATCTTAGCTCAGAATTAAAACCAGTTAAGGGACTAGTCATTTATGAGAGAAAGGCTGGGACGCTGTGACCAGTGAAATCAGTAGGAGTCTTTCTTCTTGACTTTAATGGATGTTAGATTGGGCAACGAGTGGAAGCAAGTATAATTGCTTGAAAACCCTGTGTCTTTTATCAGGATGAACAGTATGAGGTGCATGCTCAGATTGACAAGGAAGCCATGCTCAGATCTGCTGGTTCCCACCCCAGAGACAGCTTCCATTTTGTCAGAGAGCTTTAAATTCCATGGCTTTTAGTGTAAATGGACAAAGGAAGACAAGGAAGAGATTAATATCCCCATGAAAACTCATGAACTGTTTATCCAATTCAGAAAGCAAAGCAAACCACACACACAAATCCTTTCAAGGCTGTTTTATTTCAAGACATGATGTATTGGTGCAATATGAAGTTGAAGCAATTTCCCTGACAAATGTTGACAATGATCTCTAAATATTTCTTCCCAAAGTCAGTGGGAGCAGAGACAGCCCAGAGCACCACACCATCAGGCCAGTTCCCTCTTCCTCACGTACATCCAATGTGAGATGAGATCTTTACTTCAATAAATCCCATGAAAAATCTCCTTGGACAAACTGCCAGTGACATTAGCATGATCAAAGCTTGGGTGAAGCTCCCAGAGGAGTAACGCTTGGACACAAAAGTTTTCTGGCCCTCGAGGGCAGCATGCCCTCAACAGCAAGGAATTCCTCCACTAACATATTACAGCAGTCCCGTGTCCTTGCTCCTCTTCAAGGCCTTGGCTTCAATGGAAGACGTTGCACTCAGGCAGCTGTTTGTGCTTATGGACCTGTGACAGTACACAGAGGGATCTGCCCAAGCATGTCTGCAATTTAATTTCTGTGATTTCTTGGCATAATGGGAAAGCAATATGGGTTTTTCCTGAGCATCTAGGAGAAACACATATGCCATCTGACACTGGCTCAATGTTATGGTCACCATCTCTGTAGTATCTAAATGGCTTCTAAGATTAAAATCTTCCTCAGCTCAGAGCTCCCAGAACAGCATGTTCTCCTTCCTCATACTTTCTCTCACTGTGTGCTTTATTTCAGGCACTATAGCTAAGTGGAACAGGTCACAAGCATATAGAACATCAGTTACATTTTCTTTTTAAAAATGGGAGAAATAACTTATCTTTTGATGGGTAAATGAAGTATCTATCCTTGAAAAATGTTAGACTTCCCCACTCCCAATATTCTTCTGAAATATGTTACAGTTGTAATCTTTCAGGGACTGCAGTTTTACTCTTTTAGTGATGTGAAGTAAATAAAAAGGGACCATTTGAATGTTTTAGTAGTGACACCTATTAATTCTTTGAGCCAACAGCTGTGCAAGCTGACTGATTATATTTATTGAAATTAATATTAACTATGCAAATCTTAAAATCCTGCTTCTTGCACATGTTGCTTCTGTGTAATAAGCACATGCAAATTTCTAAGACTCTGCAATTTTTATGTTAAAAAAAAAATCTGATGTGTGTGTTTATTAGTCTGTGGTTATTTCTGAAGTGCATAGAAGAGAGAAAATGGAAATAGCACTTTTCTCCTATCTGTCTTTATGCATTTTATAAATGTTCTTGTTACCACTGTCTTGATTCAAATATGAAATTGGTAGGGAGGGAGAATGAATTAGCCATAATCATGTAATGGCAGGACCAGCATGTGAACACAGGGTGCGTGATGTTCCTATGATGCCCCCTGAATGCTGATCATAGAGGATAGTGATGCAAGAAGAAAATACACAAAGATGGAAAAGGATTGAGAGAAAAAAACCTGTGCCCATCACCTCGACCTTCAGAAGAAAGTCTCAGTCCCAGATAATGTTACAAAGTTCACCATTAACATGATGTTGGATCTGGGCTAGAAATATCCACCTTTGGCTAACACCACTCTTCCAGTTTACAACAACAACCACAACGAACCCAACAGAAAATCAGCACTGTTGATGTAGCTATGCTAGCAGAAGGCATTTTTTGTCAGCTCACCTTACTTTGTGTGAAAGCTATGCCTCGTTAGCAGAAAAATATCCTGATGCCATGCCCCGTATTCCTACCAGGGGACTGATAGTACAGCTAAGCAGGCTACTCACAAGAGAAGAACCCTACAGCTCAGGCAAGGCTTGTACATGGCTCATATGAAATGGCACCATGGAGAGTGATGATTAGTGACAGACTTGGAGGAAGGAGTGGGGGAGGAGGGGATGCAGGGGAAGATGGGAGAAAAAAGCTTTACATGTTTTTTTCTAAAGTAAACTGATGGCGGTTCTAATTTAATTAGCTGATACTGGGGTTAATTCAAGTTTTAATTAGCAAAGTGTTCCTACTAATTATAATTCACATTACCATGGAAGGCTGTTAATTGGTGTAATTGACAGTGTTATTAATGTCCATGACTGCTATGGAAAATGCTCTCCATAGCTAATGGGAGTATCCTCTCCTTTAAACTGTTAATCCATTATCTTCCGACTCTCCTTCCCACTGCCGTGGCAGCATTGCCCAAGCTTGCTTGTCTGCTTCTCATCTGCAGACTGGGTTGCCAATGCACCAGTGATGGGAGAACCAAGGCACAGCACAAATTACTCTCTCTGGCCAAAGCTGGACAAAGCAGGGGCACGGAGAGACAGTTAGCAAGCAGACAGGGCAGGCCTAGTCCAATTCTAACAGCAAGGCAAAACACCATAATGTTTTTTCTCCTGCTAAGGCTCAGTTGTCTTACAAACTCATGGAGAGTTTTTTTCTGCAGCTGCAGTTGGTTATTGACCCACAATCTGCTTTTAAAATCAACTGTGTAAGGCTGACTTTAACTCAGTAAGTTGCACTCCAAAGAGCTTGCAATGATTTGGACACTTCAGATCTTCTAAGACCTGTAATGCCTGGAACATGCTTCCCCCTTGCCCTATTTAGTTCAGTCTTTTCATAAAAGTGAAAGAATGCAGAAACATAAATAGCATTATCCCCCTAGGGAGTACTTACACATACAAAATGTATTCCTCAAACCAAACATTTAATTGACAATCTATGTAGAAATTAACTAAAATATCCCAGAGGTTCATTTGTATTCACAAAATACAAACACAAACATACAGAATTATTATTTTCTAAACACTGTTTTCAAATTTTAACATAATTACAGCCCTTGCTGTCTTCCTTATGCTAAGAGTGAATACTAAAGGAAGGAGTAAGTGTATCTAGAAATCTTTACATTTTTCCTCCTTCTTTTTAATATGGTCCTGATGACTTGGACCAGCCTTTTGAACAGAAAAGGAAAGTGGAATTTTTACTCTTTTTCTGGTTTAATTCTTGATTATGAGTATTCTTATCCAGTTCTTGCTGCTAACAAACATTCACATGCTTACTTCTTTGCAAATTTTGTATTCAAAAATCTGAATAAAGCTCTAAATGCAGGCTACTGCAGTTCTTTATTCCTCTACCTGGCTAATGAGCACCTCTGAGTTAAAGACAAAGTAAGGGAAAAACCAGCCAGAAAGCATTCCAGTCTTCTGATTGGTGGAGTGAGCTTTGCTCCAGAAATCTTGGAAGTTGAACTGGGTTAAAATCTGCAGCTTGACTGTAAATCCCACAAAACGAAAGAAGGAACCAAATACCAGGCATACTGGTCATGGAAAATAAACCTTAAGATGACTGTTCTGCCAAAGAGTATCTGTGCAAAAACTCCAAACATAGCAGTTGCACTTTATTTTAATGACAGTAAGGTATTAGTGGGCAAGAAAAATAATAAGATAAAATGCTTTCTCTGGGGAATACCCGTTATTAACTGGAATGCAGTTTCTCATGGAGTTTCCTGTAAGAATACATCTTGTTCTTTACATGTTTTCCCTTTCCATTATTCCATTGCATTTGCCGTGAATAGTTTGGAGTATGTCAACCTTTCCACTGTAAAAGCTTTCATCTCCAAAATACATTCCTGCTGCCTAAGTGTGTGCTCCAGCCTAAACCTTGGCCAGCAGATTTTCAAGCTATGGGTGGGGATTTGTGTAGAGAGTGAATTTAAAAAAAAAAAAAAAAATTGTGACTCCTTTCTCTATGTAGTAAAAATAACAGAAATTTTCAGAACAGATGCTCTGCTAGTGTAAATCAGCAGAACTCTTCCAGTCATAAGCAGGAGGAGGTCTGACCCTCCATGTTCAAGTTTTGTTGACTTATGTTATTAAAACTCCTGTTTGGCAGGTAACTTATAGCTTCTACAATTAACCTGACTTCTTCAGAAGAATGAAAGGGTTGGGCAGGTTATCATTCCATAAAACCTGTGCTTTTACTCAGAAAAAATTCGTTATCAGCCTTAATAATCTTTTGAATTAGAACACCTTTGTTTTCTATGAAAACTTAGAGAAACAACTATTTTTCCTGAAATACAACAGAACTCACCTCAAGGTGCCCATTTCACAGTAAAGGTTTAAAGCATAGATGTGAGGTACCTCAGAAATAATAGCTTGGATTCCTCCTCAGAGAGTTTTCTTACACTTCTTGTAATGGGATGCTAGAGCCTAGTTAGAAAGACCAACAGAGTGTGAACAGAAACAAAAAAAGTAAATAAAACAATCAAAGGCCCTTTTCAACAAGAACAAGTCTAAACTCAAAGGATTTTCAATATCTTTCCTATTAAAATTCCCATTTGTCAGTCAAGACACCTTCTAGACTCCTAAGCTTTTTGGTTTGTTTTTTCTTCTGATAAATAGCTTGAAAGCAAGTTTCATCATTTTATATTGGACATACTGCTGAGATAACCATGCAGTGACAATAAACACACTCCTCTTTGTGCATACTCCAACAAGCATCTGGGATTCATCTGGAATCTGTAGTTTGCATCAGGAGGTAACAGTGGTCCCTCCACATGACTCTAGTTTGGTCAGCATTTTGTTTTCATTTAAGTTGTATGTGTCAACATCTGTCATTTCTTTAATCACCAGAAGAAGAATTCAATTACTATTTCATAAATGAACATTGACAAATAATTTTCTCTTGGGCTCAGCAAGAGAAGAGGGGAAGTGAGGGCTGATGCATCTCCTTGCCTGCAGAACAATGCAGCACAGCCTTGTAGGGGTTTGTATAAACCATGTGGAAGGAGTTTATGAACTGTGCTTCAGAGTCAGGGATGGTAATAGCCTCACCACATGGCGGTGGTGGCTAACAGGAGAGATTAGAGCCTTAGGGTTGAAAAGCTTTCCACATATGCTTTGCAACTGTCCCGGGTTGTGATCATTACTCTCTGCTTCTGGGTGAGTGGATGGGCTATAAACTAAACAGAAGGCCCATTAAATTATCATATGTGTGTGCTGCAGGGTAGACTAAAGAGTTCACAAGCCCCAGTATTCACACAGTGGGAATCCATCCCTCCTTGTGTCGATGCACAAAATCAAGAACATACCTGAATGCAGTACATAATTATCCAGGAGAATGGTTCCTTTCTTCAGTATCTTTATGTTTCTGTATATGGGAAGCTGCTTTGGTTTTAGGCTACCAAATCTACTGTGGGGCCTTCTTATTTTTTATCAATACTGCTGTTTTCCAAAGAGGAACAAAGCCTCAATACAATCTCATTTATGACTTATTCCCTGACACCACACAAGTTCAAATGGCTCAAAACCAAGTAAGGGTCTCCTGCTGCAGGCTGATAGAGGTATTGTGGAGCTAAAAATTATACCAGGGAGCCTCACACAAAATCTAGCCCCAGTTCTTTCTTTCCATGTTCTTGGTGCTCTGCACAGATGTGTGTACTGCCAGGTATAGTCGGGTAGGTCATTGGGGTCCTGCTCCAAAGAGGTCAGTGACAAAGGCGCATGGTGCTCCCTTTGTTCAGCTTGGAAGCCCCAACACTCACAGCAAATCCTTGCTGTAACACAACAACCACACAAAAGCCTCGTGCTTGCGGTGTAATGCTGTTGAATGGAAATACCACGTGGCACTGCTTGTTTTTAAAGCAAGTCCATTTTTCTGTCCCTTTTCTGGGCTTTCACATGATTAACAGTGCATGTCATTCAGGCAGGCATTGTTTAAAAAAATAAAGTGAACAGTTAATTCTTTCAGTTTCCATGTTTTTATAGAAGTTCAGAATTCAGCAGAATGGTTTCTGAGATACTATCTTTCAGAGAACTCTAGGCTGATAAGTTGTTTTATGTTGAAACCATGTCAGTCTCACCACTTCCCTAAATTGTAATTGAAGAAGAAGTAGAAGTAACTCTGGACCTTGCATGCAAAACTCCTTTATTGTGAGGCAGTTGAAAGACCTAACTATATGATAAAATATGCAAGTTCTACCTATGTATAAGCAGGAACACAGAGCCCTGTGTACCAATAATGCAGAAATGATGTAAAATTAAAATACCCAAAATGTGTGATGGGGCAACAAAGACAATGGAGACTGGCATTAATCACAGCAAATCAAGGCTGTTAAGGTGCATCAGTGAAGCATGTTTTTGGCATAGCTACACAGTTATTCTAAACCATTTTACTGGGTTTTAGACAACTGCTCTGCCAATCCATTGGCATGAAGTAAGTAGACGCCAAAGCAGTTCTCGGGCCAGCCACAAAATGCAATCATCTGGGAGGTAGCTTGGGCTGGGAAAGGGTACACATATAGGAAAAGAGCACAGAAAATGAGGTTACTGCACCAGAGGTGGCACATGCTTTATGGATTTGGTGAGCTGCCCCTTGAATTTCTCAGTTCTTTTTCATTTATTTCATTTTTTTCCTGAAGGATCAGGAAATAAGGCATATCAAAACCAAGGCTGCAACTGAAGCTGAAATTGACTCCTGCTTCTGCTTCAGGCATCACCATCCTTAGGAGAGACTGCAGGTATCTGCAGGTCAAGACTTTCCTCCTCTCCTCTGCTATGCAATGCTGGGGCCTGATACCAAGGTTATACATATCAATGCTGATCCTCCCAGGCAGGCTGAACCCAGGGTCATTGCAGGAGTGTGCTGAATCATCCCGGCCCATTTTGGTTCTGGAAGTTTCCAGGGGCCTTTGGGAAACAGGACTTTAGTTCTTCATCTCTTTCTCTCAAGAGTCCACGCTGAAAAGTATTAAAGATAAAAAAAACAAAAAAAAGGCAGCATAAAATAGAAATAAATTAGAAAATAATGAAATTGAATAATATTAAATTTAAATAAATTAAATTAAAGTGGAGCTATTGTTCTTTTTATTCTGAGAGAAAAACAATTCAGAGACAGAATCACTGTGGCCATTCTGCAGTGTTACCACACCTTGCTTTTGACTGGTGCTGTACAATGATGCCATTCCTCATGTTTTTCACAGTACTTCATTGACCCAGTTGTCATTCCAGCAACAAAGTATGCATTTTTGTTATTAGTGAAGCACAAATTCATAAGGACAGTAAAACTGCAATTCTCTCTGCAATTCTCTGACAATTTTGAAGTTTTTTGGGGGTAAATTAAATCCTTCTACTTCTGCTTTGAATCCACTGTATGTTCAACCCTTGGCATACTATGTGGCAGTATAGCAAAAGTTTTTATCATCAGTATCAGATGCTCCTTCTGCTAAAACAATTCTAAATGAGAAACTGTGACACTATGTGGTTCTTTTGTATTCTGACATTTGTCACCTACTTTTAAAAAGTGTACACATAAAGAGATGGTTTATAAATAATCTTCCTAATTTGTAAATTTTTTTTGCAATTTAAATTATATTCTCATTCCTTACTGGAAGAAAATGAGGAAATAACCTTCTCAGAGACAAGACATGTCCCTACTCCACCCTCCACCCTGTGCTTCCTTCCCAGCACTGTTGGTGCTTTGGCTGGTAGGTCTCTAAATCACTGCTCCAAAGCTTGAAGGAGCTTACTTCTCCTTCAGACCATGAGGCTTTTGTGGGCAAATGAGAAAGAGGAAGGAGTATTTTTTATTCAGTGTCGCAAGAAAAGTTCTTCTAGCCTGAAATTTCTAGTGGGCTGGTCGGGACCCCTGGAGATGTCACCCTCTCCTGTGCATGGCCAAATCTCCCCTGTAAGGAGCCATGTTGGGGCAAGGAGCATAGTGACACAAAGAAATGAAAAAAAAAACCAAAATTTTTTAGAAAAGGAGGATAGCAAAAAAGGCATTAGAGGGTGCAGTCTTTTCTAGTGTTGTGGTATTCTCCCCTCCAGGAAAGGACACAATGTTTTGTTTTCATAATTTTTGCAGTTGACTGTCTTTCTTTAAAATCCAGGGGGCAAATTCTGCTTTCATGAGTAGCCATCAGCACAATGAAAACCAATGGCATATGATTTCTGTTATTATAGCATTTAATATTTAACATTGTAGCTTGGAGCTGGGTTCATCCCGGACCTTTTAAAGAATTTAGATCTTAAAGAATTAAAGGTCATTAGATCTGCAGTCATTGTTAATGAGCTCACAGTATCAAAGGGAGCAAAAACTGAAAATAAGTAATTGTAAGATGATTTTCATGCACAGTACCTACAAACTGGAAAGAAGGAATATTTATAAACAAGCATTTTTTTGGCAGAAAATTGGCATTTTCTTTGCTATTAATCCAGAAATGGGGAGGGTACAATGTTTTGCCACCCATCCTGAAGTCTCCTCTTCAGCCCCAGTGATGTATTTTTGGAACAGCCCAGTCAGTTTCCAAAGAAGTGAGTGTGAAGCTAGAAATTAAAATTAAGACTCTACAGTAGGATCTCATAAAGGAGAGCTGTGGGCAAGGAATAAACAAACCGTGAAACATACATTTTCTTAGATAAGGAGCGCATTTAGTCTGTTGAGAGTCCGATACAAGCAAACAAATTAATGCTGAAATCCAAGGGCCGGGTCTTAGCCTACATAAAACCATTTTCCAGGGGTACTTCTGCTTCAAGATAGGGCAGGTAGTAAATTAAAACTGCTGCCCACACCTAACGTTACATATCCAAAACAATGTTTGCATTCTTTGGAAAATATAAGTTAAATCTTGAATTTTTTAATTTTGATAGCAGCCATTTCCTGGACAAAAATTAAAGTCGATGTCTCGGGCTGAGATGTCACCAAGTCAGTGCAAGAAGTGTGTGCTAGCAGGACTGTGTTAAAATCAAGCACTTGGCCTGGCAACACATCTTTTCCACAGCTTAAACCAATGGACTGCACATGGACAGGAAGAGTTTTGCCTCTGTAAGGCAGTGATGGAGAACAGAAGATTAGCTGACAAAATTGATTTAAATATATTCTATCACAGTTTTGGTTTTGTGTTTTTGTCAAGAGACACAGGGCTATAACTCAGTAGAGCTAACTTCCACAACATTCACACACTAAACAGTACAGGTACTTTTGCCAAAATCAAGACAAAATTTCCAGATTTTAAAGTTGTATGGGGTTTTTTTGCTGTAAAATTCAAACTTTGAGAGAGAAAAAGAACTCCTAGTATTTCTGGACAAGAATTGCAAACAGAAGAATCTTAAGAACAATCAAAATGTTGCAAATTTAAACAAAACTGAATTTGCAAAAACATATATTCAAAAGGAAAGCTTTAAAAAAAACCTCATGATTTTTCCTTTTTTTTTTTCAAGTTTGATCAATATTTTTCGAGTTTTTAGTTCTCAGAGGAAAGTACAGGTAAATCAGCCCTGGCAGGATTAGGATCAAGGCTGTCTTTGACCCATTTACCTCCGACCAGGAGCAATGTATTTTATTATGGGACCCTATTGGTGTTTAGTGTTATTAGCTGCGAGAAGCATTGCTCATGTCTGCTCTGCAGATTGCCTGGTTTAAAAGAGGATGATGTAATGTGGCACAGGAACAGCCAACTACTTTCCCTGCAGTAATTTTACCCTGTCCCTGTGAGAGGGCCACTTTCTAAGAGATAATCTGTCCTCATCACCACCAACACCAGTTTTAAGGATTTTATTTTATTTGCCTTGATGTTCCACTGGGAAGTTTGGTTCAATGCCTACATTTCAGGACTGGGACCAGAGCGGTTGGCTTCCAAAGTGACATCTCAGCTAATCAGGAAATGGAGCCGCCTCAACATCTGGCTTTTATTTGAGAGTAGCTTTGCATCTGAATGGTGAGCTCAGGGAGTGGAGACAGAAGCAGTACTTTGATCTGCCACTGCTTAATATTGCTTGGATTACCAAAGTTGCCATTTATGTCGGGGGGATCCAACAACAGCCTTGCACTAAAGGCTTCCTGCTTGAAATTCCTCTGCCTTTACTGGACTTGCTGGCCACCAAACTATGCTAATGACGTATTTCTGTGGCTGGTATCAAGGCACCTGAGGTAGCTTCTCTGAGAGCTGAAGGTATAGTTAAATAGCTAAAACTAAGAGTGGGAGCTACACCATCTCCTTCTACGAGGCTTCTGCATGCCCAGAGGTATGAAGGGTGCTGGAGCACTTGTCAGTGGATGTGGGATCCAGCTCATTTCTCACCTTGGTGCAGGTCTTCTTCATCCTGATGAATACTAATGAACCCTCTCTTAAAATGGAGTGAATGAATGGTGTCTGGCGCCAGTCCTTTAGCTGGAATAAACTGGCTGCTTTCAGCACTACCAAGCAATATTTTCTGTGCTTAGTGTCTGTTGATGGTGAATCTGAACAGCAAGAATTGGTTCGTCATAAGCACTTTAAGCATCTGTTGGTACGTTGTGTTTTTTCCAGCTTGTATGTAATCTAATTATCCACTACTGTTGAATCACATCTAGAGACCCTTGTCTTGTCTTAGAAAATGTAACTCTGGGGGATTTTTTTTCTTTGTCCAGTGGAAAGCAAACTGATAACCAGATTCTTCTTATCATTATACTAATTTAGCTATTTTTATTTACTTACATTGCTCTTCAACATGCCTACATAGAAAACCTGGAAGCTATCTGCTAGTCACAAAAGAAATGTTTGATCAAAATACAAATATGCATATAATATATTTCTTTAATCACTGACCTGAATGCTTCTGATTTAAAAACAGGTGAGAAACATGTATCTAAGGTGCTAAGTGACAGGCAAGAACACTTGAGGATGTTGGCAGTATTAATCATAGAATCACAGAATCATTTAGGTTGGAAAAGACCCTTAAGATCATTGAGTCTTATCGTAAATGGGATGAGGCCCAGACCTCTCAGTATCACAGCACAATCCCTGGCCATAGAGGAGCGTTTCCTGGAGTGTGAGACAGAAGAGGCACGGGGGAGGCCCTTGGAAGAGTTTTCCTCAGGTGACGGATCCATTGGTCTTTGCACCATAACAAGTCTTAATCTGATAGTGTCCGAGGTCCTGGTAGCTGAGCAGGCTTCACTGATGTCTATTGGGGGACAGCATATTGCAGACCACTGAGTAGGTAAGCATAAGCAATGCCTTGGTTTCAAGATCTAGCAGGAGTCTTAACCTGGAAACTTTCTGCTGTGGGCTGAAGGAGGATGGGTCCTGGCTTCCCTTTTCAGGCTGTGCTTCTGCGTGCAGATGGAGCCAGAGCCATCACTTTCATATCGCTATGCAGTGCCAGCTTTTATCAAGACCAAACACTGAAAATCTAGGAAATTAATAGTTAAGGGCTTTATAAATCTTAATGGAGATTTCATATAAACATTTTGCTGGTTTTGAATGATTAAGAAGTATAGGTTTCATCACAGCACACATGGAGCAATGGAGCGCAAGAAAGAATAGCTCATCACATTATTAAATTAAAGAAGAGAAAGGCTTTGACCCAAATAATTTATTCTTAGTTTCTTATTTAGATTTATATAGGAGTTTAACAAAGACATCTAACCCAGTGCTCCAGGCACTTTTGCTCCATATTAAGGAGAAAAAGAAATAAACACAGCTGTCCTCCCTGAAACTAAAAGAAAACCATTATCGGTGCCCTGGTTCAGCAGCAGCTTAAAGTTGAACACCACCTTACGTGTTTTGCTGGGTCCATGGCAGAACTGGAGTGCTGATTTTGCAACCTAAGCAAAGTTTATCTATCTGTTTTCAAACTGTTTTGTGAAAAGGATTTACTGCAGTCACAGTCTTTAAGTATCTTTTTAAAAACAAGAGTATTTGTCCATCACCATATCAGGTCTCAGAGAAGGACTTAATTGTATTTATTACCTTTGTAAGTGTTTTCACCTAATTTCATTGATTTTTTTTTTTTTTTTTTCCCCCACTAAGGGGATGATAAGCATCCAGTAGCTCATTTTAACTTGCAACAAGCGCATGTTTGTGAGTGCACATTGTCCAGGAAAAGCTTGTTCAGTCATTTGCACCTAATCAAGAAACAGAGCTAAATTTAACAAAACAAAAACAGACTAGAGGGCAAAGACAGGCTGAGGCTTTCTCTGGCAGGCAAACCAAAGAGGTCTTTGGAACAGTTTCAGAAGGTTTCTGTTAAGAGAGAATAGCAAGTACAGAAAGATAATTCATCAACAGCTTTTAAAAGCATCATTGTAAAATGGATGGTCATGATAAATAACGGGGAAAGATTTGTGCAAAGGGAGATTTATGCAAAAATCTCACACCAAACGTTGCTGTGTAGGAACAGAGGCAAAACATTCAAGAATATCTCACTGTTGCAAACTTCCAGCTAACATGATTTAGCAGCAGCGTTAAGAGTCTCACAGTGGCTGGGAGCTGCTGCCAGACATTCAGTACTGTATATTTTTCTTCATGTTATTGAGAGTGAAAGGTTAGACAGAGACAGGGTTTATAAAAAGCAGACTTTGCTCCAAATATTTTGTTTAGCCTTCATAAAATATCCCCAGCTTCAGTACAGAATTCCAGGACTGGAGGAAGGAGAAAATATGAGCGATATTTGCCTTTCAGTTAGTACATTTATTCTGCCTTAATTAGAATTCCTCTTTTGCCGAATAACAAAAAAAGTTTTAAATTGGATGTAGCAACACAGCAATAACCGCTGCCTTATCAAGGCAGGAGATCGGTGTGATATAACAGAATATTCCAAGTTCTTCAGACCTGAGGTAATGTTGTTATATGTGACTTCCCTGTAGCTCAATATACCCACAAAAAGTTTTTTGGCTCTTTTATCACCTCACAGTCCATGACATTTGGCCACAGCGAAATGCTGTCGTCATCTTTTGCACTTAGGCAAACAAAGTCACCATAAGCATTAGTCAAAAACCAAGGGAAATGATGAAGTTATTTTCTTTCCAGTTCATTTCATTCCAGTTTTTCAAAAGGAGATTTTGAGTCGCTTACCCAATAAGAAACACGGAGCGGGCCTTGTCTGTTGTTGTTGGGATGCTTCTGGTGCATTCACATGCAAAAAATTAGGAGAGGGAAGATAAAAAGCACTACATTTTGTCTTCCAGCTTTGGCCAGCACATGAAAATTTGGAGGGAAATAAATGCCAAATTCAGAAAAAGAGTGTTTGTGTCTGGGTGTGAGGTTTTTGTTCTTGATCAGCTGCAGAAAGAAGCAGCAGCAGAAAGAAGCAGCAACAGAAAGAAGAAGCCTCATCAAGTTTCTTCCTTTTTTGCGCTGGTTTGGGAAGCTGTTTCACCTTCAGCTCTCACTCTCTGTTCATTTCCACTTTTGCCTTCACCCATTCCTGGTAGAGAGGATTGCTGTTGTACTCCTCCCTACATCTGAAAGCAGGCGGTCCAGCCCCTCTCTTCTTCCTGCCATAGGCCTATAGGTGCCTTCTCTAACCAGCCTTTCTCAGCCTTTGGGCTTCCCCAGTCACTGGCTGAGGAAGGGCACTAGGGATTGCAAAGAGCAGGTGAGTACAAAGATCATCAGACTTCAGCAAATGAAGATACCTGCAAACAGCGAACAGCATTGTCTGAGCCATGTAAACTCCTTAATGGTTCCTAGACGGAGCCAGTGCTGTGATCTTGTAAAACAAAAAGCAAGGCTCATAGAGAGATCAGTCTGGTCTCAATTATCTAGTGGTACATCATCTGAAGAGTGTCCCACACCTAGAGAACTCATTGGTTACTGGATCCAGTTTTAAACTTATCCAGGATGCTTACATTCTGCTATACAGAGATGGAGATTATGTTTTGTCCTTTTGGGATGGATATTTCTGACTTGACACTGAAAATTTTCTGTAACAAAATAGATGAAATCACAGCAGCACTTCTGGTTCTTCGTTTCTTGAGATCCTTGTCTATCCAGAAGTAGCTAATTTACAGTGCCCAGGGAAAGAAAGATTGCTGTTGCATTGCTTATTCATGAAAATGGTGTTATGATAATATCCAGAGAATGAAGCAAATATTAAGTCCACGAGTCTTCCCCAAACTCTGCACTGTATAAATGCACAGTTAGTGAGGACGTAGGAGCACTGCACTATAGATGAAGAATGCCAGGAAGAGAGGAGAAACAAAACAGAGATTGCAACAGAAAAATTAGTTCTCCAGTCCTAAAAGTTGTCATACAGGAGACCAGCTGGGCCACCATAAGGCTTAGGTTAAAACTTAAAACATTCTGCTGTGCTCCTGCCATTTAAAATAAACACTTCCCAGTTGTATTGGTCACTTTGGTTGCTGTTCTCAGTGAAAGACACACAACTTGAACCCATGTAAGCCTTGTGGTATGGCAAGGGGCCCACCCCAAGTCTGGAGAATGTAAGGAGTCCTCCTATAGACTATGGACAGGTGATGTCCAACACCTCACCCATCTGCACTGCAAGGGGCTAGATGTAGCAGGGCTTGAAAAATGAGAGAGGCAACATCCCTTCCTTTATACATCACTTCATATTTGTAGGTTAATTTGTAAAAAGCGAAATGACATCTTAGCTCTCTTATTAATGAGAACTAACCTCCATCTTCCAGAGTTCACACTCTGTTCATAGTGTAACAGGAACAGTGGAGGGATGGTGAGGCTTCCAGAAACAATCTCGGTTTTCAAGCCCTACCTGCAGCCCCAGGCAGCCAGCTCACGGGCAGAGAAACCTCCAAGACCTCTCTGACTTGGAGATTTCTTTCCAGAATATCCAGCAGTTACCGCAGGAAACCTGCCTCCTGGAGCACAAGACTCAGAACACTTATCAAATCCCTGAACAATGTCAGGTCCATGGAAAATGACCAGAAAGTACAATTGCACAGTGCTTCAGGCAGATAGGAGGAGAATGTTGCCAATGTCCCTGCAGCAGCAGATTTTTTTTTTTGAGTACATGGGCTGTGTCTTGTTCTGTTCTGAAGCACAGGACAAGAAAAACAGACAGTAGACCTGGCTGAACTGAGGGAGGAGGGGGATATTTCCTAATCCCAAGGCTGTCATCTTAATCCTAAAGGTGTGAGGAAGATGTGTCAAGAAGCTACCTAAGAAATCTTTCTACCCATAAGACTGTGGTATGATCTTATGCTCCTCCTCTCCCTGTGACTGTTCCTTGGGCTGCAGAGGAGGGAAAAACTCTTCTTATCCAGAAGTCAGGATCTGGGAGGCAGGAGAGGAAAGAGTGATTTGGGAAGGAAGGAGGGAGACGGACAAGAGCAGACAGCTCACTGGCACTTAGTAGCAGAACGCAGAAGGAGTTGTGCTTTGTTGCAAATCTTCACCTTTTGCCCCTTCTTTTTCATGCTCTTCTCTGCAGCAAGTGGAAGCTGTGTCCTGTTTATTTTTGCTGGTCTGATTTATAAAGAGATGGCATACAGAAGTGGAAATCTTTTTGTTCAAGCCAGAGGGAAGGATTTGAGGGTTTAGCTACACTGGAAAAGCCATATATGGTAAAGGCTGAGGGATTTTTCAAGCAATTTTTAATATATTCTTTGTTCTCGTTATTATATATATATATAAAATTATTATATATAGTATCAGACTCTATATATGTAGTGTCAGACTATATATAGTATTATAGGTATTATATATATATTTATATACATATAGTATAAGACTGATGTTTATTATTAGTGAGTCTTTCGGAGTGAGGAGGCTCTTGGGCTGTGAGACGTTACCAGAAGACATGTTCCCCTCTGGGTCAGGTGAAGGCAGAAAGTGAGAAGGGTACCAGTACATGATATGAACCCACCACTGCAACATCCATGTAGTAACTCAGACTAAACATGCCAGGATGGAAAAGCAGATGAAACTGACAGAAACAGAGTCTTGAAATGATTTAACTCAAAGAAACATATTCCATTTTGGGAATATGGCTTTCTAGACTTGGCTGTAGCCTTTAAAGATACGCTATCTCAGATTTTTTTTCCTCTCTGAATTTTCACAGCAGTAATCATGTGCATTGGCAGGGGAAGGAAGGGGTAGCGATAACAGAAAAATTGCACTCAATTTACCCTCAGGAAGGAATTTGATTATAAAGTAATGAAATTAATGTTACCCCTGAGTGATTTCCAGGCAAATTTTACAGATTAGCATTATTCCCTGTGAAAATGTTGGTGATTTTGTGCCTAAGCTTACAATAGTTCAAGACTGGGAGATATACTGGCATGTGCTGCTCTTGCAACTTCACAGACCTAGCAATCTTCAAATTTATGAGGGCCTGCCTGCTTTTCATTTCATTTTTTTCATCCTGCTTGTGTTTGGCAGTATGAGTTGGGGAGTGCATTCTCAGGGGCATCTCCCAAAGCAGTAAATGAAAGAGGAAAAGGGAAAAAAATAAGACAGGCTCTTCTTGTCTTGGGATTCTAGTGTTTTATGTCTTACGTGCATTTCAACAGCCTTATTCCACCCTCAGCCTTCACATCACAGCTCAGCTTACCTTCCCTTCCACCCACAAAGCCCATAAGACTGAACCTTTTATTTCCCTTTATAATATTTCCCTGTGTTGCCCGTGCCTCTGGTTTCTTCCCCTCTATGATGCTCCCATTTCTATTTTGGATGTTATTCATTGAATGAATCTGGTAATGGTTAAAATCAGATATCCGTTGCCATAGGACCTATATAGTGTGTAGTGAGAATTGGCCCGCTCCAAGTATCTTCCTACTGAGTGAGACAAGCAGAGACTGTATGAGGGGAAAAGACATGCTAGTGTGTTCAACTGAGGGTGCACGATTGTTAAGAAAATAGCTCAGGGTCATCCGGAAAATTATAGCAGAGCCAGGAACGGAATTCATGTTTCCTTATTCTTTACTAGAAACCCATGCTTCCTTCTCCATATTAGCAATTTTCCATAAGCTGTCTTATAAAACAAATGAAATGTGTAATTCAAAAATACTGCAGGAACTAGATGTTTAGGAAGTGTCTCCATGAGAATGACATATTTTTTTCCTGAAATACAACTAGAAATATTAAATTATACAGTGCTCATTAAACTTATTCTTTACAGGCCTCTTATTAAGGTTGAAACCACTTCTTCTGTATCCACTGCTGAGAAAGGCATGATTATGTGATGTTATACTTACATCAGAGAACACCAATTTGTGATTTATTTCCAGAACACTTGAGTATCTTTCAAAATAGAATAGGACAGTAATAGCCCTTCTTTATAGCCACTCAGTGCTTTTTCCTCTTCAGAAAAAGAAAGAAAAATTACTGATTTGATAGTGAGCTATGAGACTATTCATTTCTAAAGACTGAGAAGTGATTATGCAGCAATTTTGAGTATGAATTTAAGCTTTGTCCTTTCCTGCCATACAGAGGATTTGAGACTGCAGCAAATGCTTAGTTAATGGTAAAGCGAGGATCTGCCTCGCTACATGTTTAAAGAAAACAGTTACAGAATAAATATCTAAGATTTACACTAGACAGCCAATCTCCACTTGACATCATAAAGTACCTTGAGTTTTTTAAGGCTGGCTGCTTTCTTGGTACACTGTGCTGACATTTACAGTTCCCACTTCTGTAGAGAAGCCTGCATTCTCTACTACATTATCCTCATGTGCCCACGTAATCTGGTAAATTTTGCTTTTGTTTAAAAGCTAAAGGTCTTTCCCTGATCGCAAGACATCCTGGCCAAAGAAAGAACTACCGTTGTCCCTCTCAACATGCTATGCTAATTCAGATTGATGCTTAGGGAATTGGTCAAATTTAGTGCCGACCTACTTAGATCAACTTGAGTTCTGGCAGGAGAGTAAACACATATGTGTTTTTAATTAATCCCCTGCCTAAATCAAGGGAAAGGATATTGCATTTTTCAGCAGAATTGCTCCACACAATGCTGACTGCATATATTTAACAATTCTTACTCACGTAACTGAGAAAAGCCATTGGAAACCTTCCAAACCTCATGCAGTTTTTGCCTAACTCTGTTTGAACTCCCTCTACCTAGTGCAGGGCTGCGGCACTTGAGCTGGCAGCCCCAGGAGGAGATCAGTACCTGCAGTCCTGGTACCAACGGCCTGTTCAACAAGCAACTTTGCATTTATAGAGTATGTTCCCCTGGGTATGGCCCCAGTGCAAGCCAGCCCTTAACATTAAACATCATGAATAATCCCATTCCTTCCTGTCAAAGGCATCAAGCATGTGCTTATTTTTCAAGTGAGTCCTTGGTAGGAAACTAGGTATGTGTTAAAGTAGGTCATTGAAACGGTCACCAGACAAGCTCATTATTTAGTGTTGGCAGAATGTATACATTACTCTTTTTTTTTTGGCTATGCTTTCTTGTCTAGCTTTTCAGTCAAGGGGTTAGTCCTTTTCCTTTTCCTTTTCCTTTTCCTTTTCCTTTTCCTTTTCCTTTTCCTTTTCCTTTTCCTTTTCCTTTTCCTTTTCCTTTTCCTTTTCCTTTTCCTTTTCCTTTTCCTTTTCCTTTTCCTTTTCTTTTTCCTTTTCCTTTTCCTTTTCCTTCTTTTTCCTTTCCCTTTCCTTCTTTTTCATTTCCCTTTCCCTTTCCCTTTCCCTTTCCTTTTCCCTTTCCCTTTTTTCCTTTTCCTTTTCCTTTTCTTTTTTCTCCTTTCCCTTTCCCTTTCCCTTTCCCTTTTCCTTTCCTTTTCCCTTTCTCTTCTTTCCCTTTTCATTTTCCCCTTTTTGTCCCCTCTTTCTTTTTTCTTCTTTCTTCTTCTCTTTTCTTGTCTTTTTTTTTTTTTTTTTTGTCCTACTTATTTTCTTTTGAAGGATCTGGTCAGATTTGGGTTTCTCCAACTTCCTGATCTGTTTAGGAATCAAATGACTCTTTAAACATGAAGTCTTTCAGGCCTTTTGATTTGGCTAACCACAGAGGTCAGTTTTTCATTTATAATTTAAATTATTCCAGATGCTAGAACAAATGAGAATTGCAAAGAGATCAGTTTTGACATGCTCTTTAATACAACATGTGGTTACAATTTACAATCAAAAGTCACCTTTCCCAGGATAGCTTGGATTTTGGAGGTCAGAGCAGGTAAGATAAGTATTTCTCGGTTAAGACGGTGAGAAGTGCTAAGGGCTGTTTTGCAGTGTCTTAAAGTATGTAAAGCTATACATGGGAAGAAAAAGAAACACAGTCATTAAAAAGGCAGGAGTCCTATCACGGATGTTTTCCCGAGTTCCCTCATTGTTGCAGAACAGATGTACAGAGAAAGGATTAAAGGAAAGACAACCTTGCCAGACTACGTGTAAGGAAAGCCTTTAAGAATAGAAAAAGTGCTCCAAGGGACAGAGGAGATGTTTGAAATCCTTTTCTGCTAGGCAAAGGACAGTGATCCAAGCTGAACTATTGAAGTTACTAAATCCCCATAGTCTTTGCTTTATCATTTTACCTTTACAAACCACTAAAAAATAATACTCCCTGTACAGGAAAGAGTCCTTTCACCTCAGTCAGCATTCACTGAGGTGAGTAAGGCACAAACCAGTGACTGACCAGGCAGACCATCTCCCTGACATTGCCCCTGTCCCTTGCACATGCTGGAACTGATACAACCGAAAAATAGTCATTTTTCTTTGCCAGGTTAGCTCTCTGACGGATCAACTCCTTGAACTGGCTTACTGCCTGCTTACAAATGGATGAAGGAGAATGGAAGGGAAAACTTTGCCATATGTGGAAAGACAAGGCAGCAGCAGCTGTGGTTTAGACTGATTTCAAAATTCGTGTGAAAGCAATCCCTAGGTATACATGGGTGGTGGTGTTTCAGGGCACTGCTATAGAGAGGAAAGCTTGCATTCAATATTCCTTAACTCTCCAGCCTTCTAGAGTTTTTCTAAAGCCTACATTTTGTCAGAGCAGGAGACACTGCTTAAGATGTTTTTCACAAGACTTTGGTCACAACTCTTTGTAGCAACTTTTTTCTCTTTCTCTTTCTCTTTTTTTTTTTTTTTTTTTTTTCCCCTAACACGAAGAGAAATATTCCCTACAGGAGGTGGAGTTCAGTTATACGGTATAAACGTATGGATTAATAGCTTAGATGCTGACGTGGTTAAGTTAGAGGTAATGCACACCATGTGATTTTTCAGTGTATTTTTCTACTTTGTGCTGGATTGTTTCAGAAAGCTCTTGAGCAAGGAAGTTTTTACAAGAAGAAGTGAGAGAAACTATAGAAGATAAAAAAAAATAAAAAACAAACAGTAAAAAGAAAACTCTTGGGTTTACATTACCAAGATGAATACAAGTAGCTACAACACAGTAGTGACACAACTCTTCTCCGTCTCTATCCTTCAGTACTATTTCCAAAGCCATAAGCACACAGAAATGTAGCCCCTTGCTCTCTGCCACGGCCTGCACATATAAAGGCAGGAGCTTATTTGGAGAGTAACATATTTGAGGCTATCCACACTGTGCCACACCAAAGGTCTACCTTCTTCCATATGCTGCTTCCAACAGTCACTTTAAGTGAGTACCTGGTAAACCATATGCACAGGCCAAGTATATATGACACTGCTCTTTAACACTCTGCTGGTCCCCAGGTATTTCCACTTCAGGGTGTTTACTGCACTTGCATGTGTTTCTGTGTATTTAGTTAACCCTCATGGCCCTTGGGCCATGTAAACCTGCACTATGGCAGCACCCCTTGGCAAGGAGTTTCACAGACCTGTTGCCTGACTAATCATCTCCCCCTGTCTGTTTTTAACCTGGTTCTCACTCTCTGAATTTGATGCCCCTTTGTTCTAGAACTGGATGACAGTGAACTCGATCAGCACCTCTCTGGTATTCATGATTTCATAGACAGATACCTACAATATCCCCTAAATTCCTCTTTTGCAGGTTGAAGTGTCCCCACCTACTCAGCAGTTCCCTATACAGAAACCGTTCCTTATCTTTGAACATCCTTGACATCCTTGAACATACCCTGCCCCATCTCCCTTATACCTGCTCTTGGATTATAGTGCCAGTATTCAAATCCAGAATTACACACAGTATTCAAAGGGTGAGCAAAACACTGATTTATTCAGTGGCACTATGATATCCTCTGGTTTGTTCTCTGTTCCTTGCTAGCTGTTGACTTGCCTTTTTTTAACCACTATTTCACACTGAGCTGACATTTTCTTGGCACTATCTGTCATAACTCTAAGACCTCTCTCCTAAGAAGTCATCATCCACTCAGAGTCCATTATTTTATGTGGAAAGCTCAAATGATATTTTCCCTTGTGGAACACTTTATGTTTAATTTCCCTACACTGAATTTCATGTTGGTTTCTCACCCAATCACACAGATCTTTCTGCAGCTCTTCACACTCGGCACTTCTACTTGCTACCCTCAATATCTTCATCCTACAGCTCACTCCCTTTCCTGGGCTGCTTATGAATACATTGGCTAGCACAGTTCCCTGCATGACTTCCAATAGTTTGACCTCTCATTTACTTATTCTTGCCAGAAGCTTCTCTTATGAAATGGTTGTGTAGTTTCCTTGAAACTTGGATAAAGTTTGTAAAATAATTGAACACACATTTATATGTATACATATAACTTGAAAAGAAAAAGAAAATGGCATTTTCCATTTTACAACAGTGGCAGCATGCTAGCTTTTAATGAGGTCAAGGCACAAATCCTTGAATCAGACTTCTAGTTCATGGTGTACTTCGGCTTGCCCAGTTGTAATGACATTTCTGTTGTAATGACAGTTCTGTAGTTCAAAGAGTTATTTTAAAGCTTCTTGCCATGCCACAGTAATGAAAAGAGAAATAAATAAAATTCCCATCTGACAAAAACCTGTCTGTTCCAGACAGGTACAATAACTCCCCTTTCAACACAGTGTTTTCAAACATGCTGACCAGGTACATTTCTCGGTGTTACATCAGGGATGGGAAATATCCATCAGTCATCCTGCACCTGGCTGAGGAGAACCTTCTGCTTCTACTTGTTCTTCTGGGGCTAACATTGTTCAGTTGCAGGGGGGCATGGAGAGGGCTGAGTCCTAACAGCAGCACTTCTGCAGGAATAGGTGGTGATTTGGTAGTGACCTTTCAGAAAAAGAGGCTGCATGGTACCAGAAACCTGAATATTGGCTGGAATGTTTCTTGCATCGGATGACATTTATTAATTTGCACAGAAGCAAGAAGCATGATGAGAGTGCTGTATTGTAGTTTTCCATGACAAACATCTAGCTTGCAGTAGTTTAGATTTCCTTTGTGCCCAGCAGCAGCCAAGCAGCCTGCTATGCAGCATTTTTCAGGTGGGGGCACCCAGAATGTAGATGTGGACCGGAAGGTCCTGATTTCTTGTCACTGACACCCATTGACAGCTTCTCCTCTGATTTCTAAAGGATTTTAAAACACAGTGAATGCTGCTGTGCTATCCAAATGGAACAAAAAGTGGTCAGCCTTTCCTACTGAGAGTATGAGATATGAAGATCTTTGCAAGTTTATGGCACTTCCATGCACTGATCCTGTGTGCGTGCTGGCATTGTTTTGGTCCTATTTCTATTTCCTTAGTTTTCCGTAAGTTTTCACACACTTTTGTCACAGACTGTAATGTTTGCAATGAGGGCATAAAGCTCAGCTAATAAACCCAGACTTAGTGAATACAAGTTTGGGTCATTTATAACAGAAAGGTGCCATAAAAATTGCATAATCTGAGCAGAAAGTACAGTAGGAGTCCTTCACAAATTACATCATCCCTCTCTGTAAATTTGTACTAGATATAAAGCAAAGACAAAATAATTTCTAGGGCACACCAAGGATAATACTGGGAGATTAAATACAGTCAGCAAACCAAAACAGCATCTGGACTCAGTGGTTAATGGGACATTTCAGTATGTAGTTATAATGCAGCATAATGCAGTAATGTTAGCTGATTTTTCACAGACTGATAGTTATACATCATTAAAGCTTTTTATGCCCTGATCAGCAGCTCTGAGTACTGCTCCTGTTTGCAGACTAGGATCAGCCATGAATAAAATTGTTTTTAACGTCTTGACTAAAGGAGTGCATTTTCAGAGGATACAGAAAAAACCTAGAATTGAAAATACTAATTCTGCCATAGGCTTGCTCTAGCCATGCATGACACCACAACACAGCTATTCTTTCTTCCAAAAATAGCTCTCTTGAAAGGAGAGGCATTTCCTTTGGAATAAGACTCTATCAAGAAGGATTTTAAAACCTAAGCTTTGTTTACTTGGTTGTTTGTCCTGTCATGAGTCACGTCTTGCAGCAGAGCCCAAGGCTCTGACCGGCAATCACGGTTCAGAAAAGAAGTCAGATATGTGTTGCTGCATATTGTCTTCATTAATTTACATTGTAGTATCACTCCAAGCACTAGTTGTAGACTGCCATGGCAGATGTGGAGATGCTATTCCCTGTTCTGCCCATGTAGTCAGGTGAAGAAATGATGCCAAGAAAATGAAGAAGGGGACTGAGGGACACAATGTTGTTTTTCCAGAATGGACTGCAACTGGGACACCAGGTTTTCCCATGAACATTATCATCTGCTGAACTGCAGTTTGCAGAGATTACAAAACTTCTGGCTTTTTTACATACTTAAAAAAGTTAAAATAAAAAAAAAGTAGCACCTTGTGGTAATGTATGAGACTGCTGATTCTCTATTGATCTTACATAAATTGGGAGTAAAAGCTGTAAAATGAAGAAGTTGAGCTTCCCTTTGCTGAAGGTCAACACTGTTAGTCTAAAGCAATGCAGTCAATAATGCTTCAGTTTTCTGCAAGTAAAACAAGACAACCCTAAAGAGGTGTGGTGCAGAAATGTCTTCCTCAGCAAAAGCCCCTTTGTGACAGTACTGGTACTTTACAGTCAGACAGAGCCAAGTGGAAGATATTATAAAATTAACATTTTTCCTCATACAGCCCAGAAAGTACTTTTCTTGAATACAGTAACAAGTGTCATCAGGCCTGAAGATAGTTACTGTTCTCTTTCAGGATCGCATATAGACTAGTTTTTGAAATGGTTCTTAAATCTCATAATGAGGAACACTGTACTGTCATGGGATTCTCAATGTGAATACAGCAGCCTAATTTCATGTGGAGCGTAGGAAAGGGGCACAAATGAGATGGGTTTATTATACCCAGGCAGTGCCCTTTTAGGTAGTAGCATAGCTCCACATCCTCTGTAAGAGCTGCATCATACAGCCAGGCTGCAAGACAAATGCTGCCCTTCAGCAAACAGACCCTCACAGGTCTGACATATGCCTCTCTGTAATGGGATTACTTACCCCCTGTTAGGTAAGCAAAAAGCAAAAGGAAAGCTTTGCTGCTTCAGAGCCTGAATTCATTTGCTTACATACCCTAGACACAGCATGATTTGAAAACTCAGCACTTTGAAGAAGCTGCCCAAATGGAAATGCAAAGATCCCATGGCACTTTTTAAAAAGATATATGTAGATAACCTGTGATTAAGAATTACAGGAATATTGCCACTAATTGGAGAAGATTAAGAGAAGGCTGGGAAAGATGACCACAGGGATGGAGTCATCCTTTTTGCAAGGGATGGCTGTGCAGACTGAGATTTTTTAGCCTGGAAAGAGATTAACTGGGGGAAGCATGGTAGAAGTCTATGAAGCATGAACAGAAGAGGCATTGAAGAAGCATTTTTGGCTGAAGGATGCTGTGGGTGCTAAAGGGCTACCGAGGTTTAAAGGGTGACTGTACAAGCCTGAGACAGCAAAGCCCAAGGAGGGTTATGTCCAGCTCAGGAAGTGTCTGAGCTTCAAATGACTGGAAACTGGAAGAACACTTGGAGGAAGCATCATATATATGATCACCCTTTTAATGCATACCCTCTTCCCTAAGGGCCTGCTATGACCCACTACGCAACAGCTCTTTGGTCTGACCCAGCAGAGTTGCTCTTGCATTGTATGGCTTCCTTGGGGCTGTAACTTGTAAGCTTGCCCAGATGATCTGACCATACTTTCCTCCATCAACAAAATGATTTCTTACATCAAGACTGCTGTGAGGAATCAAGAATAAGACTGGAAAGTAACAGTTACATTGCTTTTAATGTTGCAGCTACTAGACATGAAGTATTTAATTCTCTATTAAGCACTGTGCCTTGGGACTGTTGTTACATGTAAAGCTGCAGAGAGGAGTCTTATTTTACTAAAAATAGGTCAAGGAAACCAAATCTAACCTTTTAAATAATTGGATTCTACCCAGAATAATTATTTTTGCCATGAACATGAGTTTGAAGTGCAAAGAACGCAGAACATTCTTGCAAATTGAGTAATTTGCAGGTAAAATGGACTGTCTTCATTTGACAATGCAAGCATTTATTTCATGGAAGAAGATAAACATACTTGTTGGGAATAAACACTGCCATATTGAACTAAATGGCCTACAGTAACAACAATGGATTTTGTGTGACTAACCTGAGACACTACAGAAGATCCTCATTTTCAAAATACTCTAAGCCTGCCTCAAATTACTTGTTTCAATTCTGTATGCCCTAAAATACTGTTCTATTTTCACTCTTATTTTTAATATAGGATAATAGGCTTCTTGAAGAAGAAGAAGAAGAAGAAGAAGAAGAAGAAGAAGAAGAAGAAGAAGGAGAAGAAGAAGAAGAAGAAGACGATGACGACAACAACATAACTTTATTTCCTTTGGGAAAGATGGATGCCAGACTCATTTCTAGGAAATACGCCAAAAGAATATGCTTCCTTCCCTGATTCCAAAGCATATGTAGTACAAACAACTATTTCAGTAAGACTGATGGACTAGAGCAATTAAGCACACAGACATTAGCAGTCTGACAAAAAATACCTCTATCATGCATTCAATTTAAGAATTCCTGCATCAGTGTACTGATGATGCAGTAAACACCAGTAAAAATCACAAAATCATCTTGCTTCTCAGAAGTTTGGAAACCTCTGAATTCAGGAAAAATTGATAAATGTCTCCAATAACTCACAACTTTTTAATCTTTTTTATAAATATATTTTTAGACATCATGGTATCTAAGTTTTCCTAAGACCTTCTTCAGTAGTTACTAATGGAGGATCAATCAAGTCGTGATGTACTGCAGCAAAAAAATATCTTCAGGGTACACCACAGGTAAGCAGCTCTGAAATGCATCGGACAGCATTGGTTTTGCATCAGATGCAGATCAGAAAGTAGAAAAGGAGCATAGGACTTGGCTAACATGATCATTGCTCACTTATACTTTCTGAGACATCTAAAGGGACTGCATGTGTTTAAGACTTGACTCTCTCACTAGCACTTAGCCTTAGTTACCCTAACTGAGGAGCTATTGTGTTCAATAAGAAATTATGTAATTGAATTTTCTTTTGATGTTTTAATGAAGATGATCTCATGTAAAAAGAGTGTGGATGGGAGGGTAAGACATCCTTTGCAAAGAATGACGTTTGCTACATCTTGCTTGGAAGCAGAACAATGATGTACCCAGATGTAGCAGGGATCAATCACCCTCTGCCATCACAGCTGAGAGAAACTCCTGGAGCCAGAAAAAAGGAGGCTCAGTCTTAAAAACTGGAACAGCAATTTTAGGTATCAGATGGCCAGAGTGCACTGTCAAATGTCATCGTCCAAAGTGTGTATCTTCCTATAAATGAAGGGGAGGGATGCTTTTCACAGGTGTGGCTGAAGGCTCCATGCAGCAACACCTCCAATGGGACAAGTAAGAGCAAGCCATGTCAATATTCCCTAGCATAACATCAGCTGGCAACAGTGATGGTGTTTCGACCCTTGAACTCCTCACTGAACAGTAGGGAATTAATTGAAAGAAGTCTGAACCAGTAAGTAACAAAATAACACAAACCACCCCAAATTACCCTGAAAAATCAATAAGCCTTTCCCAGGATACTTGCAAAGTCATGTGTTTACATCTGAGAAAGAGGTGTACATACAGGGAAAGAGCACAGTCGTGCTCATCTGAGGATGAGACACCTGGTCTCGGTAGATGCAGCAACTTCACAATTTTTTTCCAGGAATGCTAATGTTCTATCCTTAAATAAGATAGGTCATTAATACAGAAGTTTCCTTGGATTGATTTAGCAGGCAAGGAGAAACATATTTGCACATTATGTGGCATGAGCTGAAACAAGGAATTAAGAAAAAACTGTAGACTGCTAAAAGTGCCTTCCTTGAGCTGGATTAGTACTGCTAATGTTTCAGGGACTAGACTAGCCACCAAGATAGCATTAACCCTATTTTTAGGTACTGAACAGATTTTTGTTTGCTTTTTACTACAGGCATTGAAATTCTTATTATTTGCAATTGTCTTAAATCAGTCCTGATTGTCAAATGTTGGGCCAGAGTTTTACTTGGAAAACTAGGAAACTTTTATACTTCCACTTGTTGTTTGACACTTTTCTGAAACTGTTGGATCCTGTGCCCAGCAAAGAATATGAGACAACTTCTCCAAATATTAACATACCTTAATAATGCCTTATCACTGGATTTGAAAAAGAGATTTTACCTTTGTGTTGTCAATGGCTGTAGGAAGGAGGTTGATTCACTGGGCAAAATAAATGCCTGTGACAATCACCTGATGCAATTAAAATGTTTTGCTGTGGGATTGGCTTTTCTTGTGAGAGATGTCTTCTAATGAAAGATGCTTGAGATGAGATGAGATGAGATGATGAGATGAGATGAGATGAGATGAGATGAGATGAGATGAGATGAGATGAGATGAGATGAGAAGAGACAAGACGAGACGTTCATTTCAAGCAAGAGGATGCCTGACATAACTGAAGGTTAGGCACTCTAATGGATCCTAGTTTAGACACAAAAAGAAAGAGCAAAAGCCTGTCCCCTCACCTTTGGCATTAATTACGTATGAATGTGCTGATAGCCAAAGCAATGTATCTTTCACACCACACCTTTCATTTTAGATTATACATACACATTTACACATTTCACATGTTTTTAAGGTCTGCATCCAAAATATAATTTATACAAATTTACACACAAATCCCTCAGTTAGGAATCTGAAGTATTTAGGGAAACGTTTTCTGTTTTATTCTTTGAAGACTGAAGTAAAACTAGAATGTCCTTCGCTTTACCTTTCTGTTTACGTTCCTTCCTCCTGTCCAATCAAACAA
This sequence comes from Nipponia nippon, assembly GCF_047370975.1. Lineage (NCBI taxonomy): Eukaryota > Metazoa > Chordata > Aves > Pelecaniformes > Threskiornithidae > Nipponia > Nipponia nippon. The sequence goes on from NW_028262402.1 coordinate 1,095,707, forward strand.
TATTCAGGGGATGGCAGTGCTGGATAGACATGACTTAGCTTATACAAATACTGAAGCTATCATGAAAATTCAATAAAGTACATACTTTAAAGGAATTACGGCTGGGTGGTCTTGCAGTAGAAAATGTTACCAGCAGTGCTCTATTGGTAACAGATATGGTTGCTCTGCAAAATCGCTGTTCCAGTGAAAGCCCTCGTGTACCTCAGCTGGTCTTATTTTACACAGCGATACTGGTGTAAATTCTTCTAGCCAAAACACAGTTTTGCCAGGTACAGCCATTAGCTCTAGAGTTTTCACTGGTACAGGTTTGTTGATGCAAGTATATTAACAAAAGAGTACTGATGTGGGTTTGTTACAGCATAGACCTGACAATGTTTTAGGACTTTGAACCTTAGCTGACAACGTTGCATTCATTAAAACTCACATCGAACTTACTGACAGCTTGTTTGAATGCTGTCCTTAGTAGGCTGTTGGGTCGCTGCTGTTACTCTTCATTCCCACTCTTACTGAGGTGTTATCTGAGCTGCAGCTGGAAGGTGGGATTGCAGCATAAGGAACAGGCCCACAGTAGCTTTGTGTTAGCTGCCCTTGGTAGCAGCAGAACATCTGTGCAAATTGTACCCTGGATACTGAATTGGACAGCTCACCTGCACTCCAGCTTTTATTGCAGAGGCCCTGTTACGTTATTACCCAAGTTAGATGGATTTCAGCTTGTATAGACATGCTTTTCCTTTCTGCAGAGGAGCCACATCCTTAGACTGCACTTTGTTCAATATTTGTGCAGTACCTGGCACAATTCAAGTCTTTATCTATGGCCAGCTGCTACTAGAATCCGAATAATGACAGCTTTTTCATTTTACTAGGTAGTGGATGGCATCAGCTATCCATACAAAGGCAGTGAAGTTTAGACACGATCACTTATTCTTCCCTTCCCTAACCTGCACTGGCCTCCCCTCCTCTCCATTTCCCACTCCTCTTCCCTTATTTTTCTCTCCCTTTGCAGCATCCTGAAACACTAAGAGTTAGGGTGCAGCTTGGACTCCTTGACAAAGAAATCAATACTTTCATGCTGTATCTGCAGTCCCTGCTGGATTTTTAGGAATATTGCATTGTTTTTACTGTCTCACGGGGCTCAGTCTTCATTTGAGTCACCAGTGGCACAAGGGAGTAATGGCTCTGTCGCAGGAACAAAACAACCTCTATATAGTGCCTGTAGGAAATTCAATTGGTGTCTGTCTGGCTGCTTCCCTTTCTTCATGGGGACACTTCTGAGGCACTATAATTGGCTTAGCCGGGGAGATAAGTAACAATTGTGGATGGGAGGAGGAAAAACAGGAGGAGGAAATTTCTCTACTTTTTATCTGTCTATTGAGAGGTCAGTGTCAGCCAAAAAGCACTTAAAAGAGATCTTCTGCTCTTATCTGGCAAGAACAAGGACACATGGAAAGATCCAGTCATAAGAGAAAAAGCCAGCTACAAGGCTGCACGTGCCTAGGGCTTTCTGTAATGTTTCCTGTCAAGCGGCTTACTGGCATACTCAGGGCTATATCACTGCTCTGGGAGATGATGGGAGAGAACAAGTTCAAACCTTCGGGTTTCTACCAGCCACGTACATAGGTTCATAGTCACAAACATTCACCTCTTCCAGGATCTTTGCCCACATTAAGGCAATACAGCTCTACTGATTTCCTTGGTCTCAAAATCATGCATGCCTGTTTCCTACAAGTCTTGAAGCATCACAGGCTGGCTTACATGGACTGGGCAAATTTGCCTTGATATGGCTTTGCCTGCTTTTCGTAAGTGTCTCTATGTGTGATGGGGGACACTTTGGAATCTAATTACATGCAGGTTGATTCAAATGGTACCAAGCCATACAAAAATGAGAGAACTGCTGTGGCTCTGAGAGCCTCTGTGTTTCCTGGTTGTGTACAAAAGACACTGCAGCAAATTGTTTCGATTGGCATAATCAGATGAATGAATCATAAAGCAGACAAACAGCAATTCATCCGTCCATGCAGCTTCTCCCTCTAATAGCATTGTAGTTAGTCAGCTCAGTAATGACATTTTCAATAAAATTTCGCTTGCAGTCAGCTCCCTCTGCTCTTAATCCCACACTAACCAGAGAGGATAGTGTACTCTCACAGGTTTATTCCATAAAATAAAACAGTATTGTACTTCTACAGAATTTAATCCTAGGTACAAAGATCAGAGTTCCTCTTATCAGATACATTCCCATCAGCAGTCTCCGACCTAGGGTAACCTCGGAAATGAATGTCCAACTCATTTTCATAGACCGGACCAGTACAAATCCTGTTGAACGAGGCACAGGCTTCGAATTGTTCATCAACAAGGCAGAATACCCACCAACCTGACTCTCAGTTTTTGTAGGACCTGCGTAGGCTTAACAAAAAAAGTTTCTGGTCAGAGGCCAAAGCTTCTTTTTGTACCTTTTTGACATCAGAGTTTTCAGTTGGTAAAGGTTTCATACATAGGCACATTGTAAAAAATGGTTTTCTCATTGTTGAGTTTCATTGCTTGACAGTGTAATAATATAATACTAAACTCTGCAAACTCTGCTCCTCTTGCCTTCACAGGTTTTTGCAAAGAAAACAGCAGCTTTTGGGAACATCTCCTGTGTTCAAAACTATGCAACAAAAATTACAAGGTAATAATTTGGAGCATAGGCATTATCTTGAAAGCATGTAAAGGTTAGGTGATGGTATTTGAGCTTCTGGAACATTCCTGAATGCACAGTTTTGACACCAGTCAAGGGTGGAATTATCAAAGATCTGTTCTGAGTGAAATGTACAACACTGAACTGTCTAGCTTACCTCCTTGGCATTCTTTATTTGTAAATACTAAGGGATTAAGCAAAGTCAAACTCCAGCATCCATATATTATTTTCTGAGAAAGTTTCTTTGGCTTTCAGCCACCTCTTCCTACAAGCTCTGGAAATCATTAGAGTTCTTTTCTCATTATTACTGTAGATAATGATGCTGAAGATTAAAAAAAATATGGGGTTTGTGGATAAAACATAGAGGAGGACATAAAGAAGTTTCCAGTGTCAGCAATTCGTGTCAGCCTGGAGTTTATTTTACACCACAAAAGGACTGCTTCAGGACACTGGTGAAAGCTTTGCATGCCCTTAGCTAGACGCAAGCAGTCATGTATGTTACACACCAAATTGAGTCATACTTCAAGTCACTGGCCTGAACCAACCTTAATAACAGGCTTTGACCTATCTGTTATATCCGCCTTGGCTAGTGGAGAACTTGTGTCAATTCCTGTACTTGGATTCCTCTGACCTTTAGTTTAGCACTGATTTGATATCTCCAAACTTGGTTCTGATTTGAGTGCATTTTTTTCTTTCTGCATGGTATTTGCTTACACTGCTTTTCTCTATAGTTTTTTCCTACTTCCTTGTCTTTACCACCAGTCTTTTAAAATAACTATACCTCAGTTTGGCTTTTTCTGGTCACTAGCTCCTGCTATTCAGTAGTTGAGAGAAGGCGTTTCCTAGAGATCATATGTCTTCAATGAGAATGCTCCTGTGCTGACGGATTTCAAATGTGATTTTCTGCAATATTCATTTAAGGCTCTGTCTTTATGGGTGTGCCTGCCAGTTCAATTAGTTGTCCATTTTCAGAAAGCCATACACAAAAGGATGGGTTAATCGTCAAAACTGATTTGCTGAAAACTTTGAATGCTTACAGACAATGTTTAGTTTTTGTTATGGTTACAGGACAAATGGCACTTTGTAACTCTCTTTTGTCACTGTCAGTTGTCATCTGCAGATGACTAACTTTGCTGTCAGCTCCTCCTTCAATCCCAGTCACTTTAGCTGGCTGCTGATTTCCATATTACCTTCTGGGGATTGATTTACAGATGTGCCAGTGTCCCGCTATCCGGTGTCCTACCAAAACTTAGGTAGGATAAGTCTGTCTTCTCATAAAGATGGTTGGTATGATGTAAAGAAGATGCATGGATGCATCTTTTGCATCTGTGACAATGTGTGTCTCACTGTAACTGAATAGGTTGCAGTGTATCTGAATTTGTCTTAGGACAGAGAGGTGCACTACAGACATGTCCAAAGTACTTCCAGTCTTACCTTTGATATCCATGAACAAGGTACCAACTGCAAATGATACCTGTGCTTGCAAGTCCTTCTTGTGTGGAGATCCGTTAGATCAGTTCTTGTATGAGGGGGGAGTCAGTGGGTACCCAACAGATGCCCAGTCTTGCTTTTTGAAAGTCATTGCATCCTGGTATTCACACTTTTCTGTTATTCTTATAATTAATAAAGGTGCTCTGAACAACCATATTCACTTTGGAAAAGTGGCCAAACATGCTTTTCCCTTTGGATGCCCATGTAAGTTTTAGGTCAGCACCTGCATAGTATAAACAGGCAGCTGGGTAGAAACAGAAAAAGCAGTTGGAAAGGATTTATTCTAAAACATCAGAAAATTACAAGGAAAGGGCTGGAACAGTAAACAGGCTTCAGTAAGAGAATGCAAATAGCAGAACCAACAGAGAAAAACATCAGAGAAACTGTCTGTTTGTGGGCATCCACAGGCACAGCTGTTAGACTGGCAGCGGTTTGATCTGGCTTATGGGGGAAAGAGATCGCGGACATCTTTCTAGCACAGTTCACTGCTTTGTAAGTGAGTAAGCACCTCAAAGTATCTTGACGAGCTTCAGCAAAGGCAGATTAGAGGAAAACTACTGAAAACTACTAGAAGCTGCAGCTAGTTGTAACCAAGTAGCATAGAAAAGGCAGCAAAACACAGTGTTTCTAGGCTTTGCTTTCCAAGGCCTTTTAACTCCAGCAGAAAAGGATGGATGGTCCTCACCCTTCTCAGGGGAAAGTATTAAGCCTTCATCCCTGCCTCTGATGCACAGGGGTGCCACAGCCATGCCTACTTCACAGCCAAAGCAAAATGGCTCTGCTCTGAGCTCCCCAGTGGTGCAGCCATTTTATTCACACTTTTTGATGTTCTCGTTCATGTTACTGTCTGAGGCTTTGGTGAGGGTGAGATTAGCTGGAGCAGGGGCAAAGCTTCAGCTGTTTTCTATATATGTTGCATCTAAGCATGAAGTGCTTTTCCTGCGTTCCATGAAGAGGGTGCAAGGCAGCTGTGCCACAGCTCCTCCTGAACCACAAAGGGAAAAGAGAAAGGGGTGGAAGTCCTCACGCCTCACGACCCCAAGTGAGCTGGAGGGTGGCAGAGCTGGGCTGGTTTACTGTGGAGATTTCATGAGCAAGATCTGCTCATTTTGTCATTGGTATTGACTACTGTCACAGCTTAAATAGATATGACTTGTCCAGCCATCAGTTCACAGAGGCCTCCAAGTAAGTTTTCTGCTGTGGAGACCATCTTTCCAGATGAAGACTTGATGTGCTACTTTATGAAATCTTAAATACAGATCTAATGAATGACACCTAGCTTGTCCCACTGCAGTAAAGTGAATACAAGAAGGGGACCTGATCTTAATTTTCTTGCTGAGAGTAGCCTGCAGAGCCTGAAATTCAAAGATACAATATCTGCTTTGTTACTCTATGAGCTTGCTGCAAAATATGCTGTAATCTTTGCCAGGGGTATGTTGTGCATTCCCTGGAGTTTTTTCAGTGCTGAGGAACACTTCAGACTGCTTAACAGTTTGTTCAGGCTTTGCCTTATAAGGCCTTTTAACTCCAGCATAAGCACATGACAACCCCTCCAAGTGTCAGCCTGTTGGGAACAGATCACAGCAACAGTTTTCTCTGCTAAGGGAGCCACGTTTGTCCTGTCTGCCTTGATGTGCTGCCCTTTTAGCCCCTGTCCTGACAGCTAGCATAAAAATGTGGCCTTAGGGTAAAGGGTGGGGAGGGCAAAAGCTTAACTCTGTCCACGTGCACGTACTTGCTGCAAAGGGTGAATTACTTTGAATGTAATGAGGTATTTTTGTGTACTGCACTGACTTCGGTTACAGCTGTGATGCCCTGGGAAGACTGGTGGTCTACCACTGATACACATTCTTTAGCGGTAAGGCATGGGATCTGCTGCTTTTTGGGAGACATCTGATCTGCCAGTGAAGCTGAGGCAGCCGTTAGTTAAAGTTGCTCTCAGTTCATTCCTGCTCTGTGAGGATATGTATCTGCAGTGGTAGCACCAACTCTATATCAGGGCGACAGAAACATTTTTGCTTTTTCTTTTCTCAGTATGTATATGTCTTATTTTAGCAGCTCTGAAACATCAGCAGATTAGGCTAAAGTCATGAAATGAGGAATGCAAACCACTGAAAGCAGAATATGCTCTGCTTTGACTTAAAATATCCTCTCTGAAAGCTGGCTGAGTTATAGGCCATGGGAAACAGCCATTTGTGGAAATCCAGGAGGACTCAGCCTCTCCTGCAGTTCCTGGCAGTGTTCCCATCGCAGCTCGGCCAGGCTGCACATTGGCAGAGACTGCACTGGGCTTTGCAAGTGTTTAGAGCTGTGGGGAGAGAGCTATGTGCGGGTGACACAGAGGGGAAAAACAGCCAGGAACAGACCTCAGACCTCCTGCATCCCAGTCCTGTGTCAGAAGGCTATTCCATCTCCTGCAGGCAAAACCCCACTCCTTCAGCCCTCTCCACACCCAAGAAAGCCTTCCACGGTTCAAAAACCTAAAAATGGTAGCACCTTGTACTACACAGACTCAGCAGTTGAGTGAACCCTGACTGTACATTGAGGTGCTGGAGCGTGTCCAGAGAAGGGCAACGAAGCTGGTGAAGGGTCTGGAGTACAAGTCTTATGAGGAGCGGCTGAGGGAGCTGGGGTTGTTTAGTCTGGAGAAGAGGAGGCTGAGGGGAGACCTTATTGCTCTCTACAGCTACCTGAAAGGAGGTTGTAGTGAGGTGGGGGTCGGTCTCTTCTCCCTAGTAACGAGTGATAGGACTAGGATGAGAGGAAACGGCCTCAAGCTGCACCAGGGGAAGTTTAGGTTAGATATTAGGAAAAACTTCTTCACCGAAAGGGTGGTCAAGCATTGGAACAGGCTGCCCAGGGAAGTGGTTGAGTCTCCATCCCTGGAGGTATTTAAAGAACGGATAGATGTGGTGCTCAAGGACATGGTATAGATGGACCTGGCAGTGTTAGGTTAACGGTTGGACTCGATGATCTTAAGGGTCTTTTCCAACCTTGACGATTCTATGATTCTATGTATGGGCAAAACATGCAAAAGAGGCCCTGCAAGCAGAGGGTTGTGGGGTTGTGTGACTTCAATGGGATTACCACTTGCAGGACATCTGTTCAAGGGCTCTGAATACAAACCATGGTTTGTAACATGCTCTGAGCGTGCAAGGTGCCATGAGACATCACACTGCATGTCATCTGCATTGTCATAGCCAGTGTTTGTCATCACACAGTAATTTATCCACAGACAAAAGATCACAACTTAATTAAGCACTAAAACTGCAATAACCGCAGTATCCATGGACCTTAGGTTGCTTGGAGTTAGGTATCCAACAGGATGAGTTTTTCAGCAAAATAAAAAAAAAACTGCCTAGGTTGCACTTGGAGCTCCTTATACAGGTGGGCACATCCATGTAAAAATTTAAGCTGCATCTGCAAAACAAACTAAACCACCTTTTAAAGACTTTCGAACCAATTTTTATTCACAGTCCTCTCTGATGTGGCCCCGATGAAAAGTTTTTCCAGCTTCCTACTTGCAGCAATGCAGCATTCGACCCACTGGCTTTGTAGCTGCTGAAATTGCAGTTCACTCAAGGCAAACAAAATCCAAGCTAATGTTTATTGTGGAATCTCTTACACAAAAATAACATACTAAAATACTTGCTCTGCTTTCCCTGAAACATCATTGTAATTTGACAATGCACACCAGATCTCCAATCTAAAGGCAATCCCTGTTTTTCCTGCCATTTTTACATTATTAACTCATTTTTCTCAGTGCATTCTTTGTTTCTCTTCAAAGTATCAAGAATGTTCCTTTTGTTTTGCATCCTTCTTCCTCTCTGCCTCACTCCAGCAGATTATGAGCTACACTTTGTTTCTGCAATAGTGGGTTTTCTGTAGTGTTTGGGAAAACTGTGCTCATATTGATTGCAGGAATGATTCCCATTATAAAATTTCACAGCTGGTACACTTTAATCATGGGATGAGATAGGCAGCCTAGAGTATTAAATCAAAACTCTGATAGCTGGATAACAGGTGCAGTGAAACCAAGAAAAAAAATTCTATTAAAAAGAAGCATTTTTTTGAGCTAATTTGTGGAACTCCTTGCCACAATATACCACTGACAGTCAGAACTAACTATAAATCAGTAGAGGGCTGGAAACTTAGGTTGATAACAAGTGCAACATGGTTCAATAACAGGATATTTTGAAAGGGAAATCAAATCCAGAGTTGTTCTTCAAGCTCTGATTGTGAGCTCCCAGGCAAAGCAATATTATTTTGAAGGTACTAATAAGAAGGACTTCAAATAATTTTTAAACTAAAAATAAAAATACATCACATCACTTGCAAGTTTATGTTCCCATATTTACTCTATACAAAAGTAAAAAACAGTCTAAAGTGCATTTCTCAGAACATATCTTACCTTTAGGAAAAAAAATCAAACCTTTTCAGAAATTCATCAAATAAAATGTGGTTTTTAACCTTTCTATCTCATTAAAATTAATGCATATCTTGTGTGTAAGCTGGGTTTGATAAACTATCATTATTTTGCTGCTAATGATACTTCTTCTTAAACACTAAATATTAGCTTAATTTTTATAGGTGTAGCTATTGCAATGCCAGATGTAATTTAACTGATGGTCATCCTTCCTCAGCAGCAACACAGTAAACGTTCCCAGTACTGAGGAGTTCACATTAAAGAAACAAGAAGACAGCAGGCAAAGAAACACCTTCATGAAAGGAGATGTGATTTGCAAGTTGTCAGGTCTTGATTAGTAACCACATCTGCAGAATGTCTGCTTATTGATCTACTCTACTAAATAAAATCGTCTAACGTTGTTTAGGTTTGGGTTTGTTTTGTAAGTAGTGTTACTGATTTGGAGACATAAGTTTGCTATTCAACTAGAATACTTGGGTCTTGAAATTGTCACTTCTACATCTTTCTATATGTGTGTCATTGGGGGAAAAAATACTGAAATTCCTAGATAGATCTGAAATGTGAGAACTCAAAATACAACTTTAAAAGTCCCTTCTTTCATATGGTCCCGGTTTTTTGAAAAGTGCCGTCATCCTTAAATAGGACTCTCACATCAACATGGAGATATGAGCATTCAGTATAGCTGAATTGGGACTTAGCAATTAGTAATTTGGCAGCTAGAAGATCTGTTGAAGATGATGTTTAAAACAGACACATCCAGGGCTCCTGTCACTTCATTGCCATCATACACCAGATACAATATTGGCATCTGCTATAGATGTATATACGTAGGTTTACACAGGCTGGAAGTATCCTGAAACATCTATAAAACCATACTGTGTGGTTGCCTGGGCACTAGAATCAATAAACACTTTGTCTTCTGCCAAATCTCAACTGGAAGTATTTTATCAGTCTCTAAAAAGTACATTTTTCCACAATAGGAACAGTCTAACATGTGGAGAAAATTAAGTTGCCTAAATAGATCTGATGCAGACAGATAGTACAGTACTTGCCATGCCTTTGGTCAGTGCCCAAACTGGAAATGTTGTATTGCCCGTAACATCAGAAGATCGAAATAAATCAATCATCTAAAGAAATCAAGGGAAAAATGTACAAAAAGGGAGACTGTTTTTATTTTCTATGAGAAAAGAGTAGACTATCACACTGTGTAACACCATGAAGAGGAGATGTATTTTTTTCATTAGCTGTATCTCTTTCTCTGCTTATAATTTTATAAGCAAAACAATGCTTCTCTACTATCCTTATGAAAGAGTCTCAGATTGTTATGCTGTGGAGAGTGGACAGTGGCAGAAGCAGGCCTCAGATGATGGATTTTCTTCACCTTCACTAGTTTGATTCAAACCTCCTATCTGCAAGGCTCTAGTTCTGCACAAGAATTATTCAAGAAAAGAAGTCTTATTTTGTTAAATTAACAACCTGACGTCTCGTTCTTCTCCACTTGTGCAGAGGGCCCTGCTACATGGCTACTAGTATTTTAATTTATGAGGAACTAGTACATAGAGCATGTAACTACAGTGCTACCTGCCTGTTGTAAACCAGTCCCAGCCTCACAGGAAGCCTCTTTCTTTTAATTCCTGGCACACCTAGCAGTAACTATCCTAGCTACAGGTGAATACAGACCTCTCTCAAGAGGTCTGAATTTACCATAAGGTTGAGGTTACCAGCAGCCTTGCTCCACGTTTTGTTATTCTCCAGTACAAGAGACATCAACCAGAGCAAGTTGGAGAAAGATGAAAAGCCTGCTTAAGTACTAAATTAAGACATAACTAGAAGTTTTCAGGGTTAAAGCATTCAGCCTCTTCCCAAATATCTTTATTTAAAAAATTATTGGGTGACTGCTTAGTGTTGAAACAGTTATGTATTGTACTCGCTTTCAGGTTCCAAAATTGGAATATATGCAGAAGCTTAAAATGTAGACATGTTGACAGGGATTTTCAAAGCAGTCTAGAGGATTAAGAATAATTTTCCACTAAAATTAGTAGAAGACAATGTCAATCATTTAGACTGCTTTGTAAATCAGCATTAAATTTCATCTTAGGAACTGCTGACTACTATGTTTAATGAATACTGTCTCTCCTGAATGCTCCTTACCAGACAAGGCATTTGTACATTAGAGGTGCAAGATATAAAGATGATTTCCTAATTAGCTGCATGCCAGAGATACCAGTTTAATGGTAATCTCATCTTGAGTGAGGCTTGTATGTAGTAAGCAATATAATGTAAAACAGTTCTCCAATTTGTACTTTAAAATACTACTATTAGAGTGACATGAATAGAAAGTCAGCGGAACTTGCATTTTCCTCAGGAAGCCCAATAATAATTTCTCTCAGCATCTACTGCTGCTGTCTGTAGCACTAGTCTTTATAAAGCATTAGAGGGAATATCACATACTTGCAGTGGTCCTGAGCAAGGAACCACTGGGGATACCTTTCCCATGAAAGGGACATCACAGTGTGCTTGTATGCCTTTGAGTTGAGCACTGGAAGTAGGACCATTGTCGTGGTTTAACCCCAGCCAGCAACTAAGCACAACACAGCCGCTCGCTCAATCCCCGCTCCTGGGATGGGGGAGAGAATCGGAAGAGTAGAAGCGAGAAAACTCATGGGTTGAGACAAAGACAGTTTAACAGGTAAAGCAAAAGCTGCACATGCAAGGAAAGCAAAGCAAGGAATTCATTCACTCTTTCCCATTGGCAGGCAGGTGTTCAGTCATCCCCAGCAAAGCAGGGCTCCATCACGCGTTAACGGTTACTTGGGAAGACAAATGCCATCACACCAAACGTCCCCCCCTTCCTTCTTCTTCCCCCAGTTTATATACTGAGCATGACGTCATATGGTATGGAATAGCCCTTTGGCCAGTCTCGGTCAGCTGTCCTGGCTGTGCCCCCTCCCAGCTTCTTGTGCACCTGGCAGAGCATGGGAAGCTGAAAAGTCCTTGACTGGTGTAAACTCTACTCAGCAAGAACCAAAACATCAGTGTGGTATCAACATTATTCTCATCCTAAATTCAAAACACAGCACTATACCAGCTACTAAGAAGAAAATTAACTCTATCCCATCTGAAACCAGGACAACCATGGAGAAGAAACAACAGCCTTAACAATGCTTGGAAGAAATCACTTGCACATATGCAATTCAGTGGCTTTGCATAATACATACCACGCTGGTTCAAGGCAAACTCTTGGCACCTTGTGGCTGCCTCAGGCTGTGAAAAGCTTAATGAATTCTCTAGCTAACAATGAAAGTTGGATGTACCAATTTGGGCATAGTGTAGACTGATCCAAAATTCATATTAAACTTTGGGCATGGATCCAGAAAGTAGCCAGTTATTTTTTGTCCCTGCTCCTTCTATGTGACTCTGCCACAATCTGAAGCAGAGGCCAAAAAGCCACGAGGTGATTTCTGTGCAAAAGGCTTCCAGTTTTTTCAGGTCACAGGACCAAAGATGGGATACTGCCTAAAAATCTGTCATTAGGGAGTCCTTTTTTTAAGGCTGGCACCACTATTTAGCAGGCTCAAAGTCTACATGACAGATCTGTGGAGAATTTCAGAAAGACGGGCTGTGATAAGTAGACCTGACTCTGATCTGACTTGCTCTTCTTTCAAAGTGCTGTCAGACCCCTTATTTGAATGGGTGGATTTAACTCCTTTTCATCAAAGAGAAAAAATCAAAATTCCAGCTCATTCATTGCTATAATGTGCTGGAGTTGAGGTGGACTGATCTGAAACACCCATTGTCAAATTACCGCCTTGATGCAGACAAGCTGAAGACACCTCTCTGAGCAGCCCCTCCACAGAGGAGGAAGGCATGCTGTCATAAATTTCCTGATTATTTAACCTTAGCTGAAAATTTCTCATTAACAAAAGCTGCCCTTGTAGACTGGAGTGGACTCCTTATTACTTTTTTGGTATTGCAAATCCAATGACAATCCCCTAGGCCATCTTTGGGGAGCCTGTTAGGATAGGAGACTAAACCGAGAATTGACTAGAGGATCTGGAGCCAAAAGAGTGTTTAAAAAGGAGGTATTAAGTTATCTTTTTGTCATGCATTGGGGAACAGAAGCAAAGGTCCTACAGTGATCAGAGCAGCAATAAAAGCCAAATATTCAGATTCTGGCCGCAGTTACCTTCTGGGGCAGTAGTTTATTTTCACCTCTTCTATAGCTTTTGCCAGGTGGACTACACGTAACTTCTTTTCTTTACTATCTCACTTCTGAAGCAAAATCCAGTGTACTAACACAAGCCTCAGCAGTAAATATTTTGTGGTTTTTAAGGGAATATTATTTCAGCTATGTACTATATGTGGAGGATGATCAGCAGGCACAAGAACAGAAATAAATGCTGCTAAAAGCAGCTTTGCTGCTGCAGTCTGGGTTGTTTGAACAGAAAGGAGAGGGACATGCCAGAATCTACAGAAACCAAGCTCTAGTTTTTAAATCCAGTGTAAAAAAATGTACATTTTTTCCTCTTTCTTTTCACAGATTTGAATAGCCAAGCCACCTTTAAGGGGCAAGAGGGGCAAGAGTCTCTTCCCTATCAGCATTAAAGTTGTCAGGATCCATAAAAATCAATGCCACAAAATGCTTCTAATGGGGTGGATAACACAAGTCCTAGTGTACATGTGAATCTCAGCTCATTAACAGCTACAGAGGGATGCACAGCTAATGGGTGGTGACCTATTTCAGTGGAATCATTATGTTGATAGAATAGAAATTCAACAAAAATTCCCTTTTTAGTGAAGAGTTGTCCTATTCACAGACATATCTCTGCCCTTCCCTGTAGTGCTGGGAGTATTACTTGCTCTCATCACCCCTCTCTGCCCCAGCTGGATGTAAAGTGTCAAGGGATGCACCGAGAGTAGAAAGTGGAAGGTAAGGACTAACCAGGATTTTCTTTTTGTGTAATTTCAGAGAGAGTAAGGGAAATGGGGAAAGGTTGCCTTACGTTTCTCCTCTTCAGGTCATCCAATCCCCTTCTGCTCCCCAGGAGCTAGACTCCTGCAGCAAGGTGTTAGCGGGGTAAGCGAGCTGCAGTGCTCGTAGCTGGCACTGAAATCCCAAGAGGATACAGGCTGCTTCCTCCACCTGGGAAGCTTCAAATAACCCCAGCTACCAGGAGAGGAAAGAAGAGAGGAAGGTGAAATGTATACATCATTTCCAGAAGATCCAGAATAAGGATTCCAGAAGATTCCTAAACCATCTGGATGATAATTTCTTGGTACAGGTACTAAGGGAACTAACCAGGAAAGGTGCCTTCCTTGATTTGCTGCTTATTAACAGAGAAGGTCTCATGGGTGAAGTGGCAATTAGTGGCTGCCTTGGCCACAGCAACCACGAAGCAGTCAAGTTTAAAATCTATGGTAACGGGAGGAAAACTGCCAGCAAGACCTCAACTCTGGGTATGAGGAGAGCTGACTTCAGGCTGCTCAGGGAACTACTTAGTAAGGTCTCCTGGGAAAAAGCTTTTGAAGGTGCTGGGGTCCATCAGTGCTGGTCACTTTTTAAGTACCACCTCCTAAAAGCACAGGGGCAGGCAATTCCAAAATGTCGGAAGTCAAGCAGGCGAGGTAGAAGGACGGCTTGGCTGAGTAGGGATCTTCTTCTAGAACTAAGGTGAAAAAAGAAAGTGTATGGGCAGTGGAAGCAAGGTCAGGTGACACAGGAGGACTACAGAGATGCTGTTCGGCACTGTAGGGAGCAAATAACATTGGCCCCTTACTTGACGAGCATGGTCACCTTACAAACAGGGACATAGACAAAGCAGAGACATTTAATGCTTTCTTCACCTCAGTCTTGAACACTGATTAAGGGGTCTGGGACCCCCAGAGCCCTGGGCTAGAGAACCATGACTGTGAGAATGATAAACTCCCAACCAACCCAGAACTTGTGTGGGATTTGCAGCTCCAGCTGGATGCCTGTAAGTCAATGGGGCCTGATAGGGTTCATCCCAGGGTGCTTAAAGAGCTGGCTGATGTCATAGCGAGACCTCTCTCAATGATTTTTCAATGCTCTTGGGAATCTGGGGAGGTCCCAGTTGACTGGAAGCTGGCAAATGTTGTCCCAATCTTCAAGAAGGGCAACAGGGATGACCCCAGTAACTACAAGCCTGTCAGTCTCACCTCTGTGCCTGGCAAAATTATGGAGAAGATTATTCCAGGAGTTATTGAAAAACACCTGAAAGACAATGCACTCATTCGTCCCAGCCAGCATGAGTTCACGAGGGGAAAGTCCTGCTTAACAAACTTAATTTCTTTCTATGACAAGGTTACACACCTAGTTGACCAAGGGAAGCCAGTTGATGTAATATTTTTTGACTTCAGTAAAGCTTTTGATACTGTCTTTCACAGTATCCTCCTGGACAAAATGTCCAGCATACAGCTGGATAAACACATAATGCAATGGGTGAGCAATTGGCTGACAGGTCAGGCTCAAAGGGTTATAGTAAATGGGGTTACATCAGGCTGGCGACCAGTCACTAGCGGGGCTCTGCAGGGATCCATCTTAGGGCCAGTGCTCTTTTATATCTTCATAAATGACTTGGATGCAGGACTTGAAGGTTTGTTATCAAAGTTTGCCAATGACACAAAACTGGGAGGAGCCGTCGACACTCTTGAGGGCAGAGAGGCCCTGCAGAGAGATCTAGATAAATTAGAGAGCTGGGCAATCACCAACTGTATGAACTTTAACAAGGGCAAGTGCCAGATTTTGCACCTGGGACATGGCAACCCTGGATGTACATACAGACTGGGGAACGAGAGGCTGGAGAGCAGCCCCGCGGAGAGGGATCTAGGGGTTCTGCTCAATGGCAAGCTGAACATGAGCCAACAGTGTGCCCTGGCAGCCCGGAGGGCCAACCATGTCCTGGGGTGCATCAAGCACTGTATTGCTAGCCAGTCAAGGGAGGGGATTGTCCCGCTCTACTCTGCACCAGTGCGGCCTCATCTTCAGTACTGTGTGCAGTTTTGGGCGCCACAGTACAAAACGGATACAAAGCTACTAGAGAGTGTCCAGAGGAGAGCCACAAAGACGATGAAGGGTTTAGAGGGGAAGCAGTATGAGGAGTGGCTGAAGTCACTTGGCCTGTTCAGCCTGGAGAAGAGGAGACTGAGGGGAGACCTCATCACGGTCTACAGCTTCCTCACGAGGGGAAGGCACTGATCTCTTCTCCCTGGCATCCAATGATAGAACCCAAGGCAATGGCAGGACGATATGCCAGGGGAGGTTTAGGTTGGATATCAGGAAAAGGTTCTTCACCCAGAGGGTGGTGGATCACTTGAACAGGTTCCCCAGGGAGGTAGTCACGGCGCCAAGCCTGACAATATTCAAGAAGCATTTGGACAACGCACTCAGACATATGATGTGAATTTTGGGATTGTCCTATGCAGGGACAGGAGTTGGACTCGATGATCCTTGTGGGTCCCTTCCAACTCAGGACATTCTATGATTCTATGATCATTTCTTCTTGTTCTTCCCTACTTCAAGGAAAGTCGCTGCAAACAGGATCTCCTGGTTTACTAACCTGCAGGCTTTGACAGGGGGTGCTCTGTGGCTTGCTTTATTAATTACTGCCAAGGACTGAAGCTGTTGAATAAATCTCAAGCTAACAAGAGGCTGTTTAAGCATGGCAAAGGGGCTGGCAGGACAATAGTTCTCAGGAAAAACATTGCTTCTTGTCCGTGATACCAGCAGAATCATTTACAAGCAACTGTTTGTGGACAACAGACACCATTTGGCCAGGGGACCTCTGCTCTGTGGAGACTCTAGAGGATCCCTTCCACTCACAGTATGTGGTTGTCCGTTGAGAGGAGATGTCCTGCCGCTGGCATGACCGCATGGAGACCCCTCTAGTCAGAGGACTTCTCAGTGCAAGCTCCCCACAGCTGCAGAATGAAATCAAGCAAAGATGGGAAAACCTAATAGACTGCACTTATTAATAAATTATGGCTTACGTATTCAGAAGTCTGCTGTCTTGGGAAGGTTTAAAACAAAGCCCTGTGCTCTAGCTTTTTATTTCTTAAACAATGCCATCTCCTGCTGTGCGTGCTTCAACTCCATGTCTTCATAGCAAGTGGCAAAACTGAAACAACAGAAAAAGGGGGGAGGAAACAACTTCAGTTAAACCAAATCTGATATAAGGATTTTTTTTCAGTCATGAAAGAATGATCTTGTGCACTTACAGAACTGGACTCAAAGGTATAGGTTGATCTCTGCTACTGCCCTCATGTTCAACTTTAGGCATACTACTTATGGTTTCCCCCTCTGCATTTTCCAGGTGTGAAACGCTGTAGGAGGTGGAAGAGAGATTTCCCAGCCTTTGCTTGTCCTGTTGGTTGGGCTGGTTTTCCCACTAGCCCACACCACCTGGGGGGCTGTGCCCATGAAACCCCACATGAGGGGCAGTGGGGGATGAAGAAGGTGTACCAGTGCTAGCATCTGCCACCTCGCAGCGGCAGGGTGAGGACACATAATTCGGTGTTCAGCCACTTCTCACTTTCACCACTGCAAGTCATGAGTGGCAACAGACTGGGCATCCCCACCACCAGCCACCCAGAGCGGGTGTGCAAGGGCTTGGACACACAGACTCCCTCATGCAGCCACCGCTTACTGGGTTAAGGCAGGATGAGGACCACTGTCCTGGGGTGATGGCTCATTGGGATGGGGGTCTCTGAGGTGCAGCTCACAGCAGTGAGGTTCCAGGTGGCCCAAGCACAACCCCTGGAGCTGCAGCCACTGTGTACCCCCAACACACAGCCTGGACATGGGGGAGAGAAGGACAGCAAAAGACTGTTGGCTGATGAGGCTGAGAGCTCCAATTAAAACTGCAGATGGAGTAGCCTCTCCTGGAAATGTCAGATGGTTCCACTGACAAAAATTTCAAAGGCTGTGTTGTGCGAGACACTGTGTTTGAGGGAGTCCGAAAAGTGAGCATGGACAATCGGCTCAGAAATCTCAAAGTTTAGATGACCTTTTCATTCCTGGCCTATTTTAATACAGCATCTGAGGCCAGCATCTGGTAGAAAAGATAAAAAACAGATTAATCAAACCTTAGAATTTCAACTTAGATGAAAATAATATGGTTCAAATATGCCCTAGGGAGGAATGCTCGACAATAGTGATGATGCCAGAACAGTGCTAGTGCAGCACAATGCAACATGCTGGCATGTGGTAATTTTAAAAGCCAGAAGTATCTCCTCTTAAACAATCTGAAATGCAAATGTGAAGCCTGTTTTCCCTCCTTGCTCTGTGTTTTCTTGACAGCCACTGCCAGGATCCAACCACTAACTTGTCACCACAAAAATATGTCGATGCATTTGCAATGGCTGAGGCATTAATCCTGACCTTCATGTGTAGGCATGTGCCTTCCCTATGCAGTCTTCAGGCCAAAGTCTGGTTTCTTAGACTGATTCAGTCCTACCAACAGCCAGGAGGATGGGAAGCCAAGGGTTTTGCTCCAAGGACAAGTTGCCCGGCATCATGCAGAAGGTTTCTGGTTGTATGCAGGGCAATGGCAAAAAAAAAAATGGTTTGTCAAAAAAAGAAATGTTTGTCAAAAAACAAACACATGTGATTTAAACTAGAACCTTTCCTAATCCAGCTGAGCTCCATGGCAAGGATAAGAACTTGATTTCCACCATACACCTAGGCTGTCTCATTAATAAGTTCAGGCTACACATAGCTCAGAGTTCTTTCAGGATCCTCTCCAGCATCAAGCAGGGACTACAGACTGTTTCCTACACTCTTTTCCAAAGAAATGAAAATAAAAATCTGTTTTGCATAGAAATGGGATGCAATTCATACGTTATTAAGATGTAATGGTTTTTGCTCTTTTAAAAATTGCGGTGAAAAGAACAGACTTTAAACTGACATTTGAAAAATAATAGTGACATTTTTCCTTTCTTCTTCATTTCTAGCTACCGAACAAAGTATACTAAAATACTTCTTTCCTCTTGCTTATCTACTCTTCTAGAATCTTCTGACTCCTCCCTACACCCTCCAATCTCTCTTGTTTTCTTAGTATCTTCAAAATCTGGAAATACTACCCTGCCCTCCTGCCCTAAAAGTAAATCAAAACAAATAAAAATCTGTGAGGCTTAACACAATTTCCTATTTTTTTATTAAAGTTCCTTACCAACATAGCAAAACATTCTGGAAACAAAAATCTTAATCAACATGGACAAAAAAAAAATGTGTAAAAATGGACTGGGTAGTTGTTTCATTTTGTTTCATTTAAAGTTGCCTTCAGTAACCAAACGTCCAAGGGGCTGTCCCCTGCAGACTCTGTCATGACCTAGTAAGTCACCTTATGGAGGTCATTTCACCTGGGTGTGCTCTGTGAACCACCTGGGTGAAGGATTCCCACCTCACTGCATCACAGGCTTCAAGCTATACAAAGGAAAGACACTGCAGGGAAACTAGTGGCTATTGCTATTGCATGACTTCCAGCCCTTCCTCTGCATTGCAAGTTACCAGCAAGAAACTGCTCTGCTGCTCATGCATCCTCTATCATTCCTGTACAGTTGTAAAGAGCCGGCAGGGTGGGCTGCTACAGCACAGCTAATCCACGTTTCCTCAGCAAACTAAACTGAAGAGGCGTGCACAGCCCTGCAGCCTGTTTCACTGGGGCCAGGAATGCCCCAGCACTCACTAGGATGCACTCTGCTTACCCCTCGCCTGCAACAAGCACTGCAGTTAAGCGGGAGAGAGGATAAACATGGGGCGAATACAGCATCCAGCTTAGCTGCAGTTATTGTGCTTCATGAACTGTCGCGAGGTTTCATATCAGAAGTGAGATGCACACATGTACTTTTATATAAAACTATCCTGAATGCACTTAAATGTATGTTTAAATGCTTTGCTGAGTGGATGCCATGTGGAAGAAAAGAGGGGATAGCCTAATGTGGTGCATTTCACGCACCAGTTTGGCAACATCTAACGTGACAACAGGTCATGGAGGGAGTAACTTCCCTGTCCCAGCTCCAGCTCCAGTTAGCACTGGGGCATACCCTTGCCTTTACTGGATATAGCCTGTAGCAGAATTCCTCCCCTGGGCAAGGCTTAACAGCAAAACATGAGAAGGGTATTGAAGGGATTTAATTGCATAGCTTGCAAGTCTTAGTAGGAGTTGCCCATGTATGTTCTCAGTGCACATGTGGGAGTATAGATGTCTGGATCCTGTGTGACGGGATATTTAAAAAACAGCTGTAGCAATATAAGCAGCAATACATGGTCCTCTATGTGGTGACTGAAAACAAAAAAGAGAGGTTTTGAAGAAAAACAACAAGCTGAAAGGGACCAAATAAGCTACAGGACAGATGCCATCGAACAAATTACTTAAAGCTGGAAGACTGAAAGAGTATCCCAGTATAAGCTGGAACTGTTGCATTTCCCTTAGCCGTGAGCCTACCCCAACACCCACTTACAGATGCTGCATCACTTGGGATATGGCAACAAAACTTTGCCTTTTGGCCACAGAGACTACCAGAATTATATAATGTTCTGTGAGTTTTCTATACAACAAAGGACCTCTTTCACAAGCAAGAATTCACTTCGA
Source organism: Nipponia nippon (assembly GCF_047370975.1). Lineage (NCBI taxonomy): Eukaryota > Metazoa > Chordata > Aves > Pelecaniformes > Threskiornithidae > Nipponia > Nipponia nippon. The sequence continues at coordinate 1,115,907 of NW_028262402.1, forward strand.
GATGCTGTCACAAGACAAGGAGGCTGGGCACCAGTAAGGAAAATGGGACCAAGAGGTAGAAACACTTGAGAAAGCAGCTGCCTTGAAAATCAGCCTGCAGCAAGTAGCACATCCCAGAGCTGGAAATAGGATCGAGATGGTGGATGTCTGGGAGAGGAGACAGGGGTGCCAGCAGAGAGGTAAAATGCCAGGCTGGGTGGCACACGAAAGGGCAGGCACAGGGAAAGCAGGATGACCTCCAGACCACTTTCCTCCAAGAGGATGGAGTTTCCCTGTCTTGCCAGCATGGGATTATTAAACCAAAATTATATGCTGCAAAATACACTTCTGCTCCTCACAGTGGGACACCAGCAGGATGCCACGCTTAGCCCCTGCCCAGTCCTCCAGCCAGCGTGGTGGCTGTCCTGGCTCGGGGGCATCCCTGTGCTCACCCCTGCAGCAGCACCCCATGGGATGGGGCTAGGAGAGAGTGGGGGGTTTCTTTGCTCTTTATGAGAAAACAAAGCAGATGGGAGATCATACCAAAAAAAAAAAAAAAAAAAAAAAAAGCAAGAGGGTTGCATGCAAAACCAAAGCCACACTTGAAATCAAGGGTACCCTTAAATACTGGCTTAGGCGTCCCCTCCCTTCCCCACCTGCCTCCTATCCTATTTGTAACATGCCTAGGGTCTTCAGTCAGGCTGTACAGCTTTGTCACTTCTGAGTGTCTGATGTCAATACAGTGCTTTAATGTGCAACGCACGTGCAGGGTGCATGGACACTTTCCTTCTTCCCCCCACCCCTCCCATGCTCTTCACCACTGCTCTTAAAGGCTGCCCTGCAGCAGCAGCCTTTTGCAGCATGCCACGTTAACACTGCATTCACAAGCGGCTGTTCCCCATGGTCCATGCCCCCCCTTCTCCTGCCAGCCCTGTCCTTTTCCTTAGCCAAACCTGCTTTAACTCGAGGCTGCAGGCGCTGCCTGCCTGCCTGCCTGACTGCTGCAGCTTCTGCTCACTGCACCATGTGCCACCGTCCTTCCCTCCCCGCCACGCTGCTCGCTAAGGACGTGCTGTGGCACAGCTGTCTGCCTCCTCTGCTGCAGTCATGCAGGTTTGGATTACTGTGCATGCTACTGATGTCGAGCTCCTGTCGTGACCCAGCGCCCCATAGGAGGAGCAAATGAGCTGAGACGTCAACGCAAAAAATTATAGCCATGCGAGCTATCCCTGCGCTCAGCTGCTTGGAGAGTGCATACATGGCTTGTGTGACAGCAACAGCACACAGAAGCAGCAATGAAATGCAGTTAGCAATACAGCTGGGAGACAGGCAGCGAGGCAGGCACTGGTCCAGTGACTAAAATGATCCTACCGTGAGCCAGCCTGCAGTGCCTCCAAAAGTGGCTGACTACTACACAGGAGCTCGGCTTTCTTTGCAATTACTCCAGTTCCCCCGGGTGACTGCAGTGTGTGCTCTGTTTTGGTTTTGTTTGCCTTTTTTTTTCTCGCCCCCCCCAACCCGTCTCCCTCTTTCTCCTCCTGTGTCCTTCTCTCCAGGATGGCGGAAGCAGAGTTGCACAAGGAAAGGCTCCAAGCCATAGCAGTAAGTCAGTTTCATTTTACTTGCTCTTTTGTCCATACCCGTGGGTTGCAGAGGGAAGGGGGGATTCTGGCATGGTGGCTGGGAAGCACCCAGAGAGCCTAGCTTCGCAAAGAAGTTGTGCGTGGAGTTCTCCGTTCGGGAAACGAGTGGTTAAAAGTCTGCTTTGCAGGATTTGGTGGAGAAAGAGGGCTCTGAGGAAGAGCGTTGAGCTGACACGTGCAGAAAGAAAAATGTGAATGCACAGTGGCATACTTAAAAGATTGATGATGGAGAAGAAAAGAAGGAATAAGTGGGGAGGAGGGGAGATTGCGGGAGAAAATCAGTACTCTGCTGAAAAGATATTTTCTCACAGTGGGAACTTTAGCTTAGCTGATTAAGAAGTTAAACAAAATGATCTGTTGTAGGGTGGCTTTTACTGCAGAAAATAATTGTGCTATTACTAATTTTTAAGACAATTGAATACAAGCACTGCATTATCAAAACTATGTAATTATTTGATCTACTAGTTAAACTGTCACCTCAGCTCCATAGCTGAGCACATGCTTTCAGACAAATTCCCTGCCAAGTTGCATCCTGCCAGGGGTAAAGTTTAGGGAGGATTTTGCCCCATTTTAGTTCAAACTTTTGTTTTCACGTTTAGTACCATAGTTTGGAGTGATCTATGGGCTTAGCTGGTGCAGATCTCAGAGGAACGTGAGCAGTGGCACCTGGTGAGGATTGGGCCTGGGTGTTTAAAAACCACCGTCATCCAAGCACACAGAAATTGCCAGCTCATCTTCTAGCATGGCACAGGCACTGTCTCAAAAGGCCTGTGTTTCCGTGGGCACTGCCAGTCTGCCAGTCCCACACAGCCTGCCCTTGTTCGAGTGACACCCAGCTCTTCTTCCCCATGGCTGAGATGTCGGTACAGCTGTGCCGGTCCCAGTCAGATGGCACGGTCCGTGCCGGGGACCACACACCTGGAGGTCTGAAGGGAAATGACAGAAGACAGCAAAGCCTGCATGGGTTTTACGTTCCCTTCCCTGGTTCCCCCAGTGATCAACAGATGCTACGTTTTACTGTAGCTGGCAGAGATTACAGATTTCCTTTGTAGTAAGAGGAATGGCTGCTGTTGCTGCTGCTGCTGCTGCTGCTGCTGCTGCTGCTGCTGCTGCTGCTGCTGCTGCTGCTGCTGCTGTTCCAAGCTGTTTTCTTTCAGTCCGCTATTCCGCTAATAGGTCCATGGAGATTTAAAATAAGCAGATGTAAAACAAATAGATTGGTGTTTTTTTCTCTCTAAAATATTTCCTGAAAAAGAGCAAATGGTATCATTTGATATGTATGGAGAGGGATACTATAACCATTTAATTTTCAGGCAGTGGAAAGTAGATGCATATTTTTAAGCTGGTTCACAGTCTTCTGTCAGCATAGGCATTGCCAAATCTCCAAATGGAAACACCAGGAACATTCCCCCGTCGGCAGCCCTTGCCACTGCCTCTGGTTTGGGACTCCTGTACGGCAGAACCATACTGCAGAGCTGCTCTGTGCATTGCTGCTGCACATAACTCTGAAAAACATCCATCTCCACATTAAAAAAAAATGGTTTACATTATTGCTGCTTCTTTTGACCACTGTATAACAGAAAACCAAGCGGCACCCATTTCCACTCCACATGATGTGCTTAAACCTTTCACCAAAGTAAATCAGATGCTCTGCTTCTTGATGCTTTGCATTTCACACCGACAAGGCCATTATGGATATAAAACTATCACCTGGTGTATTGCAGCTTTTTACAGCAGGTTTATGCTGGTATGAGAGAAGGCCTTGAGAATCTGGATCTTTATTTTCTATATATATTTCCTTTTTGGTTTCTATTTCTGGCAACAAATAAAACATACTATAGTAATGTGTGTAGTGAATGAGACTGAAAGAATTTTACTTCAGCATCAAAAACATTCAGCCTTATTTCAAGCTTGAATGTGGGTCCATGAACCGACTTGTCTGCTTACCCACTCTCCAGAGCAACAGGCTGTCCATAGACAGTTGTTAGGTAACTTTTCTCCTGTGCTTGGGCTGCCGCAAACGTTTGTCAGAATGCAGAGAAGTTTATTTCTAGTATAAGCTTTGCTTCATTAGAATGAGTGATATGACACAAGTTAGGCATTTCTCTTCTGCCACATTGGCTAAAATAAGGTCAATTCTCAAAGGTTGCATGGCCTTTCTTAGAAGAAGAAAAAGGTGGCGTTTCAGTTCAGGTTGGTGTTCCCTCTATTTTAACAAGCTGCAGTATCTCACCCAGATGAGCAGAAACTGACACCAGCACTCTTCAATCAAGCTGGTTGAATGCTAGGCATATAGAAAGAAATCCATTCACCATTGGGACTTCTGCACACTGTTGCCTGTACATTTATGCTTTCTTCCATAATCACCATGGCAAACGAGCTTGCCAGGAAGAGAGGCAGAGTAAATTTCAAGGGTGCATCACTGAGTATTTAAGGAAAACGAAATCCAAACATGGAAATATGAATATTTGCACCAGAAGGCTGGTGCCTTCTGAAGAGTTTGATTTTATACTTTGTTACTGTGACTAATCACAGTTTTAATATATGCCTGTCTGGCACAGAGGCAAGTGTCATGGGAAGAGGAAAAAAGGGGTCTAATGTTAGGGCATTAATCTAAACCTTGGTGAACATGAGTTAGCCACTTGTTTTGCCAGCAGCAAGTACTTAGCCTCTCTGTGCATTCATTTTCCATCTGTAAACTGTGAATAATGGACTTCTCCCTTGTCTCAGAGAGCTGTTAGGGATGCATGCAAGATTGAGGAGAACTTGGATGCTATGGTTTACCAGGGCAAGAAACAGATAAATAAGCCTTTAAAAAAATAGAATGTGTGATTCTAAAAAAAAGCAGCTTTAAATGTGTATGTTTTTAATACCATCATACATGCTTAAGCTGTGATTTTTAAATCTACCTATTTCTAAATTCCTAAAGTTCATTAACTTACTATAGCAAGACTCAGAGCACTGTGGCAGTCCAGTTTGAGAAGTAGGGAGATGTATGGGAACCCAGTTCTCTCTGCTTGGGAGGACAACATAAACTCTGTGTCCTGGGGAGGTTCTATGACGGCCAGGAGTGATTGGTTTTCTAATCCTTCCTTCAGCAGAGGTCACATCACATTTTCCCACTTGGGTATCATGTGTGCCACAGACAGATACTGGTAAATCTTTCTGTCATGCCACATTGGTCTTAACTTCTGTTTGAGCCTGACCCTACATGACCACAGCACTGCTGCTCTTCTGCCAATGGAGCCAAGCGGTGCCCACTCTGAATGCTGCAGGAAGATGCCTTGCAGGAGGCAAGCAAGAGGTTAAAAGAGGAGGTCGGAAATCGTCTTCTCTCTGAGGTTGTTCCTATAGCATACTTCAGTGCTTGCATCTGCTCTTTTTCTGAAAGGGGCGGGGGGGGCGGTGAGTAAAGTTTGGGGTGAAAAAGGAAGCATTTTTGTGGCTTTAAAAAATATGCCTGCTGCAAGTTGCTCAGAAGTTTGGAATGCGAGTAGTCCCAGAGGAAGCAGGCTCGGTGGCCAAGGGACAGGTGAGCTGAGTTTATTTATCACATTTTGGATAAATAAACTGTGTGGCTCCGCAATTTATTGTATGCCTCCCTTCTCTATGACTGCAGAGATCACCACCAGATAGTCACCTAAACATAGACAAGCATTTATGAAATGTAAATATTTTCCATCGCTTAGCTAGCAGTCATAAAGCTGGGAAGGGGGGGTGTTGACTATGTATTGGTTCATCTGGGGTACAAATGCACATATGATGCAGTGAATGTGCGTCACCCATATATCAAGTGAACTAAAAGCAATCACTGAGGGACAGCATTAAGGAGAAATTATCCACTAGAGCAATGACCAGCACAGGAGCTGGAGGAGGTTTTCAGGTTAAGGAGACATCCAGCCTACACGTGCAAGTGGGAAGCTACTAAAATGTATTGATTTCTTAGCAAGTAAAAACAACAGTAATGATGGTTACCGCCTACCAGTGCCCAGCTCTGAGAACCAGTAGCTCAGTGAAGCACTAAAGAAAAGTAATTACTGACATTCAAGTAGCCATGTCAAACATACGTTCTGTCAAACAAGACCATTCTTGCTTTTTCTATGAGATTACGAGTTTGTTCAGCTAGATCTAACATTACTTAAATGTCATCAGGTGTTTGACTTAGTATGGCAGGACATTGTTGTTTAAAAATAGACCCCTCCTGTATCAGTGGGGTCTGCCTTAGATGGATTAAGGACTGGCTAACAGATAGGTGTCCAAAAGTTGCTGTTAGTGAGGGAGACTGCTGAACAGAATCTTGTTCCTTGAGAGCAAAGGCAGGGGAGAGCTTATAGAAAGCAGCTTTTCAAGGCTGGAAGGTGTTCTTTATTGGGACATTGATGTAAATGAAAAATCAAAATTGCGCAGGTAACATAAAGAGTGGTGGAGGAGTAAGTACACCGACAAAAAGCAGTCCTGCAGAGCAACTTGGATTATTGGGTAAATGGTGTCCTCCATGTAAAGAACTCCTTCACACCTATATACAGCTGGTGCTGAGAGGCCAGTGCAGGACTGTGCATCCAAATATAAGAGAGTCCAGGGCGAGCACTGCAGAAGAGGACTCTGCAGTCTGAGCAGTGCTGCTTTTTGCAAGGGACTAGAACTAGTGTGGGAGATAATTCAACAGGGATGATCTTTGTCCTGCAAAGATTAGTTTCACACAAGTTAAGCCTATACCAGGTGAGGTTTTAGAGTCCTCCCAAAAGGGAGGCAGGTGCATATATGTTTACATATAGCATTGCACTAATTTTTCAACAGGTCTTTGAGAATAGTAATACAATTATCTTTCGGAAAGGTAGTACCAGTATAGTTTCAGTATCACAATTGCTGGTAACCTAGGCATTCTACATTTCTGTGTTGGACACTCAGCAGCTGCAGTGAGCATCATGTGGTGTCCGTAAATTTCAGAAAATTTGTTGACAGAAAAGCCAATATGTCTGGTTTTTCCCCATTCACCTATTGTCTATTACCCCACAAAATTAAAACTTATGACTAGTAGATCTCATGCCCAAGGTCATTTTACTGTAACACTTCTCCACAATTTTTGTGAGTCCTTCCAGAGAACATTGTTCAAGAAAATTAGAATCTCTAGTGTTGGGGATCACATAGAAAGATGTGGCAAATTCATTTAATCAACAGTTTACTATTGCTGTGATGACTTAATATACTAATTTCCTATGCCTTCATTTAGGAAGTAATGTTTTTGTCCTCAAAGTTAAGCAGATGATCAAATCTGTCTGAATTCAGTTGTTTTCAAACCTAAAGCCTGTAATAAAAAAGGGCAGCAAGATATGGAAAGAGTAAGCAGGCTGGGGCTTTTCTGCTTGGAAAATAAGTGAGTGAGAAGAATGGGCAGAAGTCTATGAGGTCATGAGTGTTATGGAGAGAGAGGATAAGGAAATACTACTCACTCTGGCACAGAAATTAGTAGGTATCTAAGGAGGGCAGCAGTTGTGGACAAAACAAACCCAAAGAGATGTTCTTCCTAAAATGAGCTGTTAAGCGGTAGCGCCGCTCTCTCCAGGATGTGGTGGATGCTCAGAGTGCACCTGGGCTTGAAGAGAACCTAAGCGTGCTCATGGAAGTGGAATCCATGAAGGACTTTCTCATTAGGTAGAAGTAATTTTTGAATTTCAAATTACTAGGGGCTGGCAGAGAAGTTTTACATGTATTTGCCATGCTCCTGAGGTGTTCCGCTTTAGGCACTGTGCTAGAATGGAGCATGGGCTAGATGCTCTGACACAGTGCAGCCGTCCTGTGTACTCAAACACATCCCGGAAGTAATCATGTCCTTAAGTGCTTTCATGAGTTTTGGAACTAAAGAAATGCCCCCTCGCAATTCATCATGAAGCTCATTTGAACATTGCTGCATAGTTTCATCTAATTTTTCCATTCCTATTTTTACCTCTATTTGCAATTGTATTTATGGCTCTGATTAATCACAACCATTCCTCTGCCATTTGCTTCCTCAGCAGTCCTAACATCCCAGGACCTGAAATAGAAAATTCTCCTGTGGCTGTAGCTGTCCTCCTTTTATATTCTGAGCTGAAAAAACTTGAGGGCTAGTGAGACCTTAACAGATTTCCAGAGTACTCTATGGTGAGGAAGACCTGGTGGGGTTAGGAATAGTCTGCATCCTGCTGCAAATATTTCCAGGAATGGGTTTAGTATGTGTAAACTAGGGATTATCAAAACTAAATCTAAATGAGATCTGTGTTGTAAGCATGATATGAACCCATGAGGTTCCTGTGAACCTCAGTGGAAATCAGCCGTGGGAGAGGAAGTGTTATGTTTGCATTAGTGGTAAAGGATGAAGAGACGTTTCCCTGCACACAAATCTGCAGCCCTACCCTGGACTGCAGCAATATAATGAGTCAGCTTCATGGCAGACCTTGCACAGAGAAACCTGTGCGAGCACAGTTGTGTCTTGTCTTGACTTCTGGAGCATATAAAACACTGGGAGTTCATGCACAGTGTAAGAAATGTTATGGCCTTTGCCCATTCTAAGCCAAAAGCCGAAGAAAAATGCCTATAATGTCTGAAATCTAAGATTACCGTCTTGGGTTTTATCTGTATTTTTGTTTTAGGAATGTTTATATGACAGCAAGAAAAGCAGAAATATGATGAAAAAATAATTGCTGTCAAGGTATCAGTGAAAACTAGGAACAAATAGAAACCAGAAACCAACTTGCTCTTGAGAAGTTTCTAGACAGTCTCCAGACTTACCCAAATTCAACTGTTTAAATTTAGAATTGTTTCCACAGCACATTCCTAGCCCTTAACACATCACCAACATCTCTTGAGCACAGACAAGGAGCTGAGATACTGGATTTTGTTTTGTGCCTTTCAAATCACATTTTGCAAAAGAAGTTGAAAATGGGTGAAAAGTTTTTGTGATTTTGTTGTTGTTATTAAGTCTCTGGTAAAGTCAAATAGTTGTGAAAGATTTACATTTTTGGAAACTATTGAACAGCTCTAGCCTGGAGTGTAATTTTAAGGACAGATGCCACACGCCGTGGTAGCAGTGGGGTAGATGGTCATGTGAAATCAGAGGTGAGACTTTGGCATTTACATGCTGTGCTAAAAGTGACGGAGAGATGGGTAGCTGGGATGAGGGTGGGATGGGGCTGGAAGGGCATGCACGGTGATGCTCAGTCTCTCCTTGAGCACTTTTGCTCTTCCAGGAATCACTCCTTGTATCTAACTCCTTACCCGCTTTACAAATACTGTTTTATTCTTGTACAGAATGAAGTATATTCTTTCATCAGCTGAATCCTTGCAAAGTACAGTCACCAGCCAGATGGTTGGTCTGCAGTGTGTATTTGGGAAAGCACCGGACTGTGCACATGGAGTAAATTATGAAGACTCACAGCAGTAATATTTAGCTTCTGAGCCTCTTTGCGAGTGCGTCCCGAGGAACTTTGCAAAGATTTCAGTGTATTTGTTTATCAACAGGGGAAATGAAGCTCGGGCAAGGGATTTGTTTGCTTGTTTCAGGAGCAAACGCAAAAGAGACATGAATTCCATCCCATGCTTCCTTATTTAGGTAGGATGATATTGAAATGTGGTCTTAAACCTTGCCTTCTTTTGAATGGCACATGAGCATGTGCTGAGCCTGCGTGTACTGAGGCACTGTTCGGACTGAGGAAGCCTTTCAGGAACAGGACTCAGGAGCATGGGGATGCTACACCTGCCTCTGGTCCTAATTTCCCTAGTGTAGAAAAGTTTTTCCTGATGCAGATTATGATCTGAGAAAGCCACATGCTTGCAAGGGTTAACATCATCCAACAAGTCCAGTGGCAGTGAAATAGGTATGGCCTTTTGGCAGTTGCACACCAGACCTGTGTAGCTCTTGACACACAGATGCTTTTTGTTACTTAGCTGACTTGTAGTGAGGTTAGGCGCTGGAGGCGTGTAAAGCTTTCTTCATCTTTGCCAGTAAAAACAAATGCTCTCTGTGTGCAAAAAAAAGGCCAATAACCAATGCAGTTTGGGGAGCTCTTTTTGGAAGGAGAGAGACCTGCTCTCATGTATGAGTTGCTGCCCTTTCCAGACAGCGCAGAGCTCAGGTTGTTGATTTAGGCGGTGCTCTGATTATTTTAGTTTGGGCTGCCAGCATCATTTGTCAGGATCCACAGACAACAGTTAGCAGGGTGGGGCTCAGTCCCTCTGCAATGCCTAATAACAGCGGCCACTGATAATCGGCTGAAGATTTGGGACATCAGAGGTGTGCTCAGATTTTAAAAAACACGTACCTTGAAAGAAAGCCTTCAGCTTACCAGCAGAAGGCTAAATAAAAGGTGCTTTCCAGCTTGTCATTGTCAGCTTCTGTGCTTCAGCCATGTTCTTTGCCATGCAGCATTACAAGCAGCACTGCAGCAGAAGGAAGTAACCTGGGCAGGTAATGGCTAAGGAGCCCCTATTAAGAGACTGAAAATTGCAGATAGAAATTAGAAGCCAGATTGCTGTGTAATTTATTGCGAGAGGAGGAAGAGTTTAGCAGCCCATAACGCTTGCTGCAGAGAGTCACACAGCTGCAGTCTCTTTATGGCAGCAGAGTGCAGAGCTGAGATTACTCGGGAGTGGATAGTGGTGCTAAATGCAAGCATCTAGCTATTAACCAGCTGAGTGCCGCATGCTGCAGTGCCAGTGTCAGACTGACTGGTCTTTCCCAGTGAGCGTCCCAGAGGGAAAGGGGTTGGAGTACACACACACGCACGCACACACACTTGTTAGCCTCTCATGGAACAGGTCTTTGTTGCACCATGTGTCAGGTCCTTGGAAAAACTCCCACTGACATCCATGGGTTTTTAAAGGATCCCTCGTCATCCAACTGTTTCCCGTTTGGAGCATAAAGCAAGCATTTGGCATCCAAGGTGTCACTAAATTTACGATAACTGCAGCATAGGAGACTGGATTGTCTCATACACTGGCTTTGGTACAAAATTAGTATCTTGGATGCGTTGTCAAGTTCTGGCAGCTCTGTGCAGATACTATAGTGTTTGGGAGGTAATCCTTTATCTGTTTTGAATTCCTACCTACATTGACATAAAAAGTATGTCAGTTGTTAATCATGTATTTGTTCTTAATAAATATAAGCATATGCAAGCACTTGCTGCACTTTAGAGAAGCAGGCTCCAGAAGAAGGCATTTTAAACTGCATCTTTAAGACCACTCCTTGTGGTAGGGATAACTGCTGAATTAGGAATGTACATAAACTCATCCCAGCATCATGGAGAACTTAGTACCTTGTTCTGGTTAAGGAAGTAATTTCCAACTAGCCAGGGGAAAAAAATCACCAGTTTTTAAAAAAGGAAATAAAGAACAGTTTAAAGATAACATATTTAAGAACTGTATCCCTCTATCAGTAAGACACTGAGAAATATCAGCTAAATTTACACTTGTTATTGCTGAAGTTTCAAGAAGTACAAAATTTTGACTGAAATCCATATAGGATGTCTGAAACTCATCTGTGAAATAGAGACCTGTTCATGCTTTTCGTAGTTTTCATTATCAGCTTCCTGATCTCCAGAGGAAAAATAATAGAATCTAAGTGGTTCGCAAGTATTTTTGTCTTTATCATGTCTGACATTGCATACAATGCTGAGCAAAGGTTTTGATGAGATTGATGTGACACTGAACAGTGTAGACCTCCTCCTCTGTGAATTTCTCAGCAATTCACAGGCCTGAATGTCCCACAGAGGAATTGTTCCAGAATCAATAAAGTTTACAATATTGACAACTCATTACATTAATGATGATTTTTTTTTTTTTCTGGGCTTTTAAAACAGTATAATAATTCATAATTAAGGAGACAAGGTTTCTTCTAAAGATTATTCGGCTGCTGAGAAGGAAGGCATAGACAACGTTGCTGAACTGGAGAGCGCTGGTAGGAGTTTTCTGTTACAGCTCTGCCACAAACCTCAGGGCTCTGGGAAGAATTCCCATCTGCATTTGGCCCCTGTCTCTTGGGAGAGCGCTGCACCATCCTTCCTCGCCTGAGAACTCACAGCCTGTGAAAGCAGTCCTGAAAAGCTGATAGAAGGCAACAGTACTGGTATTTTGATGGTTCAGGTACTTGCAGCTCCAGTTTCTACTTCATCCTGGTCTGTGACATTGTAGGGCAAACCACTGTCCTCACTTAGACATGTAAGAGAACACAAATAGTCTTTGGTTCCTGTTACTTTGAAAACACATGTTCCTCAGTGAAATAAATCCAATTTATATTGATATGGATAACACCAACCGTGTGATTGTGGGCAAGTGATAGGTGGCTGGTTGCAAGGCAGTAAGGTCCAAAAACATCGGTGGGGCTGGTTATGTATTGTCACTATCTGTATGGATTGGAGAGTGGTTTAACTAAGCTCCATCCATGTGCCACTGAAGGCAGAAGTGTTATCAGGCTGTGTGCTTCCCTGAGCTGCTGTGACACCAGCTCACCAAGCACAAAGCCACACCTGCAGGGCTTGTTGCATGGTTTGTCCTTTTGGCTGCAAGTGGCACACTAAGTGGGAGGAGGTTTGAACGAGAAGAAGGTAGACCTGGTTTCTCATTGGCATTGTTGTGTTGGTCACATCTCTGTCTAGGGGAAGCTAACGAGAAAAGCGGCTGGAGAACCAAAGCAAGAATATATACTAGCAATCAGCTGTCACAGTGGAAACCTGTACCAAAGAGTGTCCGGCCTGGGTCTGACCTTGTTCCAGTTCTAGACAGTGTTTCATGAATCTGGATCAGATAATGCAGTGCAGTCACCGTATCTGTAACCTGAGCTTCACTGGAAAGGACTGTGAATGCACATGAAGAAGAGAGTTTAAAATGGTACTGGCAGATTACTAATCTTTTTCACATGGTGTCTTCAAAACAAATGAAGGATTCTTAACACCGAGTACTAATCAATTCCTGGATAGCAGCTCTGAAGAAAAGATGAGAGGATTATAGTGGATAATCCAGTGAATATTAATCATTAATCTCATCCATTGTGGAAAAGGCAAACAGGCTGGTATATATAGACAGGAATGCTGCCTATAGGGCACATGAAATCGTGCCCTGGTCAGACCTGTGCTGGATGTTAGTCTCCAAGACAGACATGGGCCAAATGCAGAAGAGTCCAGGAGAGACGGAAATGATCAAAAGTGGAGGAAAATTACTTCTGAGGGAAGACAGAGTAAGTGAGAGTTGTGTGGCCTATTGAAGAAGATACTGAGGTTTAGCTATTCTTGTTTAAGGGTAGGAAGAACTTGCCATGTTCCTCCTAGGGTAGATCACCAGTATTTTTGCTTGTGCTCAGATGTTGCTCAGTCACCTGGTGATAAGTAGCTTACATATAAAGGGTTCTTCTGCAGCCAGTCAGTTTTCTTGCAATGCCAAGCACAATGCCTCCCTGAGACTTGGCAGCAAACATATGGATGCTTGGAAGCCCAGGAGGACAGTTTAATCCAACCGTAGTGAAAGAAGTCTAAAGCTGGTTGGTTTACTTTGCATTTTGGACAGGCTACGTGTGTGGGTAGTCAGTCACTGGAGTTCAGACATGTTGTGTAACATGATCACGTCTGAGTACATAAAATTACCTCTTTTGTTGGATTTAGACCGCCAGCCCCTATACTCTTCTCCTGCAGTAGGACCCTGTCCTGCTCCCAACCGAGTTAACAGGAATTTTGCTGCTAGTTTCAGCAGTGAACAGGAACAGACCCATACTATCACTGTAAGTGTTCACACTATTTCTGACTCTTTATCATCATAAAAAGTGCCATAAATATGTGCCCATCTCATGTCTAAATCAGACTTTCCAGGACAACCAGTTATAAGGCTGAGGGAAAGTGGGATTCACCATTCTTCTAAACTTCAGAGGTGCATGCATTGCTACTCGTCACACACTCTTATCAGTACTACATAGTCGCAGTTAGAAAGTGGCTAAACTCACCTATTGAAAATTCAAACTTTCGTGTAAAAGGATAACTAGATTTTAAACTCCACATGTTCTTGTTCACCCACAGAAGACAGCCAGTTTTGAGAACCTGGGTCTCTTAATAGCCACCGCTCTTGACTTCTTCTCTTGTACATTACCAAGAGTCCAGATATTTAATGACCTTTGCTGGAATAAGCTTCCCATGCTTTACCTGCACTTTGTAAGGAGGTGCTTTTTCAGTTGAATCTTCCTTCCAACAGAAGGTTTTTCTCTTGCTAGAAATGTTACTAACAGAAAAAAAAGATAGTAACGGCCTTATTTTCTCAGTAAGATGAAGGGGTGGAAAAAAAAAAAAAAAAAAAAGAGGAAGTCTTTTCAGTTCCAGGGAAATCGTGTTTGCAGTTTCTTTGTTGATCCTGGAAGGTGTGAAACTGTGAAGGCTTAGCAAGCTAAAATTTCCCTAATACTCTAGCCTAAAATCGAAGGGGATGAGACCCCTGCCTTGCAGCTAGTGTAAAATAATGCTAGCAGAAGCAAATCAAGACAATACTGTCATTGAAGTTCATTGTTTTTCTCTTTGTTCAGCCTAACTTGTTTTTGAGTTGTCTTTGCAAATCAATGCAAAACTTTGCACTAAAACTTTGGAGCAAATCCTTAGGATGTAGCTGGGGTCTGGAAAATGAATCATGCATAATCTGTAGGGCAAATTAATTGTCAAAGGCCTCTAGAAAGCTCAACTTCAGGCAGGTGATTTCTTTGTGGATGCATTTTGACCTGTATGTGCAGAAAACGTTTCAGCATGCATTAAGGTAGGGCAACAGGTGCTTGGAATATAGCACAGCCTTACAGATTTATCTTTCTCTATTTCCATGTTTTAAGACTGTTCACATCATATTTAAGAAGCTGATCAGAGAGAGCTTTCACTGCTGATGTGCTGTTAGTATTACACTCCATTTCAAGCATTTTCTCCTTTTTTACCAGAATTTTTTAACTTAATAAAATCCCACTTAAACCATGAGCAATGAACCATTGATTTGCTTGTGGATATATTGCTGAAGCATTATGTTTCCATGTGCGATCCAGAATTGCAGGTATTGGGTACTTACCAAAGTGCAAAAGTGGCAAAGATGGTGACAACCTTTTACTATGTTGTAGCAGAAATTACCTCCTGAGTTTTAAACAGATACAATTGTCAGATCAGCCTGTGATTAACAACTTAACTCCTTCTTTTTAGACCAATTTTTCTTCCTTTAAAAAAACAAAACAAAAATCTTTTTTGGCTAATTGAGACATGTCAACAGTGGTTTTGGTTGGTCCAAGAGCTGGGATTATTTTTATTGTGAAGTGCATCATTTTCTGAAAAGTGACTGTGTAAATGGAATTTAGCAATTGAAGTTGTATTGTCTTTCAAAGGTTACCATAGCATATTCCATCTACAAAATGTTGGAAAGGTTTTCCTTGGCTAAAAGGCACCAAAAGAATAATTGTGATCCTTTAGAACATGTCTACATGATACGCTGAAATACCTACATCTGTACAAAGATGCACATCTGGCTTTTGGGTCTGCTAGGTATCCAAAACAAGTCCTCATTGTGGCAAATCAGATGTTTATTGAAATGGATGTACAACAGATATCAAAGGTAATGGAAGCAAGCTGGTAACTTGCTCCAAGTTCAGCACAGAACAGTTAGGATGAGCACAGCTGCCTCTGCACAGTGCTGTGGTGTATGGCATCCATTAACTCCCCATCTGACTCAAAAATACGTGCCAAAGAGCCTTACTCAGTAAACTCAGCATGAAGTCTGAACTTCTGTTTCAGAATGGAGGCTATGTGGTTGTTTATTATGCTCCTTAGTGTCCTTATTCAGACTTTTTTTTTCCAAAGAACCACACAAACTTTTTTTTTTTTTTTTCTGTTGCTCTGATGAGGACTAGCTATTTATCTCCCCACTTTTTTCCTGACAGATGCGTAAGAGCAAAATTGTCAAAAGTATCCACTAACTCTGAACACTCAGCATGAGACATTTTCAAAGCCTACCTTTTTTCATAAAATAGGTTGTTGTGTAATGCTTCATATATCCAGAATACCTCTTGTATTGATGTGAAAGACATTGTGAAACTTCAGCGCATCTGACTTTTGAATCTGCTAGACATCCAAAGCAAATCTGCATTGTGGCAAATCAAGTGTTTATTGAAATGCTTTAGCCTGGAGAGACTTAGAGCATTTTACAGGGGAAGAATAGTTTTTCCTGAGGCAGCTGACCAGTTTCACAAATGACAAACTGAAGAACAGCACACAGTTTATGATAGTGGAAAATTGCACCTACTTAGCCTTTTAACACTGATTGCTCATTGGTCTTTGTGCTTTTAAAATTCAATCAATCCATATTCATTTGTTTGTTTTTCTCCCATGAAACACAGATAACAGGAAGAAGGAGAGAAACCAAATTTATTCAGTAGTAAGGAATACAGGACATGCCATTAGAGACCACAGCATTGGTCATGCAAAAAAAAGCACAAAACCCCCCTTTATAATAAGAGTTAGTCTTGGTTTTGTCACTGAATCATCCTGTAGGACTGTTCGTGCTACTTAACTTGCTTCCCAGTCCTTCCATACAGAATGTAGATTGTGAGACTTACTGTTGCACAGGAACAATGTGAAAACCATCTACAACGAGTCTAAATGATGCTTTGAAGATGGGACTTCAGGCACAAGTGCTTCCCAGAGCTTTATTATTCTGTCTCTAGCAGTTAATGAAACTTGATGCTACAAGGGAGAAAAAGGAAGCCCCATTATGCACCTTCTGAATAGTTTCAGGGTAGTTTTCTTTCTGTTTTGGCAATGGAGAAGACTAATCTCTATTGTTCATTTACTGGCATTAGAGCAGCACCAGCTGAGGTCTACATCCCATTGTGCTAGCACAACAGCAAACACGTGCCCAACGTCAGCATCCAACAGAGCAGAGACCAGGGAAGATGAGAAATGAGCACAGAAAGGTGAAATCCTGAGGTTACCCAAGGACATTCAATGAGCTGAACCCTGTAGGTACCTCTTTTGACTGCAACATTGGCGGGCTACACACTGAACACCACTGTTCATGTCCACATTAACTGCTCTGGTCAAAGGTTCCCACCCTGCACTGAAACCCACAGTCCACTGAAGTGTTCCTGTTACAAGTGCAGAAAGACCCTGTGTGAGCACAGGGGTCTTGTCTTACCTGCCTTCTTCCCTGCAGGATGCTCTGACCCTTTGGTGGCCCAAGCTGTCCACCACCTCCAAAAGCCATGCCAGCAAGGGCTTCAGCAGAGCGTCTTCTGTAGAGCTTTCACGCATTTTGGATAGCTGTCATCAATAGACTTCATCTTCCAACATGTGCTGCAGTGCTGATCCTCAGCAGTGTTGCATATATTCTGTGACTACAGTGTGTGCAATCAATTAACCCATCAGTTTTCTTTTTTACTGCCTTCCTGCATGCAAGCAGCCTTACCAGTAATGCACTTTCAGAGAGCGTTCAGAGGTGTCTCAGCAACAGAATTTGTGTTGGAACATCTGTCTGCTGACTCCAGTACAGAGGCATCTGAAGCCAGGGAAGGAACCTGCATCCAGCCCTGTTCACCCAGCCATTCTTCCTTTTGCTCATGTTCATGATCACTGTTACTGATTGCCTGGTCTAATTTGGAGGGTAGAGGGGCAGGTTTTGTTAGTACCTTTGCAATAAGGGACAGAGAGAGTTTAGAAGCTGATAGGCCATCACACAAAATATCTAGTACAGCATTGCCGCTGTGAATACCTTATGCTTCTTTATTTCTAGGGAAGGAAAACAAGAATGTCCCTGCACAGACTAGCATGACCTAGGAAATAAACAGATTGCATTTCCTTCTCTGCAGCCACACCACCTATGGACATGGCTTGATTTCTCTCCCCTTCTATTTTAATTCACAGATACATCCAAAGATACTGTCCCTGGGCAAGTAATAACCCTTAGAGAGAAAAAATCATTTACACTGTGAGTAAAGAATGGCTTTAGGAGGGAGAAGCATAGATGGAAATATTTTCAGCTGTACAGAACTGTTCTGTCCAAGTCATTACAAATCACATAACTGTGGCATGTATTTTCAAAACCGTAGCAGTGAAATGGATCATTTTTGCCTCTGCCTTTCAAGCTGTGATCTTGGACAGGTGGTGGGAAATTCTGAGATTTTTAAGGCTGTTAAGATTCAGAGAGGAAATCCAAAAAGGTGAAAGTGTTGGCGCCAGTTTCCTAGCATGCCTCTTGGAAGGAAGAGATTCTTTTTCCACCACTGCCAGTTATCAGGACTGTAAGCCAGCTAGTTGCTCAACAGAGATGCATCCTCGCAACAAGCGTCATATTTTATTAGTATGTGTATCATCACTGAATGCCAGTTGTTCAGCACAGGACTGCAGCAAAGATCATTACAGCAGACTTTGACTTAGCAAAAGTTACATAAGATGTATCAGAAAAGATTATTTTTTTTCTATATGTCTTTCCCTTATAGAGGTTTTCTTGTAAATGGGAGATAGAAGTATTACTGCCATTCCCACTGAATGTTCCATATGGGCCAAGATATGCTGTTAACAGTTTATAAAAGTATTTCTAAACCTTCTCCCTTTTTAATGAATCCATGCAGATTTAATTTTTGGCCTCTACTTGACATGCCATTATCAAGCACCAGAGGTTAACCTATTTGTGGATGTGACTGAACTTATGTTGGTTTCATTATCAAACTAATTTGATCAGATTTTCTTTCTTCTTTGCTTCTGACATTGGTGTGCCTTTGAACTAAGCAATGTAGCAATCCCATGCTATGCTCCAGCATGGCAACTGGCCATAGTGGAGACAAGTAAAGTCATCCCTTGCAAGTATTGCCTGATGGCTCAAGTGTATCAAAGGTTGTCGTATTTGGGTGGCAGTCAGGGCCCAGCTTGATGCGGCATAGAAAACACTGAGTAGCAATGTACAGTGGCCAAAAGATACTTTACTATGGAAAAATCCATTGTTCAGCACCATGTTGTCTTTCTCTTTAAGGGTTTTCTCCTTCCCCTTGATAAGAAAACTGAGGAGCTCATACAGCTGCTGTTTCATCCTCATCATGCATGTACTTGCACATTTTTAATATCACTCCTCACTGTTTGTCATGTTTCTTTTGCTCCCTCCATGACCAACCAGGCTTGCAGTTTTTCTGCAGAACGCAAACTCTTGACCAGATTTGCAGAAGAATTCAGCGTGCAGTGTACAATAGGAAAGGGTTTCAAAGAAAGATGCACCCTTGAAAATACAGACTCTGTTGTGCCCCCACACTTACCATTTCTGTATGCCATGGGTTATATTTTCATAACATACCTCTAAATGTAGTGTAGTCTACGATGAACTCCTGGTGGGTGGATCCCATCTGTTTGCCACACTATAAGAAAGCATTTTAGAAATATAAAGGAAAAGAAAGTCATAAATGTACCCATCCTTACATTCCATCCAGGCTTCTTGTTTCCTTGTCCTGTTTGATGTCTGTCTCTGCAAATGCCAAGACTGAAATTCAGCTCTTTTCCCAACTATTTTTTCACTCAAAACTTAACTTTCATGTTGCTCTTAACAGCATTTGAAACTCTGTCTTTCAGTTTTCCTTTCAAAGAGTGTAAATAAGATATATTCTTCTTGTAGTTATATGCCAATAACTCTTTTTTCCCCTGTAATCCAACAACTCCGTTTCTGGAGAATCAGCTACAATATACATTTTAGATGAGAACCATCCATAGCAATTACCAGCTAACTCTTTTCTCATATCACACTTTAGAGGAGATTATTCCAGAGGGAAGTTCTTGGCAAACTCACTATTACAGATACTGCTTAAGTTAGTTCATGGTTATAAGAAAATGAGAAGGGAGGGGAAGCTTTGCAGGAACTACTGTTTGCTCCACCTTTAGGTTGTAAACAGATGCAAAGGAATTGTGGAAAGGCTATGGACTTCTGAAAAATAAAACCATGCAGATCTGAGCAAGAGTTAAGTTTTAATTTGCATTCAGTCACTTCCTTGGCAACTTTATTGCTTTAAACTTATCAGCCTTGTTTCCTGATGACAATGTGTTACTGACATCAGCTCAAGTTGATGGCAAAGATATTACTGATTTAGAAAATAAACTGTCATCTAGCAGAAATGATCTACCTTTGACAATTTGATGCAGGCTGAAGTGCCCAGCTGGAACTGTGGAGTCGCAACATTACCGCTACTTACTTGGGGGAGCAAAAGGGATCACAAGGAGTCCACAGTGCAATAAAAGAGGGGTGTTCAACCTGCCAGTTTGCATGGAAGAATATGATTATATGTTGGCTCCATAATGAAGTGGAGATACGGCTTGTAAAATACAGGTAACAGGAAAAAACTACAGTGATTTGTATACTTTTTTTATTCTTTTCCAGAGTTGGATCATACTTCCACCTTTTCCTTGCATTCATAAGGACTCATAACTTCCTTTTGTTATATGAAAGCTGAGATTCCCATGTAGTCACATAACTCTATAGCTAAGGTTTTAAGAAAAATGGGAGATGTTGTGAAACTTGCTATAAAATCACAAGAGCTGGCAAAACAGAGCTAGCCATAATGTTGTTTGATATTCCTCCTGTGTATAACCCACAATGACATTCAAGATTTTTACTAGCAGATCTGCAGAGTATGTGATCTGCTTCTAGCAAGGAGAGGTTTAGTTAAGTATCAGAAACTTGCACTTTGAGACCTAAACTGAGAACAAATGCAAAGTTAAGATAGAGAGCCTGAAGCTGCAATCAACATAAGATTTCTTTCATGGTGACCACCCCTTAAAAAATAACTTTTGCAGGACAAAATACCACAACTGAATTGCAACAATGATGGAGGTTACATATGAGTAAGCATTGCTATATGTCTCCCTGTCCAAATCTGATAGTAGATATAACTGAATCTTAAGTTTTGTTTCCTCATCTGGGGCTTCTTGGTATTGCTGTAGTGCAAATGGTAGTACATAGTGCTTATAAGCTTCATTGTTGCCTCAAAGTAATTCAAAATTTTCTTACAAAACTCATTTCTCTTGAACATCAAATAAATGGTGACAATGAGTCCAATTTTAAAAATTAGTAGTGCCCTGTTAAGCTAATACATCTGCACTCTGCTCCCTGCTCCCATTTATCATCTCATAGCAGGCTGAATGCACTCTTCTCTCTCAAAGTATTGATTTAGCATAACAAGTATGACCTTGCTTTCACTCTGACTTGGAAAACAGCTGTTGTGTACCACCTTGCATATGACGCTCTTTACGGGGCTCTGCAGGGACATACCAGAAATATGGAAGAACCAGAGAAATAATGGTTTCCTATAGAAAACCAGATAGCTTTGTGTATGCACAGAGCTAACCCGGAGTAATGAGCACCTTTCGCATGCAATGCAGGGAGAATTTGTTCTTTGCTATTGGAGTGCGGGTGATTCTTCCCCATGAGATGCCACCCCAGCTCCTCTTTCATCAAAGCGTGGTTTGAATGTTGAGATAACTGGCACAGAAAGGGTTTCCATCTTTGCGGCCATGACAACACAGCGTGACACTTGCACATTCAGGAAGGGAAATGGAAGTGATAGGAATGAGTGTTGTGCTTTCTTATGTCCCGTAGAAAAGGTATCTCTCCTTTCTGAAAAACAGAATAAATTTCAGTCTAAATTCTCTTTGGGCTTTGCAAGGCCTGTTTCATTGTGCTTAATGGGACTCTGGGAAAGTGCAACATGCTCTCTACAAGAAATTTTGGGTAACTGGGTAACTGCTGTTTCCTGCACGATCAGAATTTTTGACGGTCCTCTGGGCATTGCTGTAATACAGAATGATGAAATGAGAAGACCAAGACAACTTTCAACCATGCAGTGTTTTAAAGCCGTCCTGTAGAATACGGTGCCATCCACAGTCTGTAGGATTTGACAGGCGGGGCAGAGAGACAGGCAGAAATTGTGGTATTTTGTTTTATCTGAGATAAACAGAGGTGAGATGGTATAGCAGAAGTGCTTGAATCTGAATTTTACCTGGACCATCAACGGTCAAAGAGGTTAAAATTCCTTTGTTTGACAACATATCACTCAAGTAAGAGAGGGAGGCGTTCGGGAGGTATTATCTAACACCTCAAATTACTATTGCCATCCTTAGTGTTCCCCTCTCTCACCAGAGTTGGGTAGCACTAGGTCTGTAGCATCAAGGTGGTAGGCGCACAGTGGTGCAAGGTGAGCTTCACAGCATTTGGGGACCATTGGGCAATAAGAGAAACGCACCCTCCTATGTATGTGTTTATATATTTTGCAACACTACAGGCTAGGGGAGGAGTGGCTGGAGAGCCACCTGGTGGAAAAGGACCTGGGGGTGTTGGTTGACAGCCACCTGAACATGAGCCAGCAGTGTGCTCAGGTGGCAAGAGGGCCAATGGCATCCTGGCTTGTATCAGGAATAGTGCGGCCAGCAGGACCAGGGAGGTGATAGTGCCCCTGTACTCAGCACTGGAGAGGCCGCACCTCGAGTACTGTGTTCAGTTTTGGGCCCCTCACTACAAGAAGGACATCAAGGTGCTGGAGTGTGTCCAGAGAAGGGCAACAAAGCTGGTAAAGGGTCTAGAACACAAGTCTTATGAGGAGCGGCTGAGGGAGCTGGGGTTGTTTAGCCTGGAGAAGAGGAGGCTGAGGGGAGACCTTATTGCTCTCTACAGCTACCTGAAAGGAGATTGTAGCGGGGTGGGGGTCGGTCTCTTCTCCCTAGTAACAAGTGATAAGATGAAAGGAAACGGCCTCAGGCTGTGCCAGGAGAAGTTTAGGTTGGATATTAGGAAAAACTTCTTCACCGAAAGGGTAGTGAGGCATTGGAAGAAGCTGCCCAGGGAAGTGGTTGAGTCTCCATCCCTGGAGGTATTTAAAAGAAGGGTAGAGGTGGTGCTTGAGAACATGGTTTAGTGGTGGACTTGGCAGTGCTAGGTTAACAGTTGGACTCGATGATCTTAAGGGTCTTTTCCAACCTTAATGATTCTATGATTCTATGATATCCAGACCCACAAAGGTCTGTTAGCTCTCTTCCTACTGAAAACTGTGGGCACATAGCACTTAAATCTCCATGGGGAATGGAAA
Organism: Nipponia nippon; assembly: GCF_047370975.1. Lineage (NCBI taxonomy): Eukaryota > Metazoa > Chordata > Aves > Pelecaniformes > Threskiornithidae > Nipponia > Nipponia nippon. The sequence continues at coordinate 1,138,608 of NW_028262402.1, forward strand.
GCCTTGTTGCTTAAAAGCTGTGTAGTTCTTGTGAACTATCCATCATGTGGATGTGAGGCAACTGACTGCTCACCTACTCTGGGAGTACTCAAGGGACAGCCTAAAAATGCCTTTAGCAATAATTCTGTTCTTCAGGCTGGCTACCGGTGCAGGGCCAGGGTGGGCTGCCCCTTCAGTTAAAGCCCTTGCTGTGCCAGCGCAAGAGCTTGACTAATGCACACTGACTCTTGGCCAAGGACTCACACCATCAGAAACCTTTTCTAGCCACTCATTAGCAAATATTAGGATTTACTGTCATCCCCAGCATAGCATTCCTGCAAGTACCAAAGGGTTTTTGCCAAGTTGTAAGTGCTGGGCACAGAGGTGTTGTCCTGAGGAGCTGTTGTAAGGGCACGCAGTCACAGCATGCTGTCCCCATATACACACTGGGACCTGGTGCCCAGAAGATACTTCAGCTGTCCTTGCAGCTCTGGTATGTGTTGGAGACTGCGGCACAGCAGAGCAGGAAAGGATTCAGCGTGCAACATACAGTTCAGCGAAGTTGACTGTTTGGGGTTGTTTCTTTTTGTGTTGATCCAGTTAAGTCACTGCCATTCACAGCTGGCTGACTGGGTTTTAGAACCCACCACAAGAAAATCTTTATTAGGAATGAACAAACAGCCAAATGATCTATCAGAAAGCAGAGAAGGGAGATGTTTCTATAAAGAACAATGTATAGAAGACAAGATTTTCTAATTGGGTGGGAAAAAAATTAGTGCTATTTGTCCTTTCTAAGTATTTATGGAAAAGTTAATAAATTATTCTTTGCAGTTCCTTTTATTATTCTGTGCAGCTGCAGGAGAGGGCTGTATAATTTATGTGCGTTCTTGAACTAAAATGCATGGTCTGGTGACTAGACGCAGTAAGAGGGCAAGCATTCCTCTCACTCCACAGGATTGCAAAGATTCTGACAAGTCCTTTCAAAAATAAAAATGAAAGACTTTATGCAGAAAGTAAAAGCTCATCTTCCCTTTTAATCCGATGAAGTATTTTACTATTAAAAAAAATGTTTATTTATTTCTGATTAATATTTGATTAGACATTGTGACAATATGAAATGCAAAAATGACTTGTGGAATAGCTTAAAAGTTCAAACGTTAGGTTTTAATTCCTACAATGGCCCCCACTTGAGTCATACTGTGTAGTCATTAATAGCTTTTCGTTGCCAGTCCATCTTATAAGATGGCAACATAGCTAATTTCCCCGCTCTGCAAATACCACGTGATGAAACACAGAATCAGGTTTGTGGGCTGCATGTCACTCACAGGCCAGTTTGTTTTGCAGTTTGCTGTAGCAGGACTCCCCTAAGGGGGTCACAGACTCTAAAACAGACCATAAAAGTAGTGTAATATCTGCTCAGTTTGATCCGTCAGGTCTGGTGAAGAAGTGATCAGCCATGAGTGATGGTTCAGTGTGGCACAGAAGCCCCATAATGTCCAATGTTTTGTATGCCGGTGACATTGTGGGTTGGAAACTATCCCTTTCTAATGCAATTTTGTTTTCCTGTTAGACAGGAACTGACAGCTGTTCAGAAAGCATGTCAGGCAGGTTAGAGAATCCAACCTTTTATGAATCCCAGATCATAATGAAGATAAAATTTGCTTAATTATTTATTTTAATAGGATTAGACTGGAATGGCGATAGAGGAAGACTTAATTGTTTCAAATCTGCAGTATTTGTTAAAAAATAGCAAACATGCCATTTTATGGTATCCAGGGGAATGATGTATGCAAACATACTTAGAGGATCTCATCTTCATTTTGGCTAGCCAGAACTTGTGTGGCATTTGCCCCAAGCACCTCTACTGCTAGGGCTGTTGACACGCATGGTGCCAGACTGTGGTTGCCGGCTCGTTTCAGAAGGCTTCTGCAAGAAACCAGGAGTAGGCACCTATTAGCTCATCTGCTGTTATTTTCTCATCATCACATGGGTTGGTTGAATACACTGTCCAAACACTTAAAAGGGACAGTGAAGCGGGGAAAACAGCAGGCCCATACAATCCCCCTTTTGCACAGTGGGAAGCCGTGCCATGGATAGTAGTACCTATGTGTGCTGTAAAGGAGGCTCCAATATTTCTTAGATACTGATGGAAGATCATATACTCTGTGCTCAGACTGCACAGCAGAAAAGTTAATTTAAAAAAAAAATAATTAGCAAACCTTAATGCAGGCTTTTAAGATCTTTGCAGCTGAACCAAGATGGAGAAAATTCTTATACAAAAGTGGTGGGGCCAGCAGTGTGCTTGGCTGAGCACAAAGAGACATTAGTATTGGATTAGGATTAGCATTTTCAAGAATACCTTGTGTATTAGTCCTGTTATGCAAATGAAACTAAAGTGTGTAGGAGCAGAAGCATATAGTCAGGTGCTCTGGACCCAGCTGCAGCCCTGAGGAGGTGACAACACCCAGATGCTGGACCACATTTTGGTAGAGGCTCCACAGTTGGTGGAGCAGAAAACCTGTTTCCTCCATTTAAACCAATGTGGCTGACTTTGCACTGAAGCAGATTCCTCAGAGCAGAAACATCACTGCAGAGCAATGTAGCTTCTGGCAAGAAGGCAGTTAGGAGCAGCTGGAGAGCAGTAATCTCCTGCAACAGTGAAGTCCTTTGGAAAGCAGACATGTGCCAGTGCCTTCATTTGCACTGAGACATAGGTCCTAAGTGGCCGTTGCTTTAGAAGGCGAGAACTGAGGTCCCTAGGCATACGAGTCCTGTGCAAAATATATCTGGAATGTTCTGCATTTATTGCATGAATCTTTAGAAAATTTCTGACAAATTTTACTTTAAAAATGACATTTTTTTAATAGATAACATTTGTTCCTAGATAACAAATTAAAAAGATAAAACAGACATGACATGCTTGATAACTATAAAGGGAATAAGTATTTTCTTTCATTGCTCTGGGGATGTTATCAGTATCTCTGTGTATAAAATGGAGTTCAAATCATCACTAGAAGATGTGTACATCCACCATCCCTTTTCATGAATACCTTTGACCAACATAAAGTGAAGACTCCCCGAAATAACAAAACTTAGCAAGAGAAAAGGAGGTGGACAGATTCAAGTGTTAGTTTGACTGGGAACATCTGGAAAACAGAAGATAATGTTCTACAGACTTATCTTTTGACTGATTGCTGGAAATTATTTGCAAAGCTGAACCAGTGGAGGAAGCTTGATACAGAAGATGAAAAAATACCCTGATTTTGCAGTAGTTTCACTGGTTTGTTGCTATTTTTAAGACCTGGGACTTAGGCTGAGTAGCTAAAAGAGCTTTGCAGTTATCATTATTTATAGGGAAATGTGTTTCATGCACAGGTAGGTGTTAGACAGCTTCTTTGCCTGATAACCCTGCAAAAACTGTTCTTTTTTTCAGCCTACAGGGTAGTTCAAGCCTTTCTGCTTCCACATGACTGTCCCTACTGCCACTATCTGTATTGTCCATACATTCTTCTCATGCAGAAGCCTCCAGCTCTGTGTCACTTAAATTCCTAGCCACAGAGAAATTAAGTTAAAGAAATCTCATTATATGCATTCATTTGTGAAGCAACTGAAAATAAATGGGGTTTTTTAATTATTCCAGAATAAATTAATTTAGTTTAAAATGTCTGTTTTCAGGGAAGTCTCCAAACCTGTCTGTGGTGGAAATCACAAGATCCACCTCCAAAGTTTTGCGATCACATGTTGTGCTGCACACACAGCAATAGCAGTGTGAAAGGCAATGAGGAAAAAGGCTTCGAGTTCATCTTTTAAGTAACTTACTAGCACATGTGTAACTTCTTCCTGTTGGAAGATAAACCAAATATTTCCCTAATGAGCTTAGTGGGGCATAGAGATGGCTATCGTGCCTTTGGAAATGATCAGAAAGCTATTGTTTATCTTTGGAATCAAACATGAGCTTTCGTTGGCACTACAAAGCTCTGAGTTAGATTCTGGGTTTGTGCCGCCTCTCCAGCACATGGCTGTGACAGCGGTCCCAGAGTCGCATCTCCCTCCGGGCCCTCCCAGCAGAGATGGCAATGCTCAGCTGCCTTAAGGAAACCCCTGGTTGACCTTAGTGTAGGGAATGAATGTTCATTGGAATAAACAGTTTGCAAAAGAAGGCTGCTAACAGCAAAACCTCAAAGGCTCTTGCACAACTTCAGAAGGAGGAAGCTGGTGCTTTTGACTTTTCCCAGCTTTGAGTCTTCTGGGAGGAATGCAACAAAGGAGCTGTTGACATCCGCGCTTGGAGTGGCTCATGATGTACTCCTAGTGGGAAAAAAATTACGTTGTTGGGTTTCATAGCTGCACTTTTTGAAGTTTTTATAGCTGGTAGAATTTGTCTTATGTGAGCCCACTTAGAGAGACTACTGTGTCACATCAGCAATAGTGTTAAAGGCTAAATAGCTCAAAGGATGAGCCTCCAGACTTTATCCTGATGCAAAAGTTTAAAATCTTCCCTGCTTCTGTTGCAGGAGCAATGATTTTTGTGTCTCAGGAGTAGTTTCTGTTCAATAAATATTATCATTTTTCATCTGTCATCTCAGACAACAAAATATGTGCACAGGGAGCTTGCTTTTGGGTTTGCTGCCACTGCAATTTATAGAATGGGCCCACTTCAAGCAGCAGCTATACACCTATCTCAGGGAGGCCAAAGGGACTCACACAAATGCACAAGAGCTTCCTTAAGTGGGGCAGACAAACAGCAGGGTACTTGTTTTTAAAAGCTTTTGAACACATAATCATCACATCTTATCTTGGCAACTTCTGATTATAATTATAGGAAGGAGGAAATGAGAAACAGAGGCATTGACACGGATGTGTGGGCCAAGAAAAGAGAGAGAGCGAGAGGGGCGAGGATGAAATTGGTGTGCAGCGTTCTGGAGGCTCATGCAATTATTCATCAGGTGGGAAGGGAAGGAGGTGGAGATGAAAAAAAGTAGAGAGCCAGGATTTGCCATCGTGAGCTTAAGAAAATGACAGGAAGACTGAGCTCAAGCCCACTGAAATCAAGGGCAAGCTTGCCATTAGTTCCAGCTTGCTTTAAAGCAGGCTTTGATATCCTCATCTTTGCTTCCAAATCCCTATCTGAAATGCTTCTGGTCAGTCCTCAAAATCAGGTTTTGGGGTGTTCTGCCAAGCCTTTTGCCTGTGCATCCCTTGAAAGCAAAGCAGCGGTCTGCCTGGCATCTTCTGCATGACAGCCTGTCTCAGGCTGTGGAGAACTAATTTTTATTATAATTTTTATTATAATTTTATTGATTTTTATTTTTATTATAATTTTTATGGGCATCAGAGAAAAGGGCCATTCTGTCTGTCCAGTCCCTTGTACCATCCTGACAGTAACGAACGCATTACTGCATTTCCCCAGTGCCCTACCTTCTAGGGGAACACACTGCAGCTGTAAACCAGCTGTGCTTCATTTGCACTCAGAAACAGAGCCCTTTTGTCTGCTTCAACTGTTATTTACCATCTTTTCTTTCACCATTCCTTCCTTCTCCTTTTCCCCCTATTTTTGGCTCTTTACAGGCAAAGTAGTTGCTGAAAGACAGGTTCACACTTTGAAATGTGCCATTCACTGGGAGTTAGCATCTATCCTGAGAATATTAAATGTAAGGCAGCTTTCCGTATTTGTCATATGAAGCGAAGTGAAGAATGACTCCTCTTGAGTGGGTACAAAAGGGTGGTGCATTGCTGCCCTGGCTGCAGTTTCATTGGAAAGAATGAATTTCTCCCAGAGCTTTACGCACTTGGCAGAGACCCTGATCTGTTGACGTATTGAAGTGAGTTTGCCAGTCAGCCACGACTGCTCTGCAGACTCCACATTTAAAATCATTTCCACCAGACACCTAGAGATGCTGTGTTGATCATTGAAGAGAGATGTCCCAGTTCTAGCATCTCCAGGGTATCATCTCCACTATTGCAGGAAAAAAAAAAAATTAAAAAAATACATTTCCCATTTTATCGCTAAATCAAGGACAAAGCTGAGTCAGACAACAAGCACCTTTTCTAAAGCAAGATACTGAAATGAAAGTATAGATCCTAATTCTTCAAATGCTAGTGAGAAGGTTTGCTGTGAGCATCTCCATCAACATCATTAGGAACATGGGTAGCAGCAGGCTGCTTCTCTCACTTTAGTCCAGCATAATTTCCCCCACATTCCAATGTCATCTTTGCTTACAAAAAAACCCACAGGGTTTGATGCAAGTACTAATATAGCAGGAGCAGGTGGACCATTCCTAAAGCATGGATCAAAAGAAGATAGTGATATACTCCTTTCATTTATTCCCTGTTCCTCTAACTCAATGCATAGGGAGTTGCATCCATCCAACAGACAGCAGAATTAATCCATTTCTTAAATGACTTTTCAAGTACAGCGTTATGGCCACAAATCCCCAAAGACGTTTGGTGCAGCTCAAATTCCTGGTGTGCAGCTACAGTAAACAGTGAAGTGACATATTTTGCAGTGGTTTATGTCACTTTTCCTCTGACCTGTGCCATTTTGGCAGAGACGGAAGTAGCATTGCAGGCTACTAAGGGGCTGCTGTTTTGAGTGTTTTTTTAAGAGCGGGTTTTTTTTCTTGGCCAAACAAAGGCTGGGCTGGCTGTGATATTTTGGATGCTGGTGCCATCCAGTGGTGCACAAAGAATGCCATAGGATACTTCAGTGTCCCCAGGGAGCATTAATGTGTTGCATTTTTCAGCCAAAGTAGGTCCATGCTGAAGAAACATGACCAAAAAAGTGAAATACTTGAATTTTTGAGAGGTCCTTTTTTTATTAGTATTTTAAACACTATGAGCATGGGCCCATTTGAAAAAAGGTGTTCCATCCTTGGCTGCATTTAGTTCAAGTTTGGTGCTCTCTGAACAAAGAAATCAGCACGACTGTCTTACGTTGCAGACTTTTAGTCATTTTTCTCAGCATTTAAAGCAGATTATCAGCAAATAATTCTGCTCATATGAAACAGGAGAAAAAAAAGCTGATACTGCAGTGTGCTATAAGTGGACAGTAATTCTGCAATTTAGCAAAATGACGTTTCTGGCAGCTTATATGTATCTACTCAGGGACACATATGCAAGCATCCACCTGTCAGAAGGAAATCACAGAATCATAGAATCGTTTAGATTGGAAAAGACCTTTAAGATCATCAAGTCCAACCATTAACCTAGCACTGCCAAGTCCACCACTAAACCATGTCCTCGAGCACCACATCTACACCTCTTTTAAATACTTCAAATGAGGCAAAGTTTATTGGGCCTGCTGATACCACTGGAAAAAAAACAGACAAGACCTTATCCAGGTAAGGGAAAAGGAAGTAGTAAACTTCAGGCTACATATGAACCATTGCTTTGAGTTGCATTACTCAGAAAAATACCAAAAAGGAATTTCAGTGTAAGTAAAAGAAAGAATTACAGTGTGGGCCATTGGGAAAATTGATAGGTGCTGTGAAATTTGCCATGTCTTGGTCATTTCTTCATTTGCTGTACTTACATGCTCTTTTAGGGTGCTGTGTGGTTGTCCATGGGTATTTTTCTTCTATTAGTAAGTTTTATGAGGGTAGGGGGTTGTCTTGAAGACTAGGAAGAGGGTTAAGTTCAGGAAAAATACTATTTTGAGATGTGAGCCATAAAATAGATGTTTGTAAGCCAAGTGTATTTGCCAGTCTTTTTTGTCTATACAGACAGTTTTGCTCCTGAAAGTGCTTTTATATCCCCCATCTTACAGTTTCCAAAACTTGAAGGACTTCAAAAGTGAAAGACTTAACACGAAATAGGGATCTACTATGCTGAGCAGAGCAGGACCGGGATTTTTTGCCTGTGGAAATTTTGAATCAGTCTTCAAGATTGCTGCTGAAAATTGCAGCTCACAAAATGCCTTCCAGGAGGAATGTGAGACACGTGATCCATAGACTACCCAGCTCTGACCATAGCTAGCTACAGGAAAACAAACAGCCATCTCCCAGTAAAGTACAGACCTGAGGCATAAACCCTGGCAATGGGATTAAATTGTGGATACGCATGGCCTCGGAGTCTAGCCTGATCCCTTGATTGTCTCACACAAACAGAATAAATTGTCGGTAACAAACAGAAAACATGCATTGCGGAGACCTTTGCCCTGTGCTGGCTTGAACGTGATGATGTTTGTGACACTAATATGAGTAGACTGATTCACTATTTGTGTCCCTGCCTAGAAGATGATTTTTTTACCAAAACATATTTCCAGTTCTCAGAAGAGTGCTAAAAATAGTAGAAGTGCTAAACTAACAGCGGGAAGCAGACGCTATGGATCATCATTTTATACTCCAACCTACTTAACTACATTGGCTCCTAAAGAATAGTAATGTGGGGAGGGACTCGGAAGAAATTATACTTGTTGCTTTTATGCATGTATTATATTTGTTAAAGACAAAACACAATCTTATCTGCAAGGAACAGCATAACATTGTGCAGCTCCAAAGGCAGACCAGAAAAGAAACCGTGGCTCCAGGAATCAGAATTTCTTTCAAGTTTCCTATTTTAGGAGCTCAAATACTCCCACTGATTCCCCTTTGGAGCTCAAATTCTCTGCACCGTTGATACCTCAGGGTATTTCCCTCCAGCCATGCTGCTGTGTTCAGTGAAAAAGAGTTCTGTGTTCTGTGAAAAGAGTTCAGCATGGTTCCCAGCGGCTCTTCTCACCTTGTGCAACTTACGAAGGCATGAATAGCTTGTGCAAAAAAGTAGAGACCCGTCAAGCGTTTTCCCTTACCTTCAGTGTCACGACAGTCTGGCCAGGTATCATCTGGAGCTAAATGACAAGTTGTGCTATGGGGTATATTCCTGTTCCAGGGGAGTGACATGGGGTCCAGGTGTTCCTACCAGCCACTGTGCCAGAATAATCTCTTGTAATTCAGGCCTGGAAGACTGAGGCAAAGGAGCTAGTAATAACAAAGTGTTGTATTGCATTGCTCTGGATTGTCCCTTGGCTTTCTGCCATTGAAGTAGAAGCTCCTGAAGAAAAGGGGTAGATTACGGGGAGCAAAATATATTCAGCAGGTGGCAACCAAGATCCTGTTGTGTTCTAGCTGCCCGTAACTCTTCTGCATAGTTATTATAGTCAAATGATTGACTGACTATGTGCTTTGCAGAGTTATGCTAAATAATTACCTTTATTTCACAAGCAAGGACCAAGAGAACCATGCTTAACATGGAGAAAGAGGTTGTATAAGGGAGGATGTGTGGTTGTGTAGGATTGCTTGGACCCAAAGAAACGTTCTAGGAAAGGTCTTCCTCTTTTCAGTAGTGTTGCTGAGCGGATGCTTACCACAGTACAGAGCAGAGCAGATCTCGGGCCTGAAGGCACCTGGTGGAAGAGCACTGGTTTCCTGACCTTTGGTTGAAAATCTTCCTTCTATGATGTGTACCTTCTATTCTGTCATTTGTACTTTTTTTCCTTCTTTCCACAAAAGCACTCTGTTCCATAGTGGTCAGTGGTGTTTTTGAGTACTTTTGCTCACCACAGGGGTGAGCAGGAAGAGGTTTATTTAAGTCACTAGTTTTTTCCCCAGAGCAGAAGCACGAGCCAGATTTTCTGTAGAGATATCTCCAGAAGGAGCTCCCAGATATTACGATGCTTACAGCTCTTCTTCCACCTGGCAAAAGTAAACACAAAACTCTTGCCCTCTCCAGGCTCTCCTTTCAGGTGATGTTTAGTACTAGCCTACATTACAAATTGCTTTTTGCTCTACATAACACTCATCAGGGGAATATGATGATTTAGGTTTTGGTTTCGCTATCAAAAGCTAGGTGGAAGAAGGTTTGAGTTTGGGGTTTTTTGGAGGGTGGTCTTTTTCTTCCCACCAAGCCCAGACTGAGAAAGTGTTTCATCTGCAGTTTCATCTGCAGATGAAACACTTTCTCCTCTAGTGGAATCCAGCAATTTTGCCACTTCAGACATAAATATTATGAAAGACCTTGTGATATTAATGATTGTTACCAGCACACCCCATCCCCCATCCATGCTCATGGAAGTCCATCTTGTAAGCTGTTGTAGGCTGTCTGCTGGCAAAAAGGGGATGCAGGTCTCCGTTTCCCCATCCCTTCCTGGCAACAGGGAGTTTTGTACATTTGATTTTCAGGGGACTGTGGAGAGCACAGATAGCATGGCTTGAACTGATCAATAGCACCTCGCCTTCAAGCTGCATCATTCACCTCACAGAGCAACCTGCTCCGCAGTGAACTCATCGTGAGCTGTCGTCTTGCTGGAGCGCTTTTATAAATCAGTCCTTACTTGAGTTGAGGGGTACCTAGGAAACTCCCAGCATTTCAGGGACAGAAGCTTGCAATTCAGTAGCATCACTACTAGCAGTTTTGCCATGATCTGATTTTAGTGGCAGAGTGCATGCTCTGTCAAGCAAAACTCAGCTTGCTGTAAAAGCGAAGTGCTGTGCCCTTTTTTCTTTGTGGTATGTAGCTAGTCTTAAAACTTGTCATTTTTAGCATTTTAGTTGCTGTAACTGTAGTCTAGAGCTGGGGAAAATCTACTGTTTCTAAGGACTGCACAGAGGGGTGATTCTGCAAGCAAGCTGACCTTTGTCAAAAGTGGATCACAGATGATTTCAGTGGTACAGGAGGCAGATGCTTGCCAGATTGGTGATGTAGTCTGTAAAGTTTATTCTGGTGCACTGGAAGAGCATGCACTGCAGATGTGCAAACAGTGACCTCATTCTGTTCATATTAAAGACAATGGGTGAAGCCATTTGAAAATCCCAGTGATAATATACTTAAACTACTACTGTTTTCTTTAACAGTTATACTTAGGGCTTGATAGGGTGTCAAACTAGTGTACTTCAACAGAAAAAAGCTTGAATCATATAAACAAATTATAAATCCTGAGCAGGTCTTTTTGGAAATTCAGTTCTCTCTGCTTTTATGAGCCACCACCTCAGGAATCTTTTCCCCTGACAGTTAGAAAACATCCTGATTTCATCAGTGTCCATCTATAGCACTGCTGAATATGGTTAAGGTCTAATGACAAACACTACATGCTTTTCCTTGAGCTCCCACTGTGCTTGTACTCACATAGTGAAATGTGACAAGAGGAAAAGTCCGGGTACATTCTGGTTGTTTCTTCCTGGAGACACGGAATGCTACATCTCTGCAAGATACCTGTCCAAGGATCTGAGCCACAAAAAATCACAAAATGCCAGATTTTGATCCATCTGGGCTCAGGATTTGGGAATCCATTTAGTTTGCACAGAACTCTTGTGCAGAGTGGTTAGGACTGGCTGTGAGACTGTTGTCATAACATTACGATCCCAGGCAGGAAGTAGTACCTCTTTATGTTAGATTTTGTGCAAATACAGAACAGAGAGGCTGTATCTGCCACAAGAGGCTTGCAGACTAAATAAAGTTTCCCATCTCTGGTGGTGAAGCAGTTAGAAGCCCATTCAAGGTAACATGGCTCGTGCCGTCTCTGCCATGGATTTAGAGATCCAAAGAGGCCACCAAAGAAAAAGCAGTGAGTGGCAGGACTGGTCGAGGATGGAGCTACTTTTCTGTTTTTAAATGACCTTATGAGAAGTGAATATTTTAACACTCTACACACTGTCCAGAGCCGAAGCCTGGTCTGCCAAACTCTCTATGAGCAAAAGATAAAGTATCTTTCTAATTTAACCTTACCAAGGCTTTTAAGTCCTCTCCTCATTTGAACTATGTGTCCTGTGGGGGGACTTGCAGCCAAGTGTGATGCTGACCTGAGCTGTGGGAACTGGCTTTCGTACAGAGCTCAGCAGCTCCTACCTATGCAGGATGAGTGGTCCACTAACATTCAGGCCTCCGTGAAAAACCTCCTTCAGATTCCTTTGTTGTGAAGGATAACTGAATTACATATCACAGAAGTGCTAACGCACAGAGGAGGGAGATTTTTCATCCCCTCTTCTGTACCTGGAAATAAATTCCCAGCACTCTTCCCAGACTCTCCTGTCATCCCGGGAAAAGCACTGGGTTATGTCTTTTCTTAGTGGACCACGGGTGTTGGTTTTACGTCCCCTCCTGCAGGTCCCTGCAAAGACATGCGAGTCAGTTGTGTGCAGCATCATGCCGAAGCCTGTAATTCTGTCCCATTCGGGCTCTGCAATGATCCAGCTTTTCAGGTAGCAGCACAGCCATCAAACTGTAATTAGCTTTGTGTGAAAGATGTAAGTAGTTCAGTGGAGAGCCAGCAGTTTTCTTGAAAACATGAAGAGATGAAAAACACTGGGTGTTTCTCAGCAAAGCTGGTTTTAGCTTATTTTGAAACAAATAAAAATATGAGTTTTGATTCTCACCTTACTCTGGCAAATGTCCCCCATTAGGTAGGTGGGAAACTGTTGTTGTTGTCCCTCTGCCTCTCTCCTTTTTCCTTTTCCTCTACCTGAAAAAAGAGACAATATGAGCACTTTACCAATGTAACAGAGTATCTCAGAGGACATTTACCAGTAAGTTGCCCAGAAATTACTTATCTCTGCTCCATAAGCTGGCAGAGTCAGCTCTGCTAAGGCAAAGCCAGCATTGCCTTAGAAGCTGTGGAACAACCTGGCCACCAAGCACAGACTCCATTAAATATAGTTTATAGAGCAAGGTAGCTTTTTTCTCCCCAGATTTATCACCATGCTGTTAAATGGAGGGAGCATACACGATGGTGGTTGATTTAGTTTAGCACAAGCATGGACCAAATACCATGTTGAATTCAGTGACAAAGTGGCCTTATGCTAGCGTATGAGAGGCAGGTGCTTGAATTTATATGGTCCTTTCCATCTCTCTTCGCCAACATCCTTCAACATCTTTTGCCTTTTGAGCATGTTTCTTAAGGTCTTTCCACTTAAAAAGTCAGAGATCTCCCTTGTGGATGTCTTTCAGGTCGAAGAGAGGCTGCAGAGAGAGGTGGTGGGGTAGGCTCCTTGGAGCCTGCTGCTCTGCTGTGCTATGGCTTCAATGACGCAACCAGCTTAGGAGATCACACCTTTACTTCTTCTACAGGCTCCTGCAGGAGATCAGAATGTACAAACCGTATAAAATATCGCAGTCTGCTCACAAGTTGTATTTTGCTTCTTGATCCGGGAGCTGAATAAAGACAAATAAATACACATTTCACAGAGACCTGAATGAAAACAGGTCCTTCACCAGGGACTTGTACAGGGATGAGCAGAGCAACATCCTGAGGCAGCCGCAGAGAAGGATCTGACCTTCTTTGAGGAAGCTCAGGTGTGCAGAATAGTGCGTCCTCTACCTCAGGATGGAGTAACGATAGGAGAAAGAATGAATATGACTTCTGGGAGGGAACTCATCTGCAGTTGCATCCGCTGCCTCCTTCAGCTTCCTGGAAGGAATTGCTGCAGAGATGCATTTTCAAGCTAACAGAAGAGCAAAACTGACAGAAATACCCATGGAAGGAGGAGAGAAGCTATTTTGAAATCTGAGTTTATAGAATAATAAGACCTCTGTAGCGCCGAGGTCTCCAGAAGGCCCAGGCAAAGACAGGGGAGTTGCACAGAAGCACTTAAACAGTACCCACGTGGCATCTGGTTGGGGTTCAGGAGAAGAGTCCGTGTTGCTCTGACTGGAGGAGGTGAGCAGGAAAAGGCAGTAATCAACACACATCACTGAAGCCTCTTCTGGTATCTGTATGTTGTTTTTTGGTTTGTTTTTTGTTTTTTTTTTTTTTCACACTGTTTGCTGTTTAATAACCCATTCAAATGGTTCACAGTTTTATAAACCTGTCAGGTGTGTCAGCTAAGTGTGAAATTCATCCCAACTGTACAGGCTTTGTTGTTTCAACCCCACACACACCCTAAGCACCTGTGCAGACAAACCTGCGCAAACCACAGAGCAGTCGTATGGATTGCTGAGATGACCGTGAAGCTGTGAATTCACAGATATGCCTCAGAGCAGAGATGCAAATCACAGAGAAATGCAGGCAGTTTTCTGAAGGAGGATGGAACCTTTGACAGCACAGCAGAAATTTGCCCATTTATAAATGGATCTGGGTTCTGAAGCCAAGCATGAAAGCAGTCAGATCCAGACTGTGTTTTCTTGTTGCACTGCCCCAGGTCTCCTCCCCTGGTGCAACAGACTGACACTGTGCACTCCTCTGCATCCTGCCCGAAGCCACTGTGACCTGCAGCTGTGAGCACCCTGCCTTGAGGATCTGCAGCTAACCCATCCCTGGAGAGCCAGGTGGGCACGTGTTGCAGGCTTCATGTGCTTACCCGTTACTCCTTACTTAAGGCAACACGCTGGTGGGAAGCTGCTGTCGGGTCTGTTCATGTTACCAGGACCAGGGTGGTCTCTGCCTTTGATGGTGCAGGGAGAAAGCTGGCAGATGAATTTGTTATGTAATCCATAGCGTAATGTCCCAACTGTTCCTATTCATGAAGAAAGTGTTGGGATGCCTGACCTAAAGGAATGACATAGCAGTAATACCTCCCGCATACTGCTAAGGTTCAGTGTTGAGGCATGTGATCCTACACCTGTCAGAATAAATAAGCTTTCCAGAAGTAAGCTGGTTGGAGATGAAGCCAGTTCTTTTATGTGCTGCATAGGCAAGATGCCAAGGCCGAGGCTGGGTAGGATTTTCAGCATACCTAGATTACACCCTGAGCATGCTTTTTTGCCAAGCACGTAGATGTATCCACCCTCTCAGTCATGACTGCATTCATCGTTTATGGTCTCTGTTCTCTCTGTTCTCTCATGTTGGAGTAATGTGACTTCCCTGATGAAACGGAGAGGAGGCAGGGATGGCATGTCCAGCATCCCCATCAGGCTCTGGGACTCAGCAGGGAGTTGCCCCGTAACTGAAGAGGGGCACTGGTGCCCTCTCAGACCTGTGTGGGTCTTCACAAGGTACAAATGTATGGGGACTTCAAGGCTGGTCAAAAAGCAAGAGCAACCCAGACCCTTGCAGCCTCTTCAGAAAGAAAGGGAAACAGCCAGAACGGTGATTTGTGAACTGGTGTATCATCTCATTAGCATCACCATTTTGAAAGGATACTGGCAGCTGGAAGGTGGCAAGTCTCAGGCGCTCAGTTGCATCCCCCTGTGCTTGTAGGGAAGCTTCTCTCCCTCTTTCTTTTTGGTGTAAAGCAAGGCAGTCCTTCCCTTCCTGAATGTAGAAGTTAGTACTCAAACACACCAGCAACTGCAACTTACGTCAGGAGATCCCCAAGCATCAGACGTTGTGAGTATCCTTAGCTCGCAAACAGTATTAGACAAAAGCTTAAAGAAAGGGTTTTGAGCTAATAATTTTATCTCACAAATTACAAGAAACCCTTTTCAGCAGCAGAGGAGCTCTGTACAGTACAGCTGCTAAGCACAGCCCTGTGACACAAGAAGATCTGGTGTGGTGCTACGCAGGCCAGTGCCAAAAGCCTCAGTGTCAACAAGCAAGCTGCCACGCTCACAAGCAAAGTGAGGAAATCTCAGTAAAAACATTTTGATGTGAGGCACCGAGACTCTGAAATAATTGGCTAATCCAGACAGACTGTGAGGATTAAAACACAAAGCCCAGCTCTATGTATCAGTTCCTTCATTTGGGTCTTTTCTACCATTACTTTGAAAATAACAAGCAAAAAGCTGGATGTGATTCAAGTAACAGAATTAGCACCAGTGTCATCGTTACAGGTCCTGGCCATTGCTCCATGTGGACCAGCCAGACCAGTTTGTTCCCTTTCCATCACAGAAAATCCCATTTCTTCTTCCCACTTAATATTCTGTGTCTTGGGGAAGTTTAAGTTGCTTGAAGTGGGGATGTGTGTCATATATGAAAGAGGGAAAACAAACTCTGCTGAAATCACAGTCTTGGTGATTCCAATCTAAGTTCTCACCAAGTGAAAAATAATGCATAAAGATCCTTACCAGGCACTTACGTAGGGGGAAACCAGCATAAGGAATCACAGCTTCATCTTGGACGCCTTGACTTAAAAACTGTGACTTATTTTTCATTTCTTAATGCAAGAGTTAGAAATTCCTTAATGGTTGTCATAATGTGACAATCAGCACCAGCTTTGTGGGTCAAGATCAGCCTTATGTACATGCTCCTCTGCACATTCAGCATCTTGCTGCAATCAGAAATGTTCCCCCAAGCTTTACAATGTCCTGCTTGGCAGCATGAAGAGATATTTAAGGAGTGTATGGGGCATTAGGGTAAAAAAAAAGACAAGCACTTTTCTTTGGAGCTGTGGAAATGTGATTAAAATAAGCCTATACTGACCAAATCCTGTCTTTCTCCTTTTCAGCAGGAAACAGTGAAAGGATATACATTGAACAGCATGGATTTAAACCAAGGCTAATTAGTGGCAACATGAGAGTAGGGAGAGTTAATGAACTGGTTTTCTACAAATAGTCTACTCAGCAAAAACAAAACTCCTTGTTGTATATTTTTATGAATGAAAACTTAGATCAAAGTCTGATTAACATTCTTTAAACAAAATACATTTTTTAGAAACATACAGAAAAAAATAGTTGATTAAAAGTAGCTTCTTTCAGAATATTGCTGGTTTTCCAGAGAAAATGGAAGAATTTTCAGAATTTGTTCTATGCAACATTATCTGTAAAATTCCACCTTATTTTTAGGAAGAAAAATAATTTGCTAGATGAAGACACTGAACTAGCAAGCTATACACTTGATCTTGGAGGTTAGCTGTAGTAGATACTAGGTAATGAAGTTCAGCTGCCTGTCATTTATGATTGGTATTTAAGATTATCCAGAATAATGGATAAATCTGTCTATTTCATTATTTATATTAACAATGTGCTCAGTACAGTCTTTTGAGCACTTTCCAGAAATAAGTGATGCTGCAGAGAAGCTCACTACAGGACTCAGGTGGTCCTGAGCTCTCACCCATTTTCAGGGTTAGCGTAAAAACTTAAGAAGTTTTGGAAGAAATGCTGATGTGGAGTTAATAAGGGGTGGGAATTTGGCATTCATAGGACAGCTGTTTGATTCACTGTTGCATCTCCCAGAAAAGATACTCAAACTCCAGTGACCCTGATTACTTCTCAACAGCCATTTAAGAGCCTGACACCATTGATCAAATTGTAAATGCACAGGAAATTGTAGCTTTATTCCTGTCAGTGACTGAAGGGAAGCAGCATCTGTGGGTCTCAGCCCATGTTCAGTTTCAGTTCAAACTTGGGAGGAAAGAAGGAAAGTCGACTAAACATTTTCATACTTAAAGGACTCAGTATGGTGGTGGCCCAGTCAAAAATGCACATGGGTTGTGTTATACCTGAAACACTGCTTCCAGTGACCCAGTAGCATTCAATGAAAGGAAGATATTGCAGGTAAAATTTTGCTTTTATCTAAATGGGGATGACTGCTCCATCAAAGCGGGAATTTCCCCATGGGATATCAGAGGAACCATGTTTTCTCCTAAAATAATTTTACTTCACCATCTCAATGAGATATTTTTCCATTGTGTCCCCTTTCAAAAATGCTAATGGGGGAGTTTTTCAAAAGGAAATTCTTTCCCGTGTTCATCACTTTTCATTAAGAGCCATTGTTCTGGGAGCAATGCCATCCTTTTATTTGTTGTTTGAGATGCATGGTGATTTTAATTAAGCAGTCATTGTCTGTGTGCATCATGGTGGTTGCATTTGGTGACCAGGGAGCTATAATTAAGCATGCAGGGCAGCTGAAGTGTTTGCTGCAACCCTTTAGTGGATTGTTTTCACCAGAGAGGATCCTTTCTCTTCTTGGACCGCTTTGTCCTGCATAGTCTCAGGAATGACTTTGGCAGTGGGCTTGTGGCAGTCATGAGATGTTCATATTCAGAAGCCCTGAACAGGAGCATATCCTACAGGGTTCTACATGGATAAACTCCTCCTTTGGTGTCCCAAACACACAGGGTGACTATTACCATTCTCTCACTTGAACCCTGAGTTGCAGGCTGTGCACGCATGGACACAGAGCTACTCTATTTGCTTTAGCAGGTCACCACCGGAGAAACCCATCCTTTGACATCGTGCAAGGGTAGCCTAAGTGTGAGATGAAATGGAGAAAAGGAATTTTGCGAGTCTGTTTTCCCCGTCCGAGCAAGAACTATTATTCTGCATGCAAGTGACAAAATCAGCAAGAAAGAGGGCTGCAGACCAGAAATGTTTGCTCCTTTACCTGGAGCACTTAAGTTGGTTACAGGGAGCTGTATCTCTATCTCATTCAAACCACCCCGTTCTTGTACGTAAGCAAATAACTTCTCTGACACTCACTCTGCAAGTGATTCTGCCTTCCCCTTATAGAATCATAGAATCATTTATGTTGGAAAAGACCTTTAAGATCATTGTGTCCAACCGTTAACCTAGCACTGCCAAGTCCACCGTTAAAGCATGTCCATAAGTGCCACATCTAGATGTCTTTTAAATACCTCCAGGGATGGGGTCTCAACCACTTCCCCGGGCAGCCTATTCCAATGCTTGACAACCCTTTCAGTGAAGAAGTTTTTCCTAATATCCCGCCTAAACCTCCCCTGTTGCAACTTGAGGCCATTTCCTCTCGTCCTATCACTTGCTACTTAGCAGAAGAGACCAACCCGCACCTCACTACCACCTCCTTTCAGGTAGTTGTAGAGAGCGATAAGGTCTCCCCTCAGCCTCCTCTTCTCCAGGTTAAACAACACCAGTTCCCTCAGCCACTCCTTGTAAGACTTGTGCTCTAGACCCTTCACCAGCTTTGTTGCCCTTCTTTGGACACGCTCCAGCACCTCAATGTCCTTGTAGTGAGGGGCCCAAAACTGAACACAGTATTTCAGCTGCAGCCTCACCAGTGCCGAGTACAGGGGAACGATCACTTCCCTAGGCCTGCTAGCCACACTATTTCTGGGCACACTGCTGGCTCATATTCAGCCACCTGTTTACCAGCACCCCCAAGTCCTTTTCCACCAGGCGGCTCTCCAGCCGCTCTTCCCCATGCCTGGTTGTTGTGACGCAAGTGTAGGACCCAGCACTGAGCCTTGTTGAACCTCATACCATTGGCCTCGGCCCATCAATCCAGCCTGTCCAGGTCCCTAAGCAGAAGCCTGTTCAATATCTGAGAAAAAAAAAAACAAAAACAACAACATTTCCATAACTTCCAGGCTCTTCTGCTTACTACTTGACCAGGGTCTGCCGCTCTGAATTAAGTCTGTTCTGTGTCCAAAACCAACACACCAAGACATTTCTTGCGTGCTGTGGCAAGCGGTCAATGTAATGGGAATCAACCCTTGTGACAGCAATCTCCAGTTTAAACCAGTTTCACAAGAGAGGAGGTGCAGGGCATACCTGATCATTAACCGTTCACCTTATTGCCAATCTCTCCTTAGTTTCCTGCAGTGCATACAACCAGGGAAAAAGCAAGCATGAGGACAAGAGCTAAACCTAGCCCTTATCTTTTAGGTGGGTTTCACCCACTCACCTCAGGAATTTATCTGCTGCACCTGTGCAACTGGGAACTCCTGTCATTCATTCCTAAATAACCCATCTGCTTGTTGCTCAGAGTGATGGAAATGGCCACAGCTTTGTCATAAGATCTGTGGGTATATGGAAGATACATGGAAAGCATTGCAGTAGCATCTTGTACTCCTGCTGTCCCTACATCACACCTAGAACTTTCCAATATATAATTTGCTTTGTTTGGGTAGGGAGAGGATCCAGTAATGTGAGCCACCAAGGTCCTAGGCAGTTAGGGCATTTGAAATTATGAACCTGTGCTCTAGGTAATAGGGAGACTGTAAGAGTGAAAAAAGGTGGCAGTTTCTTAGATGCTACATGCGAGCACAGAGTGCAGTTTCCTTAAGTTCAGAAGCTGGATTCCAGTATACAGACACAAGGAAATTGTCCCTGGCTCGTGTTTTAAGTGACACAAAGCTTAGCCAGATGGCCACTGGTTTCAGGGAACTGGGACAGAGAGGGTCTTGCAGGAAAATGCCTAAGAGAGCAAAGCCAATAGCTTACATTTATGTGTTGTTGATGGTATAACCACAAAGAAAAACAGATCTCAGAAATGGTTAAGTACAGATTCTGGTTCTGTGCTGGGAGCAGGGTAGGAGAGGAGCTGCAGGAGGAGTCATTTGCCATAATCTGAAACAACACATATTTCCCAGTGCTCAAAATGGGAGACCAGACAAGCCTCCAGCTTGCAATTACGGAGGCTGTGTGGCTACCCATAACAAGAAGATTTTCACTGAGCCCAGTCATGCCAGTGCATATGGTGATCTAGTTTGATACACTTGGCAGGACAATGGGGTCCACCTTCTTGTACTGGTAGCAACTAATGAAAGTGGGCATTGATGATCCAAAAGGAGCAGGCATCCTGCTACCAACCTTCGAGGCATGTTCATTCTGCTGTAACAGTGTCTCTGCTTCAGTTCTGCATCCTGTCTCTTCTGGTGTTGTGATTTCTATTGCATGCTGTTTACAGTAGCAGAAAATGTTTAGAACTGCACTTTGCAAAGTGCTCCTAGTACTGGGCTGCATTGTTGCAACTGGTAGGGATGGCTGCTGTCAGGAGAGTTTCCTACTCTTCAAACACAACAGAAAAATAAAAGAATTGACCAGACGGGAATGAAGGAAGTGGGGAAAAAAAAGAAAGAAAAAAAAAGAAAAAAAGGGAGAAAATGAGCCTCCTGTCTTTCTTAATATTTTCTTTCCTGTGAACCATTACTGCTGAACTGCAAAACAGGAAACAAATTTACAGATTTTATTTCACTGCTGAGAGATGTGAAGTCACCACAGTGAAGATGGTCATTTAAACCACCACCCTGGTGAAAGTTTCAGTTTCCATGAGGAATGATTTCTTGGGATTATGCTAACTACAGTATGAAATTGTTAGCAGAATCCCGATGCTCCTTTTCCCCCAGAGTTCTGGATATCCCTACACTAGCATGAGAAAAATGAGGTGTCAGCAGCTCTTTTGCTTATTTGTTTCCTTACTTGCTGCCCTAAAAATCTGTGAGGTTTAAATAAACAGGGAATAATATCTGCCAACTGTGCAGAGTGGAGAAAATAATGTCTTGCTGAAGAAATTAATGTGATTCTTTGAAGACAATTCTTTGTAACTCTTTTCCTTGCTTTGAAGCAGACTATAATTTTCATAGAATCATAGAATTGTTAAGGTTGGAAAGGACTTCTCAGATTTTCTTCCACCTGTGCCATTTTTGGGTGCATTTGCTTTGCGTTGGCACGACAGGCAGGAGCTCACCCTCTTCCACCCGCTCCTCCATGGCGGGCTGGACACTTGCTTGGCATACAGGATGAAGCCAACGGGAAACCTTTCCACTGAAACTACCAGTAGTAGCTCCTCCAGTGTTGTGCTGCCCATCTCCTCGAGGGTCACAAGATCCCCATCAGGTTTTTTGTTAAGTTGGGGATTTTTTGTTTTTCCCACTATGATCTTCTGGATACCTGCACCATAAGCCTTAGCCTGCTGTCAGATCTGGGCGTGTATTTTCCCAGTGAGGTCAATCAAATAGCATTTAGTTTCTGTGCTGCTCCATGGAGTGCTTTCTGCACATGTCTGAGCTGGCTTTAAACCAAAGAAATCGGGTTACTCTGCCAGTACAAGGGGAGCAGAGAACTTTACCAAGGCTTTACTGCCCCAAGGATTTACACAGCTTTAGAGGTGCATATTTCTCCTCAGTTATGACTCCGTGAGCTGAATAATCTCTGTATCACTTCCACAAGGTCCAGGCAGCTTTCTGAACAAGAAGAAAAATGATTTTGTAATGGAAAATTGAAGTATTCTGTGATTGCAGTGTCAAAGAGGAGCATTTTGGTCTAACTTGTTTTTTTCAAGTTCTTGTGTTTGCTTTCCGATTTTTTGTTGGTTTGTGGTTGTTTGGGTTTTTTTGACTGGAACAGTTTGACAAATCTGACACTAAACTGTAGGTTATTTTGATCAAATGTAACACAAGATTCAGACAAAAACTCCAGCACTACTTCTCTGATGAATAAAAAATCAGTGGTCTTAGGATGAGCATGAGAGAAGGACAAGTATACAAAAACTTAACAAAGTACCTCTACACCCTCAAAACCATCTCTGGTTCAGGGGCTTCCTGAACTCAATGTAATTTCAGTTTGTGTAGTAACCCTCACAGTAGTCCTTCCCTTTGACTGTCCCCAGGCTCCCCTGGGACCCGCATCACCTTCTAGCACCCACAGCATCCTGAGACAGATATTTCCACAGCAGACCCATGCCTTGGCTTCAAACCTGCCCTGTCCAGTTTCACTTGATGCTCCTTTTCTTCTTACAGGGGAAGACAGAGTGAGCAGTAGATGCCCACTGGCTGTCTCCATGCCACCACTCATGATTTTACAGATCTCCATTTTGTCCTCCCAATACCTCTCTACCAAGTGGATGGGGTCTTACTGATTATCTGGTATGTTTGGTTTTCAGCAATAGCAAAGTGGCACTAGCCACCTTTAGCGTTAAGAAGCAATTACTTCCTTTCCAAAATCAAGCTTCTTGGAAAAGGAAGTAAATTTATAGTTTCCATGTTGCACATCCATGTGTGAATGCCTGAGTACAAATCTCATTTTTCTCATTGAACAGGATTCAGGGTGTGAGTAACTTTACCTTTTGACCTATGTTCTTTTCCCATCATTTGGGTCTGTGAGTAAAAAAATCAAGTACTCTCACTTTCACATTTTCCTAGTATTTTTTTGGTGAGGGGAGGGATGTAAGGTTTGAATCTTATTTTACTTGCGAACATACTAAATATTCTGAGCACCCTGGGTGTACCTCCCAAATGGTACTTCTCTGTCATTTTGGAAAGGTAACCATCCATGACGAGTATCTGTATTCTTAAAAAAGCAGCACACCTCAGACAGATTCTTGTAAACCTACCACGTTCACAGTAAATCTGGCTTCAGTGCTTGTTTTCTTCACCTCTTTTCAATCTAGTTTCTATAATCCCTTCACTTCTTGAAAAAAAACCCAATACTTGGTGTCCACAGAATAGCTTCAAGCTGGGCATGCGTGTTTGACATCCCAGCCAACAGTTTTCACTACCTCCCTCAAAAGGTGTGGGAACTGTACAAAATCTAGTCGCCCTGCAAACCCAACCATCCTCCTGGCTTCCGCCTTTCTCCTGTGGATTTAGCTCCATGCATCCTGGCATGGGGGAGGAGATCAGGGATGTTCTTGGGCATTACTTCTTGGAGGTGATTCATGTTAACTGCTAGCTGAAGCAGTGATAGATTACTCCCTGCATTGTAGAAAAAAAAGAGGACATACATTTAACTGAAGCTGTCCAGAGTGAACCTGTTTGTTTAAAGTGAGCACTTTATTTTCTTGGTGCCAGGACTCTTAGTAAATTAGTAACTTAACAGGCATACTTGGAAAAAAGATATCTATAAATAGATTAACAGAGTAATGAGAAACATTTACTGGCTTCAACGTGGAAAAGTCCCTTAATAAATACTCAGGTGTAAGCATGTGCTTTACATCCCAGTGTTTTCAGTAAAGTCCTGAATCAGGAGCCTGCTTAAGTGGGGGCTGGTTTCGTCTGTTGAATGTCTAAAATCCTTGACATGCTGATTTTGGTGGGATTTTTGTCAGCCAGTCCAATCTTCTACTACATTTTTTCAGAATATACTCATATAAACCAGTAACATATATAGTCACAACCTTCAGTGACTGGGATAAACCTAAACTGAATGTGATCTAATGACCGGAAGGTGAAACATCCTGATAGCTAATTGCCAATGCTGCTATTCACACAATCTTCAGAGAAAAAAAAATAGTTTTGCTGTCATACACTTCAGCCATAGCTGTGGTACAAAATCGGAGTCTGGAGGCATGCAGTCAGGCTGCCTGAAAGCCAGTGAAATGGAAAACATGAGCAATATTCCAATTTAACGCCACAGAAGCCCACTAGTTAGTAAGTAGTTCAAGTATTTTAGTGCCTGCTGTGTTGCTGCCTACAGGGAGAATACTCTAAGTGCTTTCCTTTTCTCACAAAGAAAAGAAGTTTCCATCTATGTTTTATAAGGCTGTCTTGTCACATCCATTATACAGCATGACACAACCAGCCAGAGGAAGTACGGTGGTGATTTCCATCATGTGTTTTAGCAAGAAGGTTTTTGTGAAGGTTTTTGTGAAGGGTGGAATACATATATATATATATAAACATCTGTATGTATATACACACATATAAATGTAGGCCAGTCAACTGTGAAGATGTAGGTGCCTTATGCTGGCCTATGGAGTGTCAGATATGGGGTGTTAATGCCTACATATGTGAAATCCAAATATTCTGTCATCTGGCCAGCTTGGCACAAACAGAGCAGAATTATCCTTATTCTGAGAATATTAGGCCATTAACTGGAATGACTTTTAGAACTACTGTATTTCAGTCCATGGCTGACCAGCTATTTGCGGAAATAGCAAAGAACAAATTCTGGTTTTCAGTCTCAAAAGTACATTGTTAATATTGCAGAATGAAGAAAATGGCAAGAGAGATCCCTGAACAATGTTGTTTTTTTTAACCCCGTTCCATTCAAAGATGTAAAGGGGAGATGAGGATTGGAGGAGTGATAGGAGGGATGATCCACAGACTATCAACTTTATATAAGGAAGGATTTTTAAAGGTGCACGCATAAATTTTGTATGCCTATGTGTGCACAAACGCAAATTATCTTCTGCGTGTATAGAGCAGTGAGATCTCAAGTTTTCAGCTGAAGACAGGCACCTTTGGGACATTTCAGTTATCCAAAAAACCAATTTTCCTATTTTGAAAAAAACGCAGAATACTTTTGTTCAGCAGTAATATTCTTACATACTTCAGACAGTGGCGAGTGTGTGTGTGTGTCTAGATGTAGATATACAAAAAAATCATCATGTAAGAGTGTGCAGTGTATTACAGAACTGCTTGATATATGCATCATTTGACTGCTTTGCCTCTTCTGGGTTCGTTACTCCAGCCCTCCCATCACCATTCTGATGTCTCACTCTTCAGCAGGAGTGGTCCAGACGGTTATCTAGCTCCATGTTTTGCTTTGTTTTGAGTGAGCTTGGCATTAAAAAAAAAAAAAAAAAGTTTCCTGATCTTCCTTGTAGATTTAATGCTTTCACTCAAAATGCCCTGGTTTGAGGTCCAATATAAACACAATTAATTTCTGCATCTTATCATATGTCCCTTGAGGATGAGGCATGAAGGTTTGAAATCCCTGGAAATCAGAGAATTCCCAGAGCATCAGTAGGGCACCTAGAAATGAGACAGAAAAATTGCTTTGGGGACTTAAGGAATCCCAGAATGTCTTCAAGCCCAACCTTACATCTACTGAAATATTTAAATAACAAAAGCATGCTTCCACAGGTAGGGAATAAACAAAATCTAAAATAAAAAAAGTCCTCCAGGAGAGGGAACCTGATCCAAGCTGGGGATGGGTGAGGAAAAACACTCCCCGCAAAGTGCAGAAGGCTAATGAAAGACAAAGAGTTGACCCATCGTAAGAGGAAGGTGTTGCAGGGGAGAAAAGCAGGTCGTTCTCCTCTCAAGACCTGAGAGAGTCTGCTGCTTGCTGAAGCGAGAAGCCTGGGCACGGATGAGTGGCCGTGTTCGTGAACATGAGCATGAAAACCCTTAGCTGTGGAGGTGACCATGCTGTCCTTGGCACCTCGGTCAGCCCAGCTTCTGGGAGTTGGTAAGGGCCAGCTGCTACTGTGTGCTGGTGGCTTGAATATTAAACAAAGCCAGCTGGGGGGTTATCTGTCCCATTTGCTTTGCAGGTAAACCCCGTGCAGTCTGGCTGAAACACCTTCTCCCCACTGAGCCCAGGGAAAGCCTTACCACCAGCCTTGCTGGGATAAAATGCAGTCTGCAACCCGGCTCCCTTCCTCCGTGATGCCACCCACCGCTTTCGTGTCGCCTTACTGTCACAAAATTGCACCACGCAATCCTTGTTTTTGGCCCAGCATCTCAAATGCAAAAGCACATCTTTGTCCCTTTAACTTCTCTCTCAGCTGTTATGCCTGTTTTCTCCCCTCCTCTGGGACTGTGCACTCTGTTGCTGCTCCAGCTGCCAGGAGCGAGCGAGGAGAATTTCTCCTGCTGGCGAGCGACCGGCTAGTCTGGGGCTGGCGTCTTCCCAGGACGCTGCTGTTTGCATACCAGCAGACAGAGGATCAGGTGAAATGGGACTGGTGACATCTGTACAGATGCGTTTGACTGCTTACATGCTCTTACGAATCCGCTACCCTTAAAGCCTCCGTTTCTCTGACGAGATCTCTCTCTCTCTCTCTCTCAAATTATTTTTCCAAGGAGAAAAGGAAAAGGCAGACAGAAATAGAAGGCAAGAGACAACAGCTTGAGGACCAGATACTTCAGCTGCAGCATTTCAAGGTAAGGGACTGATGCCAGAAACGATGGATTGACTAAATATGTTCGTTATTAGACATGCAGATCACACGTCTGAAAGCTGGGAAGAGCCCACTCCGACATGAAGCAGCTTTCACTGCCGGAGCCTATCTCTTGCAGTGATCATGTCCTGCCTGCTTCTCATTCTGTGTGTTTCATGCACAGGACCATGTTGCAGAAACGGCTTAGGAGCATGGAGTCAGGAGGGTGTGAGCACAGGCAGCACGGCAGTGCTGTTATTATTAAACACTGTTATTTATTATACATAATGATAAGACACCAATCGCTGTGGGTTGGGTGTTCACGGCATGGCTTCAGTGAGCACTTTCTGCCTGCAGAGCTGCGTTAGATTTTTCTGGTGCCTGTCATTAGGTTTTGTGTGTGTGTTGCAGAGAGGGTAATAGTTAGCATGCATGCATGTGTGTGTGTGTGTAAAGCTTTAATTGTAGGATGAAGTTATTGGGCATACGTGGCATAATAAAATGGGCATGTATCTACATGCAGGGAGGGTGTTGATGCATATGTGCGTGTCTACATGGAGAGGCGCCTTGATATTTAACAGGGTGCCGAGCAGCCCCAGTCCCTGTTGGACTCCATGACAGCTGCAGATAACATCATTTGAAAGCCATCCTGGTTATTTCTATCATTTATCCTTCCTGTCAGTAGCAGAGTTTGTCTTTACATTTGTGCATAGCAAAGAGAAGAACAAAAACGTACATGTGATCTTTTTGTAATCAGTGTGCATTTGTGGGTCAAATCTCATGAGATTAGTTCAGGGCCCGAGGAATTTCAGTGATTAAAATATCTGAGAAAGATGATCAGGACTGGACAGTTTGTCCTTGCAGCAAGTGAGCTGAGCTGTGTTTTTAAAAATAAATCTTTAGGTTGCGTGTGCAGTAGTGTCTGTGTGTGTGAGTGTGTGTGTGTGTGAATAGTGCACCTGCGTGGGGAGATGGTGCACAGAATATCTTCTCTGCCCACGCATGCACTCAAAGACCAGACTTCAAGTTATGCTACAGACAGGATCCTTCTCCTGCCTCTCCAAGCCCCTGCCATCATATTCTGTAAACTATTCCTGATTTTCTGG